>NC_060138.1:189729808-190041008 GCF_021461385.2 Schistocerca piceifrons
AGATAGAAATCGGAAGGTCAGAGATCTGCTTGAAGGTTGGACAGGAAAGAACAGTCCAACGAAGTTTTATGAGCGCCTCCTGGGTGGGCATAGTAGACTGAGGCCCTACGTTGTCAAGGAGAAGAAGAAGTTCGTTACCTTTTTGTGGCGATGATCACCTCGAATGAGAGTGTCCGCACGTTCCAACACAGCAGGAGTCACAGCTGTGTGCGGCCGGCCGGCAAGCGGGAAATTGGACAGGTTTGTCCACCTTGTTGTTGCACTGATGACAGACGCCTCGCCCAGTGTCTCAATGTGCTTCTGTTCACTGTCAGGTCAGGGGGGGGGGGGGGGAGGGTCGTTCGGGGGAAGAGACCAAACTGCCAGGTCATTGGTCTCATCGGATTACGGGAAGGATGTTGGCCATGCCCTTTCAAAGAAACCATCCCGGCGTTTGCCTGGGGGGATTTAGGGAAATCACGGAAAACCCAAATCAGGATGGCCGGACGCGGGATTGAACCGTCGTCCTCCCGAATGCGAGTCCAGTGTAACTGTCAGGTCTCCGTAGACATTCTACAAGCGCCTATGAAAATCTGCGATGCTTTGATTTTCTACTAAATGAAATTCAGTGACAGCTCTCTACTTGGAATGGATCTCCGTTACAGACGCAATACTGAAGGCTACGTACAGCGCCGCCGCCTACGGAACTTCATGAAAATACAGGGACTGAAGGGGGAATATTCCACGATGTCCCACAACAAAGTGCGCACTTTTTCAACCGAAATTGACCGAGAAAAAAATGTAGCATTACTTATTGCACGCCCCTCGTATAATGAGTGAGTTTGCTTCGTTTAAAGCAAGGAAACGAAAAATAAAATTACAGTAAAAACATATATCTTGGATAGGAAACTGTTCTCTTGACGTAATTGTAGCCCTTTATCTTAATAATTTTTGACGAGCACATCTGTCCTTTATGATACATCATACTAAAATCAATGTATAGTAGCTGCCGTAAACGATAATTTACGTTTTGTTTTCCTCCCAATTTTTTTTTAAAATTTACACATTTGTAATTTAGTAAGGGGCACACTTCATTTGTTGTGTGTAATATTTTCATCTGATGACTTCATTTAAGTAATGTTTTCCATTAACGTTCCATTTATACTAAACTTACTTTACAAATGACAAAAAGAATTCTTAGAGAGGTGCAAAAAAAATGCAGAAAGGTAGTTCTTCTAGGGGTGGGACTGGGGGGTGGGGGTTGCACAACGAACTTCTGTCTCGAAATCTGGCAGAAAACCCAAAGAGATTCTGGTCATACATAAAGCACACCAGTGGCAAGACACAATCAATACCTTCACTGCGCGATAACAACGGTGAAGTCACTGATGACAGTGCCACTAAAGCAGAGTTATTAAACACGGTTTTCCGAAACTCCTTCACCAAAGAAGACAAAGTAAATATTCCTGTATTCCAATTAAGAACAACTGCCAAGATGAGAAACAAAGAAGTAGATATCCTCGGTGTAACAAAGCAGCTTAAATCACTTAATAAAGGCAAGACCTCCGGTCCAGATTGTATACCAGTCAGGTTCCTCTCGGAGTATGCTGATAAAATAGCTCCATATTTAGCAATTATATACAACCACTCGTACCTAAATACTGGAAAATTGCTCAAGTCGCACCAATACCCAAAAAGGGAAGTAGGAGTAATCCGCTGAATTACAGGCCTATATCACTAACGTCGATTTGCAGTAGGGGTTCAGAACATATACCGTATTCGAACATTATGAAGTACCTCGAAGAAAACGATTTATTGACATATAGTCAGCAGGGATTCAGGAAATATCGTTCTTTTGTAACACAACTAGCTCTTTGTACTCATGAAGTAATAAGTGCTATCGACAGGGGATGTCAAATGGATTCCATATTTTTAGATTTCCAGAAGGCTTTCGACACCGTTTCTCACAAGCGTCTTCTAACCAAACTGCGTGCCTACGGAGTATCGCCTCAGTAGTGCGACTGGATTCGTGATTTCCTGGCAGAAAGGTCACAGTTCGTAGTAATAGACGGAAAGTCATCGAGTAAAACAGAAGTAATATCCGGCGTCCCCCAAGTAAGTGTCATAGGGCCTCTATTGTTCTTGATCTATATTAACGACATAGGAGCCAATCTGAGTCGTCGTCTTAGATTGTTTGCAGATGATGCTGTCATTTACCGTCTTGTAAAGTCATCAGATGATCAAAACGACTTGCAAAATGATTTAGATAAGATATCTGTACGGTGCGAAAAGAGGCAATTGACCCTGAATAAAGAAAAGTTCGAAGTTATTCACATTAGCACTAAAATAAATCAGCTAAATTTCGATTACGCGATAAGTCACACAAATCCGAGGGCTGTAAATTCAACTAAATACTTAGGGATTACAGTTACAAATAACCTAAATTGGAACGATCACATAGATAATATTGTGGGCAGAGCAAACCAAAGACTGCGATTCATTGGCAGAACAGTTAGAAGATGCAACAGGTCTACCAAAGAGACTGCTTACACTATGCTTGTCCGCCCTATTCTGGAGTATTGCTGTGCGGTGTGGGATCCGCGTCAGGTGGGACTGACGCATGACATCGAAAAAGTACAAAGAAGGGCAGCTCATCCTGAATTATCTCGAAATAGGGGAGATAGTGTTATAGACATGATACGTGAATTGGAGTGGCAATCATTAAAACAAAGACGTTTTTCGTTGCGACGGGATCTTCTCACGAAATTTCAATCACCAGTTTTCTCCTCCGATTGCGAAAACATTCTGTTGCCACCCACCTACATAGGGAGAAATGATCATCACTATAAAGTAAGAGAAATCAGGGCTCGCACGGAAAAATGTAAGTGCTCGTTTTTCAAAATGGTTCAAATGGCTCTGAGCACTATGGGACTTACCGAGCGAGGTGGCGCAGTGGTTAGCACACTGGACTCTCATTCGGAAAGACAACGGTTCAATCCCGCGTCCGGCCATCCTGATTTAGGTTTTCCGTGATTTCCCTAAATCGCTCCAGGCAAATGCCGGAATGGTTCCTTTGAAAGGGCACGGCCGACTTCCTTCCCCATCCTTCCCTAATCCTATGAAGCCGATAACCTCGCTGTTTGGTCTCTTCCCCCAACCAACCAACCACTATGGGACTTAACTTCTGAGGTCATCAGTCCCCTAGAACTTAGAACTACTAACCTAACGACATAACACACATCCATGCCCGAGGCAGGATTCAAACCTGCGACCGTAGCGGTCACGCGGCTGCAGACTGAAGCGCCTAGAACCGCTCGGCCACCTTGACCGGCACTCGTTTTTCCCGAGTGCCGTTCGAGAGTGGAACGGTAGAGAGACAGTATGAAGGTGGTTCATTGAACCCTCTGCCAGGCACTTTATTGTGAATAGTAGAGTAATCACGTAGATGTAGATGTTAAAAAAAATGGCTCTGAGCACTATCGGACTCAACTGCTGAGGTCATTAGTCCCCTAGAACTTAGAACTAGTTAAACCTAACTAACCTAAGGACATCACACACATCCATGCCCGAGGCAGGATTCGAACCTGCGACCGTAGCGGTCTCGCGGTTCCAGACTGCAGCGCCAGAACCGCGCGGTCACTTCGGCCAGCTGTAGATGTTCAGCCTTGGCAGTTCTGCGGGGGGCATAGGATCACGTATCACATCTATATCAACATGTTCACGATTACTGTGCATAACTCATAATTAACTGCCTGGCAGAGGGTTCATCGAACCACCTTTAAGCTACTTCTCCACCGTTCCACTCTCGAACAGCGACGGGAAAAACGAACGCTTCAATACTTCCGTGCGAGCTCTGATTTATTTTATTATGATGATCTCTCCTCCCTATGTAAGTGGGCGCCAAAAAAATATTTTCACACACTGAGAAGGTTGGCGACAGTTACTGCTTTTCCTGGGGTGACTAATTCTTGTTATGCTATTGTGACGAAACCGTGTAGCTAGTTTAGCGGTCGAAGCTGGCCCAGAGGTCGGGACTCTGCAGGAAGAGGGAAGCTTCGGCCCGCCGTCTCTGGCCTTGCCCGTGTCCGTGAAGCGCGCCTCCAGTCACGGCGCGGCGCGCGCCCGCCCATACCGAGCAGCCCGCCAACGGCACGTGACCGGCGTACGCGGCGCTGACCTATTCGCGCCGCGGAAGGTCGCCGAGCTCTCCGGAAACCAAACACTGGCCGCGGGCCGTGAATCGCTAACCAGCGCGGAAGCGCGCCGCACCTGCGCTGCCGCAGCCGACAGTTGACGGCGACGCCGGCGGTGCAGTTCACTCACTCCCACACAGCTGTATTCTCGAGACCTCACTGAGCCACCGTACCCGCCCCCAATAGGAAAGACAAGGGGCAACGTACTACAGTGATGTGCACGTAACAAAGTGGGCGGCAGAACAATGAGCAACGGTAAAGCCATCCTCAAGCGGGACGTTTATGTTCGAGTATAATGACTTTGGTGGAGACTAGAAATCAACTCTGTAGGAATCAGCATGGATTTCGAAAAAGACGATCGTGTGAAACCCAGCTCGCGCTATTCGTCCAAGAGACTCAGAGGGCCATAGACAAGAGTTCCCAGGTAGATGCCGTGTTTCTTGACTTCCGCAAGGCGTTTGATACAGTTCCCCGCAGTCGTTTAATGAACGAAGTAAGAGCATATGGACTATCAGACCAATTGTGTGATTGGACTGAAGAGTTCCTAGATAACAGAACGCAGCATGTCATTCTCAATGGACAGAAGTCTTCCGAAGGAAAAGTGATTTCAGGTCTGCCGCAGGGGAGTGTTGTAGGTCCATTGCTATTCACAATATACCGGGTGATCAAAAAGTTAGTATAAATTTGAAAACTTAATAAACCACGGAATAATGTAGATAGAGAGGTAAAAATTGACACACATGCTTGGAATGACATGGGGTTTTATTAGAACAAAAAAATTGCTAGACGCGTGAAAGATCTCTTGTGCCCGTCGTTTGGTGATGATCGTGTGCTCAGCCGACACCCCCGGGATAACAAGGCCGTCCAACAGTGTTAGTGACGTCACACTAAGCGGCCCATAGCCGACGCAGCAGTCCACGGACACCTCCGTACAGACGCGCCTGATGCTAACGATCTTCTGTCCGTCATACAGAAAGGAGCGAACTATAATTCGAACCAAAGACCAAATTATATATATTCTTGTAAACAGCATAAAGGTTCATATAGGGGCAGGAATAGATTCTAGAAATCCTCTGAAAAGTGTTTATCTTCAGTACCAGAATGAACATCAAATTGTCAGGTTTTCTAAATAGAAAAGCAATTTGTTAGTAACAGACACCAATAATGAGACTTGCAGTTGGTGATTTCTACATGGAAAAGCTGTAGAGAGATTGAAAATGGTAAGTAAAGAGAGCCTCAGCCTTTTGCTCACATTCTTACATGTAATGCACTTGGTTGTTTTTCATTTCCTTACCTTTCATAACATTTTTAATATTGCTTCAAGAAGTGTATCTTCAATAGCAGAGTGAACTTCAAATTGTCAGGCTTTTCTTAAAGGAAAGAGCAGTCCCTTAGTATCACAGTGCAAGACAGAATCTTGTGTTCAGTGATGTCTATGTTAAAAGGAGAATATTTGATATTTATCTTTTGTTTCCATTCTTTATTACTGGGGATACACTTGTAAAAATTCTTGAAAAGAGCTGTCACCATGAAAATATGAGCAAATTCACAATAGTCATGTGTTTTATGTGATAAAGCGAACTCTTGTTACCTTATTGTAAACGAAAGTTGTGAGGGTTTTGCTATGTATGACAGTGTTTAAGATAATTTACTTTCAGTGTAATAGCTTGAAAATGTTAAGTCCTGCTGTCAGCTGGCATTTGTCACCACCTGTATGCGAGTTTTAAAGCTAAATGGTGTTCTGACAATTATAAAATAGTGGCAAAGTTCCTCAATCGATTAAACTTATTCCTGCTCGTATATGTAATCGGTATTTCATTATGAACCTTTATGCTGTTTACAAGAATTTATGTAATTTGGGCTTTGGTTCGAAGTATAGTTCGCTCCTTTCTGTATGACGGACAGAAGATCGTTAGCACCAGGCGCGTCTGTACGGAGGTGTCCGTGGACTGCTGCGTCGGCTATGGGCCGCTTAGTGTGACGTCACTAACACTGTTGGACGGCCTTGTTATACCGGGGGTGTCGGCTCAGCCGCCACTTTCGTCATGCTTGGATTCCCAGGACCCCAGACCTCAGTCCGAGCGATTATTGGCTTTGGGGTTACCTGAAGTCGCAAGTGTATCGTAATCGACCGACATCTCTAGGGATGCTGAAAGACAACATCCGACGCCAATGCCTCACCATAACTCCGGACATGCTTTACAGTGCTGTTCACAACATTATTCCTCGACTACAGCTATTGTTGAGGAATGATGGTGTATATATTGAGCATTTCCTGTAAAGAACATCGTCTTTGCTTTGTCTTACTTTGCTATGCTAATTATTGCTATTCTGATCAGATGAAGCGCCATCTGTCGGACATTTTCTGAACTTGTGTATTTTTTTGGTTCTAATAAAACCCCATGTCATTCCAAGCATATGTGTCAACTTGTACCTCTCTGTCTACATTATTCCGTGATTTATTCAGTTTTCGAATTTACACTGACTTTTTGATCACCCGGTATATAAATGACCTTGTGGATAACATCGGAAGTTCACTGAGGCTTTTTGCGGATGATGCTGTAGTATATCGAGGGGTTGTAACAATAGAAAATTGTACTGAAATGCAGGAGGATTTGCAACGAATTGACGCGTGGTGCAGGGAATGGCAATTGAATCTCAATGTAGACAAGTGTAATGTGCTGTGAATACATAGAAAGAAAGATCCCTTATCATTTAGCTACAATATAGCAGGTCAGTAACTGGAAGCAGTTAATTCCATAAATTATCTGGGAGTAGGCATTAGGAGTGATTTAAAATGGAATGACCATATAAAGTTGATCGTCGGTAAAGCAGATGCCAGACTGAGATTCATTGGAAGAATCCTAAGGAAATGTAATCCGAAAACACAGGAAGTAGGTAACTTTACACTTGTTCGCCCACTGCTTGAATACTGCTCACCGGTGTGGGATCCGTACCAGATAGGGTTGATAGAAGAGATAGAGAAGATCCAACGGAAAGCAGCGCGCTTCGTTACAGGATCATTCAGTAATCACGAAAGCGTTACGGAGATTATACATAAACTCCAGTGGAAGACTCTGCAAGAGAGACCCTCAGTAGCTCGCACGGGTTTTTGTTGAAGTTTCGAGAACGTACCTTCATCGAGGAGTATATTGCAGTATATTGCTCCCTCCTAAGTATATCTCGCGAAGAGACCATGAGGATAAAATCAGAGAGATTAGAGCCCACACAGAGGCATACAGACAATCTTTCTTTCCACGAACAGTACGAGACTGGAATAGAAGGGAGAACCGATAGAGGTACTCAAGGTACCCTCCACTACACACCGTCATGTGGTTTGCGTAGTATGGATGTAGATGTAGATGCAGATGTAGACGTGAAGGCGTGTCGAGTTTGGTAACGCCACAACGTTCCACGGCATTTCCAACGTGAAAAAGTTGACAAGATGAACTTGCGCCATCAGATGCAAGATCGGGTTCTACGTCACAAGAAGAACTTGGGAGATGCCATTTTGAACAGCGTCATTTACTGTCGAATGTCGTACTTGGTGTGGTTCATGTTATTAGGTTGGTGCATAGGTTCGTAGCGTTTTTGTTTTGCATGTTCGTGTTTCGGTTCCTATGGATTTATTTATCGATTGTCACTTCTTACTTGTAATTCGCTGTTGCTATTTGAGTTTACGCATTGTCATTTTGTTCCTTTGGAGGTAGTCTGTGGCGCTTTGGCCGCTAGAAAATGGAGTACCAAGTCGACAAATCGGAACATTTCCGACATATTCTTCTGCCTGGGTTCAATAAAGGCATGACAGCAGCAGAGGCAGCCAGAAACATTTTCACCATGTATGAGAATAACGCCACTGGGTAGAGCGCGGCAAGAAAGCAGTCTTTTGGTTTTAAAAACGATCGTTCTGACATTTAGTAACTCTTCACATTCGGGAAGACTTTTGTGGTTTAACGATACAGGGTACTAACAAATGGTGGAAAAATTGAATTTTTTTATGACTTTATTAAATTCTGTAGTCTTTCCTGATCACATTGATATATACATTATAGGGTTTCAAATGAAAAATGACCCGTATATACCAAATTTAAAGTTACAGTCAGCTGTGTGGGGTAGCTGTGTGGTTTGAGGCGTCATGTCACAGTTT
This sequence comes from Schistocerca piceifrons, assembly GCF_021461385.2. Lineage (NCBI taxonomy): Eukaryota > Metazoa > Arthropoda > Insecta > Orthoptera > Acrididae > Schistocerca > Schistocerca piceifrons. The sequence goes on from NC_060138.1 coordinate 189,738,128, forward strand.
GCCCGGCTCCTCCAGTCAGAGGTTCGAGTTCTCCCTCGGGCACAGGTGTGCGCGTTGTCCTTAGTGTAAGTTAGTTTCAGTTAGATTAAGTAGTGCATAAACCCCAGGGACCGATGACAGCAATTTGGTCCCATAGTCCTAATCACAAATTTCCAAAAAAGTTACGGTCATGTATGCCACCACGCCCTCTTTATTTCTGTTACAGAAACCAGTATTATTTCGAAAAGAACTGTGAACTTTCTGTTTCCAGCGATTATACGTATGGCACATTGTATATGTTGGTAACAGTGCAGGTTACTAGTGTCTGTAAATGATTATCTTTGCTAGTATTTACTTTTGTTTCGCTGAAGCAGGTTTTTCGCTTGTTACTGAATGTTTGTTGCCCAAGTGCTACATATATTTCTGGAAGTACATATCCTTTAGTTTGCAATAAATACGAACTATGCCACGCATCAAGAAATTCAATAAAAGGAAACTCCGTGGTAACCAGTTCACAAACAAAGCAATCCACACTGTTGAAAGTAACCTATCTATCAGCTCTTCAGGGAAGAAACTTCCACATGGCACGCCTCCTGGTGATTCAAATTTTTGTGTTAACAATGACGCTGTTTGTAGCGGATCTGTTGTGGTTGATGTGGGCATCTTATCTTGTTTGATAAAGGAAGTGGCGAAATGTAAACAATTTGATGGCAAAGGCTGTCTGGAAATAACTGAACAACAAAGTAGCAGGAGGGGTTTAGCATCAAAATTAGTTGTTCTGTGTCGATCCTGCAATAAATCTACCTCGAAAATGAATTCGAACATTGTGCATAATTCATATGATGTGAATTTGAAGTTAGTGTATGCAATGCGTGCAACGCGAAAAGGAAAAAAGGCTGCTCAAACGTTTTGTGGTTTGATGGACCTTCCTCCTTCAGCAAGTACATAAAATACTTTTAGGTGCCTTGCCGGTTGTATCTAAAGCTTGTATGTAACGTGCAGTAGAAGAAACTGTAAATATTAGTGGTATCAGGGACATTGCTGTTGCACTTGTTGGGACATGGCAACGTCGAGGACATCGTTCCTTGAATGTTGTTGTAAGTGCTGCTTCTCTGGAGAATGGAAAAGTTGTTGATGTTGAGTGCTTATCTAAGTACTGCCACACCTGCCATGGTAATAAATGGTTCAAATGGCTCTAAGCACTATGGGACTTAACATCTGAGGTCATCAGTCGCCTAAACTTAGAACTACACTCCTGGAAATGGAAAAAAGAGCACATTGACACCGGTGTGTCAGACCCACCATACTTGCTCCGGACACTGCGAGAGGGCTGTACAAGCAATGATCAGACGCACGGCACAGCGGACACACCAGGAACCGCGGTGTTGGCCGTCGAATGGCGCTAGCTGCGCAGCATTTGTGCACCGCCGCCGTCAGTGTCAGCCAGTTTGCCGTGGCATACGGAGCTCCATCGCAGTCTTTAACACTGGTAGCATGCCGCGACAGCGTGGACGTGAACCGTATGTGCAGTTGACGGACTTTGAGCGAGGGCGTATAGTGGGCATGCGGGAGGCCGGGTGGACGTACCGCCGAATTGCTCAACACGTGGGGCGTGAGGTCTCCACAGTACATCGGTGTTGTCGCCAGTGGTCGGCGGAAGGTGCACGTGCCCGTTGACCTGGGACCGGACCGCAGCGACGCACGGATGCACGCCAAGACCGTAGGATCCTACGCAGTGCCGCAGGGGACCGCACCGCCACTTCCCAGCAAATTAGGGACACTGTTGCTCCTGGGGTATCGGCGAGGACCATTCGCAACCGTCTCCATGAAGCTGGGCTACGGTCCCGCACACCGTTAGGCCGTCTTCCGCTCACGCCCCAACATCGTGCAGCCCGCCTCCAGTGGTGTCGCGACAGGCGTGAATGGAGGGACGAATGGAGACGTGTCGTCTTCAGCGATGAGAGTCGCTTCTGCCTTGGTGCCAATGATGGTCGTATGCGTGTTTGGCGCCGTGCAGGTGAGCGCCACAATCAGGACTGCATACGACCGAGGCACACAGGGCCAACACCCGGCATCATGGTGTGGGGAGCGATCTCCTACACTGGCCGTACACCACTGGTGATCGTCGAGGGGACACTGAATAGTGCACGGTACATCCAAACCATCATCGAACCCATCGTTCTGCCATTCCTAGACCGGCAAGGGAACTTGCTGTTCCAACAGGACAATGCACGTCCGCATGTATCCCGTGCCACCCAACGTGCTCTAGAAGGTGTAAGTCAACTACCCTGGCCAGCAAGATCTCCGGATCTGTCCCCCATTGAGCATGTTTGGGACTGGATGAAGCGTCATCTCACGCGGTCTGCACGTCCAGCACGAACGCTGGTCCAACTGAGGCGCCAGGTGTAAATGGCATGGCAAGCCGTTCCACAGGACTACATCCAGCGTCTCTACGATCGTCTCCATGGGAGAATAGCAGCCTGCATTGCTGCGAAAGGTGGATATACACTGTACTAGTGCCGACATTGTGCATGCTCTGTTGCCTGTGTCTATGTGCCAGTGGTTCTGTCAGTGTGATCATGTGATGTATCTGACCCCAGGAATGTGTCAATAAAGTTTCCCCTTCCTGGGACAATGAATTCACGGTGTTCTTATTTCAATTTCCGGGAGTGTACTTGAACCTAACTAAAGACATCACACACACCCATGCCCGAGGCAGGATTCGAACCTGCTACCGCAGCAGTAGTGCGGCTATGGACTGAAGCGCTAAGAACCGCTCGGCCACAGCGGCCGGCCCATGGTAACACTGAAGGACATATTGAACACCAGTGTTCTAACAATTATGACGGTTACAGCGGCGGTATGGAGTGTGATGGAGGTCTAAAAATATTTCAGAGGTCGGTGCCCGTTTATAACGTTAGAGATATACGAAGTACCTAGGCGATGGGGACTCTAAAGCTTTCAATAAAATTAATGAGTTCAGAGTTTATGGTGATACCTTGGTAAACAAAAACTGGAGTGTTGAGGACATGTGCAAAAGGGGATGGGTGCTAGATTGAGGAATCTACGAAGAGGAATGAAAGGAAAGTTGCTATCTGATGGAAAATCTCTGTCTGGCCGAGACAGATTGACATAAATTGAAACAGACCTTCTTCAGAGTTATTATGGACTGGACATTTGACGAATTGCACCTCTGAATGATGTTACAGCAATGAGAAAAGCTGTATGGGCCACCTACTTTCATAAGCTGTCCAGAAATGACCACTCTGTTCATGGACTTTGCCTTAAAGGAGCGGGTTCTCGGTGTGGTTACCAAAAAGCAAAAGAAAGTGGTCAAATATATCATCTTAAGCATTCTCTTCCTGAGCCTGTTATGGATGAAAAAAAAAACCATTTTAGAGACCCTGTTTTGCTTAGTAAATGTCTTCGTGGGGGCACTCAGAATACAAATGAAAGTTTCAACCATTGCATATGGGAAAAATTACCCAAGAATGTTTTTGTAGGACAGAATACATTAAACGTTGGTGTACTAGATGCAATGATATGTTTCAATGATGGGGTGATAGGAAGGTTGGAAGTCCTGAGAAATTTAGGCATAAAATGTGGCTCTAATATGGAAGATCAATTGCTTGCGTGTGACAGACAGTGGGTGCATGAAGCTGAAAGATTCGCTATTCAAGTTACCAAAGAAGTCAGAAGTGCTAAAAGGAATGCCAAGAAGAAGCTTGAAAATGAAGAAATGCCGCAGGATGAAGACTATGCTTCAGGAATGTTCTGAGGCACAGTTTAATTGGACTCACATCTTCATTCGCAATTTCCCACAAGTTGTAGTTTTGAGAATTCGGGTACAAATATTTCCTACAGTTTATAAAGCATCGCTCTACTTTTTTTCTGTAACTTGCGATAGTCCGTACTTACGTAGTAGACTTAAGCTTTATTGCAGAATCAACTAAATTATAGAAAAAATAACATTTTTATTAGGAAAAAAGTTATAAAAATTAAAATGTAAGATGTGATTTTTTTAATCCTTGTAATATATATAATAGGTGGAATTAAATAGCTCTAGTACCTCAGCCATCATACCATACATACCTGGTAAAAATTTGGTCTCCTTCAAATGTATAACATTGGATCAATTGTTACCTAAATTTGAGGAAGCATTTTGGAAAAATATTGCATCAGTTTCTTTGTAATTTTTTTAATCACCCTAAGCAGGTTCAAAAATATTTAAAATACTTCTAATTTGTTTAGAGAGTGTGCTGCATTGCCCGACATCAACAAAAGATCTGTAAAAAATATACATTATAAACAGTGCCTGAAAGAAACAGGTGTTGATTTTTACATAATACTGACCCTGAAAAGTGCCATGTATCTCTAATGAAGCTCGTTTAAACGTATTAATCCACAACGATCCGCTTCAATGTACTCGAATTGGCAAATGTGGTGAACTGTGATCATTTCACCATCGTGCGACATTTGCATCCAATGGGGAAGGTTCAAAAATAGGGTGTACGGATACCACATGCTCTAAACCAAAATAACAAAAATGAGCCGGTGGCCGTAAGTGCATTTTTGTTTGCTCGTCACCAGTTGGCTCGTGAACAATGCAGATCATTCCGTTTCTGTTTCGTTACTAGTGGCGTGAAATGGTGTCTTTGTGCTAAAATAAGAAAAACAAAGGAATGGTTGAGCCCAAAGAAAGTAGCAACTCTTTGTGGAAATATCTGCGGAGATCTACAAAAGGTAATGTTATGCATCTGGTGGAACAGTGACGATGTGGTGTACTATGAATAAATGCGCTCCGAAACTGGCTCGACGAGTTCATCGCCTCAGAACCATATGGTGTCTATAACTGCGGAATCGAAAAGTTGCCCCAGCGTTGGAAGACTTTTGCAATTAGTGAAACAGAATTTATTATTGATGAGTAAAGTCTCTGTTATGTGTATCTGTTCTGGTTGTTAAATTTATGGAAAACCGCTTCGAACTTACGTACCAACCCAATATATGAGGAACAGTCAAATGAAAACCGAACACCCACCACAACAGGGCCACGGACTGATTCCACGCAAAAGTAATCACCACACCTGTTAAGACATTTATTTCACTGGCAGACGAGGCGATCAATTGCTGTTTCGTAGAACATAGTGCGCTACTGACGGATCCACAATCGCACCAACTCTTGCATTTCCTCGGCCGACTGAACCCATGTCCACGCATGTATCTCTTCAGTTCGCTAAATATGTACAAAAGACACGGTGAAAGAGTCGGGCTGTGCGGAAGATGTTGCATTATTTCCCAACCATATCGCAGAAGCGTAGCCTTCCTCCGATTGGTAGCGTGGGGGCTGGCGTTATCGAGGAACAAGATGTTTCCGTCCGACAGCTCTCCGACAGCCCGAGGGCGAACGGCAAAGCCAACAGTGGAAAACATCCCACATCTCCCCCGCCAAAGAAATCCAGAACTGTACTCACAAATTCTGGTAAGGTCATGATGTCTTTCTTCTTCGATGGCAGAGGCCCGTTAAGTTCCTTGAGTGTGGAACCATAATCAATGCCAGCGCTATCAAGACACAGTTGAGAAACTGCGAAACGCCATAAAGTCGAAACGCCCAGGAATGCTGTCGGACGGAATCGTCCTCTTACACAATGACGCCAGGCCCCACACTGTTAACTGGACAGAGGCTACGATTCACTGACTTGACTGGGAAACAGTGCAACATCCTCCCAGATTTTTCACTGTGTGATTTTCACAACTATGTGGACTTGAAGAAACACATGGATGGACGTCGGTTTCAGTCAGACGAGAAAGTGCAAGAGTGGGTACAATTGTGGATCTGTCAGCAGCCGACTGTGTTCTACGGAACACTAATAACACAATTCCGTTATATCTAGTAAGAGAACAACAATTACTTAATAAATAATATGATAATAAATAAAACAATTACTTAATGAATAGGAACATTAAGCTCTAAGAAATTTTCAGTTTGAATGTTCGACTTTACAAGCTGCCAGAGAGTCCATTTCAAGTTTCTTGCGGTTTTTCCGTCTATTGTACATGCGTGAATTCGTGCCAGGAACATTCCTAGTGTATCCTGTAATCAGGCGACGCTAACCAGTCTCCATTTTCCAACATGTACGGTTGGGGCGCTGCTACGTAGCTGTATACTTTAAGTGCATCGTATAATATGGGCTGACATCCTGTAATAATACTTAAGGTTCGTCTTATTAAAAGGTCTTTAACAGTGCTGAAGTCTTTCCCCATGCTGAAGCTTCGTAGCTCCATTTTATCGAAAACCATCTTGATAACGATAAGAAATGAATTTGATCGCCATGATGAATATCTGCGGAGGTGGCTCAGATATCCCGGAAGTATACTCTGTGGGGGCAAGAGGGAAACAGTCACAGTCACTATTTTGTATGAGTTATCTACTAGCCCCGGAGATGAGAACACGTATCACTCACGATCAAATGGACTCTACTACCAGTTTCTTATGAGTCATCGGTTAGTCTTGGTGATTTGAATATACACAACTCATGAACAAATGACTGCCTAGTTTTCATGTGAGTGAAAGTGATAGAAATGATAAATTTGCCGTGGGAAACGTTAATTAGATCTGAAAAGAGTCGGGCGTAAAAACAGGGAATGCTAGAATAATATTATCAGGCTTCACGATCATTATGTTGATTTATGAATTACGACGCCAGAACAGCATGACCACCTACCTAATAACCGCTATGCACACTTTTAGCTCGGATAACAGTGGCGACGCGTCGTGGCATTGAAGCAGTGAGGCCTTGATAAGTCGCTGAAATGAGTAGACATCATATCTGCACACGCAAGTTATCTAATTCCCGTAAATTCCGTGGAGGGAGGCGATGAGCTCTGACGCCACGTTCAATCACATACCAGATGTGTGCAGTCGGGTTCAGATCTGGCGAGTAGGGGAGAGCATCACATCAACTGGAACTCGCCACTGAGCTCCTCGAACTACTCCATCACACTCTTTGCCTTGTGCCATGGCGCATTATGTTGCTGAAAACCGCCATTGCCGTCAGGAAACATGATCGTCATGAAGGGATGTACGTGGTTAGCAAACAGTGTACGATATCCCTTGGCCGTCATGGTGCCATGCAGGAGCTCCACTGGATCCATGGCTGCCCACGGAAATGTTTCCCAGAGAATAATGGAGCCGCCGCCAGTTTGTCTCCGTCCCGTAGTACAGGTGTCAAGGAGATGTTCTCCTGGAAGACGACGGATTCGCGCCCACCCATCGGCATGATGAAGAAGGTATTGGGAATCATCAGACCATGTAACACTCTGCCACTGAGGCAATGTCCAATGTCGATGGTCACGTGCCCATTTCAGTCGCAGTTGCCGATGTCATGGTGTTAACATTGGCGCATGCATGGATCGTCGGCTGCGGAGGCCCATCGTTAGGAGTGTTCGGTGCACTGTGTGTTCAGACACACTTGCACTCTGCCCATCATTAAAATCTGATGTTAGTTCCGCCACAATTCACCTCTTATCCTGTTTTACCTGTCTGCCCAGCCTACGACGTTCGGCATCTGTGATGAGGGGTGGCTGTCCAACCCCATGACGTTCGGACATGGTATCATCTTGGTTTTGCCAGTGTTTAAGACACTCACCACAGCACTCCTGGAACACCCGACAGGTCGTTTAGTTTTCGAAATGCTCGTGCGGATCTTCCAGGACATTGCAGTCTGCCATCGGTCAAACTAAGATAGATCGCAGCCCGCCCAGTTAGCCATGTAATCTAACGCACTGCTTACCGGGCGGGAAGGCGTGCCGGACTCCGGCACGAATCCACCCGGCGGATTAGTGTCGAGGTCCAGTGTGCAGGCCAGTCTGTGGATGGTTTTTAAGGCGGTTTTCCATCTGTCTCGGCAAATTCGGATTGGTTCCCCTTATTCCGCCTCAGTTACACGATGTCGACGATTGCTGCGCAAACACTGTCTCCACGTACGCGAACACCATAATTACCATGCAAACATTGGGGTTACACTCGTCTGGTGTGAGACGTTCCTGGGGGTGTGAGACGTTCCCGTGGGTGGAGGGGGGGCGGCACTGGGGGGGGGGGGGGTGTCCACTGGCAGCCGAACCACACAATAACCCTGGTGTGGGGCGGCCGTCGGGTGAGTGGACTGCTGTAGCCTGTTGTGGAGATGTGTACCACTGAGGGCTACGGCAGGGAAGGAGCCTCTCCGTCGTTTCTAGGTCCCTAGTTAAATATAATACAGGATAGATCTCGCGCCTTCCCCATTTTACCCACGGACAGCACGCTCACTGATATTGCATGCACCGTGCTTGTGTTTGACTAGCAGTCATTCTTCGCCACGTGACCGGTTTCTATGGATAGTAGGTCGGTGGTCATAATGTTGTGTCTGATCAGTGTACAGCAAGTGTTGCCATACTTCACTTAGGACCAGTAACTAACGTGGAACATTATTGTAGTGTCTGCAGCAGATACATTATAAGCCACAGTAAATTTCACTGTTAAAAACAGTAAAGTTTGGAAACGTGACCTATGGAGAGAAATGAAATTATAATGAAACCCAGACCATTAGCTGCTTACAGGCGTTGATGAATACCAACGGGAACAGTTGAAAATGTGTGCCAACTGGGACTCGAACCCGAGATCTCCTGCTTACATGGCAGACGCTGTATTCGACTGAACCATCGAGCTCACAGAGGGTAGTGCTATTGCGGGGACTTATCTCCGGCACGCCCACGTGGCACCCACATTTCCAGCTTACTGTCCACACACTATAGTTTTAGTGCCCCTGCCCGCTATACTCATTAGTTGCGCCAGTCAATCTACCGATTCCCGTAAGAGTTTTAGCAACGTGAGTGCATTCTAGTTCACAGGAACTCTGAGATTTGCACGTAGACACTTGGTCCCCACATACCCTTGGAAACCTACGAAGGACTTATCGAATCCATGCCACACCGAATCGTTGCTGTATTGCATTCCAAAGGTGTACCAACCACAGGGTATAAATATCTATGGAGAGAGCATTCGTATGTGCAGAACGAGAATATTGTCGGCAACATCTTCTGCTGTTCAAGTCACGTGATTCTGGGACGGTGCATTTTAATCCGTGTAAAGCGTTTTACAGACATCTTAACAATATGATATCAGGAACTGAATTTGGCTTGAAGATGTGAAGTGCAATGTTATCATGCTTTTCGCTTCAGTGCCATAGCTCAGATTCCACTTCATTTACGTTTTTCTCTAGCAGGATAAGAAGTGACAGACAAGAATATTCTTTTACGTTTTCTATTTCACTTATTCATATTGTCGAATCTCTGCTCTATTTAATTACGTTACAATGACGCTGTAGACGACGCCGAAGAGTCTCGAAAAAACGACGCATTTGGAACTGTGAAACTGTTACAGTAAATACGGTAAGCGATTTGCACCACCTGCTTGTCAATTACTATTTTCAATTTTTCTTTATTTACCATTGTGATTTTTATAGACAAGTAAAATAAAATATTTTTTCGCCGTCTCTTCAGAAAGGCGAAATCATACACTACACACAAAAAATATGAGACCAAAGCTCGAATTTTGGAGCAATAAAAGAAGTGGCAGCCAACATTTCTTTTTTTTTGGGGGGGGGGGGGATTCTATTGCATTGATCCATATGGTCGAAGCCGTTCTAATTAACTGTGTACCATGACACTGAGCAGTAAACTCTCTCATGCAGAAATACTTAGGTACACACAAAAGTTTAAAAACTTTCATAAATTGAAGGAAATTAATCAAACGGTCATGTACAAATGTTACTTGCTTATAAACGCAGTACTAAATGTATCCACTGACTTTCTGTTTACTCAAACACATTTGCAAGTTTATCTTGCACTCGTAAACACATGGCCATAAAGAGTCGCAAAAATTCTCTCTACAATATCGTGTCTTGATGTTTTTCAACATATAAAGTGCCCCATATCAATATAACATTTACAGTTATGCGTTTGTTATACATATCTACGAAAAGAAATTGGTCTCCCCTTCACATACTTCTCTTTACATCAATAGCAACGACAATACTGCACAATAGCTGTTACTAAAACTCAAATGTGCAGAAATCTATAAAAAAACAAGGTGAATACATCTAATACTCAAGTTTGGCTATTACTGCAAATTGTAGACAAGCAGAGTCGTCTCAAAATCACGTGAATAGCCCAGTTTGATGTTAGAACTTGCGCAATAACCTGTGCTCACTCCATAGATACACATACCCAATGATACTAACATGCTATTAAGCAGGCAGTTATAATGTTTTTGCACGTCAATGAATTGTCTTCTGATTAGCTACGACTCAGTAACAATATTCTTTTTATGCTTACATTAAATATCGCCCTTCCCTAAAAGTAAACCAACTCACCTAGAAACGTATCGGGTGTCGTGGGTCATGGCCCTTTACTTCTTTTGTATTGTTCAGTTTGTCTTCCACGCTTTTGAAGATGTTACACAAATTGCGTGTTGAGTTGGATGTGGTATGGTATGGCTTGCTGTTTTGTGGTTAGAGGTCTTCTGATGTGAATGTGCATTGTGTGTTACAGTTACGTGTTAGTAGACCTATATCTTCATTTTCTTATCTTTGCTGTTGTCTTTACATACTTGTATCTCATTTTAATGGTGCTGTGGAGCTTGTGTACTATCTTGTGTCGTATCCAGTCTTTCTGCTATATTGATGATCATGTTTACCTTTTCTTGATAACCATTTTTGCTTATAGATGCTCTACATTATCTGTATACTGTATGTCTGATGGCTGACATGTTTTGAAAATGTGAGTGGTTCGATTTCTTGTGTTATCATGCCTGTAGCTGTTTCTTATCTGAATATGTTGAAGTGGTGTCTGCTGTTGGATTTTGTGTTCAAGGGAATGTATTGTTTCTTTTGTTTCCCTTTCTACAGTGAATTGAATGTTGTGTTTTACATTACATATCTACACATAAACTGTTATTATATTCCTGAGATACATTTATGAGGCATTTGGTAGTGTATCATCTGCAGATGAGTGGCAGACCAAGACTTTATATTTTATGTTTCTATAATTTGTCCAAAATTTGGTTTTCATTGTGTTTCATTATGTTATTTGCTTGTATGTATGGCACTGGGCTGCCATTATGAGACCTTCCTTTCTAAATACATGAACTGTTAAATTTAGTTTTGCTTACTGAATACTTTTATGGTGTATATCAGTTCTTCTGTAGTGGTATTTGATATTTCTGGTTTTTCTGCCAGTGGCTCTTTTATGATGATGATTACGTCATTAAAAGTGATTAAAGTGTATATGTTAAGATATCAAAAGAAATAGGGTTTGCAATTGGTGTAATGTCCGTACCTTTTATTTGTTGGGTTAATACTAAAGAAGCTTGTCTACTTCTGTTGGTCTCTTGCTTACAAGATGCGTCAAACTATTGGTGTGAAACTTTCCAGTGTGATTTGTTGGGGCATGGGACTATTGCTTCTGTGTATTTTGGGCTGGGTTCTCAATGTTGGTGTTGCAGGCTCTTTTTTTCCTTTTTGTTTTTGGTACTATGTTCTGTTTCAGTATTTTTGGGTTTCACATTTAAAATTTTTTTTCTTTAATTTCAGATCTAATGGTTCGATCATACATTAATTCTTCAACTTTTTTTGTGATTCATCGTTGTTTTATTCACAGATTACTTTACATCCATAGGCACTACACTTTTGTCTGTTTTTGTAGCTACTGCTCCCTTTCCTGTAGTCCTTTTTTTTTACTTAATCCTTAGTGCTTCTTTGTTATCTTCCTACTTGTTTCTGTGAATTTACTTGTTTTCAGAAACCTATTTACTTATTTTACTAACAATGTCCTGGTTAGTTCTGTATTTATATTGTTGTTTGGGGTTTTCCCTTCTAGTGCTACAATATGTTCTGTTTCTATTATGACGTCGCTAATGTCGGCATGTGTTAACCTGCTATTGTTCAATATTATATTTAACAATAAAGTTTTCATTTCAATCAGTTGAAATTCCGTGAGATTCGTTATACTTGCATAAAATATGTGTTGGAAGTCATAACTACATGCGTGTGTATGAGATTTTCTGCAGTTATCCTCTCAACAGTGTTTGTTCTGTTGATATTTTCTTAGCTATCTGTTCTGTTTTGTTCATCATATGCCAAAGGATTACAGGTTTGTTCAGGTACGATGATATCTTCAGGTGCAAATCGTATGTTTTTTGTTTAGTTCAAGTTTTTCCATTGTCTGTTTTCATTATTTATCCAAGACCTCTGCGCCCCTAACTTAGCTTTGTGTGCTGCCTGAGAATCGCTGCTTTACTTAACATGAATATAATTTGATATCAAATGATCCTGATCTAATTTTTTGTTGAATTGCAGATTGTTTCTCCTGCTATGGAGTTTGATGAGGGTCTTCTTGCATGTGTTGTAGGTCTGAGATGGAAATGTTTGAGTTGTGGTAACGATATTAACGTTAATATATGCAGCCATTCTTCCCTAGTTACTATTTCAAACTTGTTTATCATGCTAATAAAAACCTATGATATTCACTTAAGTAGAATTAGGTCTTAAACTGAAAACAATAAAAAGCTATGTTAGTCAGGCAAAACATAAGTTGTGTTTTTCTAGTGTAGAACATTATGCCTTATCATTTCTCCTCTAAAATGGTTTTTGATGAAGTGAACTGTTACTGAATGGCTTCACGTAATGATAGCTAGTTTTTTGTACCCATCATTGTTTGAACATTATTTGCAGTACCACATGCTGCCCCCACATTGCAGACAACACTACCTTCCAAATTCAATACATTTCGTTTGCAATATAGTGACTTAACACCACAAAACTGTAGTATATAGTAAGTAATCAAACTGTTTTACATTTTGCTCACAAATCTTTTTTCTCAGAAAACGTCAAAATACGAAATAAAGCGAATTTTAGCATTATGCTAGCATCTGTTTGCGACGCTCCCAAGGTCAACACACACAGGTTCAGGCGCATATTACTCACAATAGCTATATCTAAAACAGAAAATGTTGCAGAATACGTAAATAACATCAACTGAAACTGCTCATAGTGTAATGTCTCGCCATTTTGGGTCCTCGGGGTATGGTAAACGAACTAATATTGGCGATGGCGCGAATATATCTGACGTCATGCAGACAATATGCAATTGGCAACAGCACTGGATAAGGATAATGTCATGCTCTGCCCAACCTTACCATAGGAAGGTCTCTGACTGGACAGCTTTCAACAAAAAATAAAAAAGGAGGAAGGTGCGTGACTTGAGAAGGGGTTGAGAAATGTGAATGGACGAGCTAATGTTGCAGAATAATACTGAGATGTGACTGTGCTAAATATGTGCATTTACTATAGTACAACTGGCATAGAAGCTCTCTGAGTAGCTCTGTCATTTTCTTTTTCCAGAATGCTTCCAAGAAACTACATACAAACTGAGGGAGGGGCCAAGGAGGAGGGGCGCAAGTGGAGGGAAGGGGAGGAAAGGGAATATGGCTTAGGAAGGAAAGCGTGGCTTAGGGGAGGGGAGTGGCGTGATGTGACGTGTACGTCCCTTCACGTAGGCAATGAGACTGTCAGAGGTAAATTTGGTTCATAATCGGCATAGATGTTCTTCCATGGTCCCAAATCGGCACTGCCCTCCTCACGTGACTCCAAGCCAGCATAAAAGTCTTCCTTCCTAATCACAATCACAGAGGGAAGATGATATCAGTTTTGACACAGACATACACTCCTGGAAATTGAAATAAGAACACCGTGAAATCATTGTCCCAGGAAGGGGAAACTTTATTGACACATTCCTGGGGTCAGATACATCACATGATCACACTGACAGAACCACAGGCATATAGACACAGGCAACAGAGCATGCACAATGTCGGCACTAGTACAGTGTATATCCACCTTTCGCAGCAATGCAGGCTGCTATTCTCCCATGGAGACGATCGTAGAGATGCTGGATGTAGTCCTGTGGAACGGCTTGCCATGCCATTTCCACCTGGCGCCTCAGTTGGACCAGCGTTCGTGCTGGACGTGCAGACCGCGTGAGACGACGCTTCATCCAGTCCCAAACATGCTCAATGGGGGACAGATCCGGAGATCTTGCTGGCCAGGGTAGTTGACTTACACCTTCTAGAGCACGTTGGGTGGCACGGGATACATGCGGACGTGCATTGTCCTGTTGGAACAGCAAGTTCCCTTGCCGGTCTAGAAATGGTAGAACGATGGGTTCGATGACGGTTTGGATGTACCGTGCACTATTCAGTGTCCCCTCGACGATCACCAGTGGTGTACGGCCAGTGTAGGAGATCGCTCCCCACACCATGATGCCGGGTGTTGGCCCTGTGTGCCTCGGTCGTATGCAGTCCTGATTGTGGCGCTCACCTGCACGGCGCCAAACACGCATACGACTATCATTGGCACCAAGGCAGAAGCGACTCTCATCGCTGAAGACGACACGTCTCCATTCGTCCCTCCATTCACGCCTGTCGCGACACCACTGGAGGCGGGCTGCACGATGTTGGGGCGTGAGCGGAAGACGGCCTAACGGTGTGCGGGACCGTAGCCCAGCTTCATGGAGACGGTTGCGAATGGTCCTCGCCGATACCCCAGGAGCAACAGTGTCCCTAATTTGCTGGGAAGTGGCGGTGCGGTCCCCTACGGCACTGCGTAGGATCCTACGGTCTTGGCGTGCATCCGTGCGGCGCTGCGGTCCGGTCCCAGGTCGACGGGCACGTGCACCTTCCGCCGACCACTGGCGACAACATCGATGTACTGTGGAGACCTCATGCCCCACGTGTTGAGCAATTCGGCGGTACGTCCACCCGGCCTCCCGCATGCCCACTATACGCCCTCGCTCAAAGTCCGTCAACTGCACATACGGTTCACGTCCACGCTGTCGCGGCATGCTACCAGTGTTAAAGACTGCGATGGAGCTCCGTATGCCACGGCAAACTGGCTGACACTGACGGCGGCGGTGCACAAATGCTGCGCAGCTAGCGCCATTCGACGGCCAACACCGCGGTTCCTGGTGTGTCCGCTGTGCCGTGCGTGTGATCATTGCTTGTACAGCCCTCTCGCAGTGTCCGGAGCAAGTATGGTGGGTCTGACACACCGGTGTCAATGTGTTCTTTTTTCCATTTCCAGGAGTGTATGACAAACTGCGAAAAATGTAATGAAGAGGTGGTACTATAGTCGAGGTTGTTACGTCAGCTGAAAGTGTGTATGTGTAGTGACTGCAGTGTGTGAAAACACGGTAATTTCCAAGAATGATTGCCTCTCGAAGTCGCGGGGCCCAAACGATACATATCGAACATGCGATCCTAAATCGATCACACGGCTCAGTTGGTGGGCGTTATGAGTATGTTTACGATGGTCAGTACAGGAACGGCAAAAGAAGAGCGTTACAAAAATACTTGTAATTACAAAGGAGACGACTTACCTTACTAATCGGTGTTGTCGTCATGTGAAAGTCCATGTGATGTGTTCAAGAGCCAATTATTCTTGGAAATTACCGTTAACACTAGTAACGAGGTGTTAATGATTAGTTTATCATTGGTTGTGGTGTTACTGCCTAATTTGTTAGCAAGCATGAACATGTAAAAAGAAACAATGTACACAAAGAGGAAGTCCTTGTGCAACTAGAAGTGTAAGTATTTATACATATGGAATTACTAACTTTGTTGTAGTGCTAAAATTGTGTGATCCCCCAGGACTCGAAACTGGAACATTGCCGATTGTGGATAATACTGTTATTGACTTAGCTATCCAGGCACGATTAACGACAGCTTCAATATTGTCGGTGGCTCTCTCCCTCCGTAACACCAGACGCGTGGAGGCGTCACACTCGATTGAAGCAGTCGACGACGTTCTTTTGCAGAGATCGACTGCATCAGCTGGTAAATGACTGGAGTACGTCTGTCCTCGCCGGGCCCCTTAGCGTTACTATGAGACAGCATTCCTATAAGCATACATGAAACGGCGGTCGCATAGCAACAGACGTTAACATTATCCTTGAAGGTTATTACTCTGCAGTATTCACTTTTTTAAAAATTAAATACTGTGGATGACGCTGTGTAGCCTACAGCGTACGGAACTACGTCAGTTTTGTCCAGTGAACCATTTCTACAACGAACATTGCTGGTTCTTCATATGTGACCTGGCTAAACGGCTGGTATCTGTGGAATACGTTAGCCGAAATTTGGTACTCACGGAATCACATTTTTTTAAGTTTAAATATTTATGTTTGACTAATGAAGCAGCTATTGACTTTTTTTCGCTGTAAAACATTCCATGTATATTTAATTTTAAGCCATCTAAAAATTACAAATGTAACCAAGTTTAAGGCTCTCTTACATTAATATCTGGTATTCCAACGATTGATAACGAGGAGCTCTGGTAAACCTGTTAATGAGAGTCTCGCATGCGGTAAAGTGTTTGACAGAGTATGATGTAGTCACTGGCCGAAGCTCGCGATAGAGCATAATTTTTTAGTTTTGTATTGTTGATTGATGCATGTCACGTAGTTTGATACTGCACTTGTCATGTCTTTGAGCTGCTTTTCTTTTACAGGACGATTGATAATCACTGCAGTAATTGAAATCACTTAGCCATAATATTCTTTTGGGAGTTTTTTTTGTTGCGATGGGCTTCAGTTTTATCCAGTCTTCATTAATAACAATGTGTGGAAAAGAAACTGCATGACTTTCATGACTACGTTTTAAAACTTGAGTAAAGGAATTTCCATTACAAAATCCATAAAAATGGTTCAAATGGCTCTGAGCACTATGGGACTCAACTGCTGTGGTCATAAGTCCCCTAGAACTTAGAACTACTTAAACCTAACTAACCTAAGGACAGCACACAACACCCAGCCATCACGAGGCAGAGAAAATCCCTGACCCCGCCGGGAATCGAACCCGGGAACCCGGGCGTGGGAAGCGAGAACGCTACCGCACGACCACGAGATGCGGGCTACAAAATCCATAACCAAGCTTATTTTTGTATGTCTTATCAAAGGCAACTTGAAACTACGTTTCAATTTGCCTCAAGAAATGGACGCTAATCGTTTGCGTGCATCTACAAGAACTTAAAACGAAATTGTCCACACAGCCGCTTTATGATATACAGTCTAAAAGTAAATAAAAAAGAAGACGAGAAACCACGAAGCAACTGTCTGAATGGAAAGGAAATAGGTAGATGTCAGGCACAGGTACACGCAGACGAAGTGCTACAATTTCAGACAAACTAAATGATATATTCAAGATAAAGAGCTACACAAACTGAGCAAGTCAACAATACGTCTGTCCACCACTGACCGTTATGCAAGCTGTTATTCAGTTTGTCATTGATCGATAAGAGTTTTTGGATGTTCTCCTGAGGGATAACGTGCCAAATATCGTCCAATGGAAGCTATAGATCGTCAAAGTCTTGAAATGGTTGGAGAGCCCTGCCCATAATGCTCCAAACGTTCTCAGTCGGGGAGAGGTTCGGCGATCTTGCTGGCCAAGGCAGGGTTTGGTGAGCACGAAGACAAGAGTAGAAACTCTCATTGTGTACAGGCGGACATTATCTTACTGAAATGCAAGCCCAGGACGGCTTGCCATGAAGGGTAACAAAAGAGTGGCTAGAATATCGTTGACGTACCACTGTGCTGTAAGGTTCCGCGGATGAAAAACAAAGTGATCCTGCTATAAAATGGAATGGCACACCGCGATATCACTACGCAGAACAGGGAATCAGTGGTCATAAGGCCGTTGCAGCATCCCTGAATATGGAAGTAAATAGTAATAGTAATATAAAAAATGGGAGGAAGGTTTATCTGTTTAGCAAGAGTGATAGAGGGCAGATTTCAGACTACCTAACAGCTCAAAACGAAAATTTCTGTTCCGACACTGATAATGTTGAGTGTTTATGGAAAAAGTTCAAGGCAATCGTAAAATGTGTTTTAGACAGGTACGTGCCGAGTAAAACTGTGAGGGACGGGAAAAACCCACCGTGGTTCAACAACAAAGTTAAGAAACTACTGCGAAAGCAAAGAGAGCTTCACTGCAAGCTTAAACGCACCCAAAACATCTCAGACAAACAGAAGCTAAGCGATGTCAAAGTTAGCATAAGGAGGGCTATGCGTGAAGCGTTCAGTGAATTCGAAAGAAAAGTTCTATGTACCGTCTTGACAGAAAATCCTAGGAAGTTCTGGTCTTACGTTAAATCAGTAAGTGGCTCGAAACAGCATATCTAGACACTCTGGGATGATGATGGCATTGAAACAGAGGATGACACGCGTAAAGCTGAAATACTAAACTCCTTTTTCCAAAGCTGTTTCACAGAGGAAGACCGCACTGCAGTTCCTTCTCTAAATCCTCGCACAAACGAAAAAATGGCTGACATCGAAATAAGTATCCAAGGAATAGAAAAGCAACTGGAATCACTCAACAGAGGAAAGTCCACTGGACCTGACGGGATACCAATTCGATTCTACACAGAGTACGCGAAAGAACTTGCCCCCCTTCTAACAGCCGTGTACCGCAAGTCTCTAGAGGAACGGAAGGTTCCAAATGATTGGAAAAGAGCACAGGTAGTCCCAGTCTTCAAGAAGGGTCGTCGATAAAATTAATTGTTGGTAAGGCGGGTACCAGGTTGAGATTCATTGGGAGAGTGCGTAGAAAATGTAGTCCATCAACAAAGGAGGTGGCTTACAAAACACTCGTTCGACCTATACTTGAGTATTGCTCATCAGTGTGGGACCCGTACCAGGTCGGGTTGACAGAGGAGATAGAGAAGATCCAAAGAAGAGCGGCGCGTTTCGTCACAGGGTTATTTGGTAACCGTGATAGCGTTACGGAGATGTTTAATAAACTCAAGTGGCAGACTCTGCAAGAGAGGCGCTCTGCATCGCGGTGTAGATTGCTCGCCAGGTTTCGAGAGGGTGCGTTTCTGGATGAGGTATCGAATATATTGCTTCCCCCCACTTATACCTCCCGAGGAGATCACGAATGTAAAATTAGAGAGATTCGAGCGTGCACAGAGGCTTTCCGGAAGTCGTTCTTCCCGCGAACCATACGCGACTGGATCAGGAAAGGGGGGTAATTACAGTGGCACGTAAAGTGCCCTCCGCCACACACCATTGGGTGGCTTGCGGAGTATAGATGTAGATGTACTGACTGTTTGATGATAAGGCAGTGACAGTTGTGTTGGTATCTCATCACTGTCTGGGGCCTCTCCAGCCACATAGCGTGGAATCGCATTGGCTGAAGTAGAATTGTCTTCAGTGGCGAGTCCCGCTTCAAACTGAGCCCCGATGACCAGTGAAGAAGTGTCTGGAGACGCCCCAAAAAGCAGTGGAATACCAACGTGACTGTCACCCACCATACGGTCAGGAATGATGGTCTGGGGTGCCATTTCTTTTCATAGTAGGATCCCTTTGCTTGTCATCAGCGGCTCTCTTACACCACAATAGTACGTCGACGATATTCTACGCCCATTTTCTTGCCATTCACGGCAAGCCATCCTGGACTTACATTTTAGCAAAATACTGACCGCCCACATGGCGAGAGTTCTACTTCTTGCCTTCATGCTCGCCAAACCCTACCTTGTCCAGCAAGATTGCCGAACCTGTCCCCAGCTGAGAAAGTTTGGAGCATTATGGGTAGGGTGCTCCAACCATCTCGAGATTTTGACGATCTAGCGTCCCAGTTGGACAGTATTTGACATAGTATCACTGAGGAGAATGTTCAACAATGCAAAGCCGAATAAGTGTTGGCTTAAGGGCCAGAGGTGGAGCAATGCGTTATTGACTTGCTCAGTTTGTGAAGCTCTTGAATAAGTCATCAAATTTTTCTGAATTTGTAATAATTTTTTTTATCCGCACATGTAAGCCACATCTACCGATTTTTATCTCATTCGGTTAATTCCTTCGCAGTGCGCCACTTTTTATTTCTTGGAATGTACACTACTGGCCATTAAAATTGCTACACCAAGAAGAAATGGAGATGATCACCAGGTATTCTTTGGACAAATATATTATACTAGAACTGACATGTGATTTCATTTTCACGCTTTTTGAGTACATAGATCCTGAGAAATCAGTACCCAGAACAACCACCTCTGGCCGTAATAACAGCCTTGATACGCCTGGGCATTGAGTCAAACAGAGCTTGGATGGCGTGTAGAGGTATAGCTGCTCATGCAGCTTCAACACGATACCACAGTTCATCAAGAGTAGTGACTGACGTATCGTGATGAACCAGTTGCTCGGTCACCATTGACTAGAAGTTTTCAATTGGTGAGAGATCTGGAGAATGTGCTAGCCAGGGCAGCAGTCGAACATTTTCGGTATCCTGAAAGGCCCGTACAGGACCTCCAACATGCGGTCGTGCATTATCCTGCTGAAAAGTAGGGTTTCGCAGGGATCGAATGAAGGGTAGAGCCACGGGTCGTAACACATCTGAAATATAACGTCCATTGTTCAAAGTGCCGTTAATGCGAACAAGAGGTGACCGAGACGTGTAACCAATGGCACCCCATAAAATAACGCCGGGTGATACGCCAGTATGGCGATGACGAATACACGATTCCAATGTGCGTTCACCGCGATGTCGCCAAACACTGATGCGACCATCATGATGCTGTAAATAGAACCTGGATACATCCGAAAAAATGACGTTTTGGCATTCGTGCACCCAGGTTCGTCGTTGAGTACACCATCGCAGGCGCTCCTGTCTGTGATGCAGCGTCAAGGGTAACCGCAGCCACGGTCTCCGAGCTGAGAGTCGATGCTGCTGTAAACGTTCGAACTGTTCGTGCAGATGGTTGTTGTCTTGCAAACGTCCCCATCTGTTGACTCAGGGATCGAGACGTGGCTGCACGATCCGTTACAGCCATGCGGATAAGATGCCTGTCATCTCGACTGCAAATGATACGAGACCGTTGGGATCCAGCACGGCGTTCCGTATTACCCTCCTGAACCCACCCATTCCATATTCTGCTAACAGTTATCGGATCTCGAGCAACGCGAGCAGCAATGTCGCGATACGATAAACCGCAATCGCGATAGGCTACAATCCGACCTTTATCAAAGTCGGAAACGTGATGCTACGCATTTCTCCTCCTTACGCGAGGCATCACAACAACGTTTCACCAGGCAACGCCAGTCAACTACTGTTCGTGTATGAGAAATCGGTTGGAAACTTTCCTCATGTCAGCACGTTGTAGGTGTCGCCACCGGCGCCAACCTTGTGTGAATGCTCTGAAAAGCTAATCATTTGCATATCATAGCATCTTCTTCCTGTCGGTTAAATTTAGTGTCTGTAGCACGTCATCTTCGTGGTGTGGCAATTTTAATGGCCAGTAATGTATTAGCCATTATTTCTGAAACATCTTGAAGTATGTGTGCTTGCACTTTGTTTTGAAAGCAACTGATTGGCTACGAGAAGTACTGGAGCTGCCAGTAAATGTGAAGCCAGCCTGCCTTTTCACTGAAGGCGTATAATTCTGAAGGGCGAGGAGGCACTGAGATGAAACGCAGCAAATTCTCGAGGTCACTCGCGCAGTCGAGGCCAGTCTGATGGAGAGCTGCTTGTCTGCAGTTATTCGCGAGGGAGTAAACGTTCGTGGGATGAGAATGTACAGTACCCTGCCTTGGCCTACTACGAGTGGATTCAACTAGCTGCACATTATGCGACTGCCTACAGTAGTAGCTATGCACATTTCGCGAGAAAGTCGAGACGATCTGGTGTATTTGAACTTCTAGGTTCTAGAAACTGGCATGTTCTTAATTTCACCTCTACATCTACATCTGTACTCCCAAGCCACATTATGGTGCGTGTCAAAAGAGAGTTTTCGTACGACTGCCACTTCCTTCCTTTCGTGATCCAGTCTCGAATAGTGGGTCTTTTCAAAAGCTAGACTAGGAGGAAGCAACACAATGATTCTCTCTTCTAGGAAAGTCCACTCTTTGATTTTAACAATAAACAACTGCGTGGTGGATAGCGCCTCTCTTTTAGAATCTGCCACTGCAGTTTGCTGAGCATCTCTGTGACGCTTTCGCGTTGACTAAATGAACCTGCGACTAACCGCGATGCCCTTACTTGAATCTTCTATATTTTAACACGTTTTATTAGGCCGCTTTCTTGTCTCTTTGTTCGGTACAAATTTTGTAGCTGATTTTTACCCAACTTCCCTATGAGCTACGAGGTGCATTCAAGTTCTAAGGCCTCCAATTTTTTTTCTCCGGACGGGAAAGAGATAGAAACATGCGCATTGTTTTAAAATGAGGCCGCGTTCATTGTCAATACGTCCCAGAGATGACAGAACCGTACGGCAGATGGAATTTTACCGCCAGCGGCGAGAATGAGAACTCTTTTAAATACTTAAAATGGCGACGTTTTCCTTACTTGAACAGCGTGCAGTCATTTGTTTTCTGAATTTGCATGGTGTGAAACCAACTGAAATTCATCGACAGTTGAAGGAGACATGTGGTGCAGTTATGGATGTGTCGAAAGTGCGTTCGTGGGTGCGACAGTTTAATGAAGGCAGAACATCGTGTGACAACAAACCGAAACAACCTCGGGCTCGCACAAGCCGGTCTGACGACATGATCGAGAAAGTGGAGAGAATTGTTTTGGGGGATCGCTGAATGACTGTTGAACAGATTGCCTCCAGAGTTGGCATTTCTGTGGGTTCTGTGCAAACAATCCTGCATGTTGTTGTTGTGGTCTTCAGTCCTGAGACTGGTTTGATGCAGCTCTTCATGCTACTCTATCCTGTGCAAGCTTCTTCATCTCCCAGTACCTACTGCAACCTACATCCTTCTGAATCTGCTTAGTGTATTCATCTCTTGGTCTCCCTCTACGATTTTTACCCTCCACGCTACCCTCCAATACTAAATTGGTGATCCCTTGATGCCTCAGAACATGTCCTACCAACCGATCCCTTCTTCTGGTCAAGTTGTGCCACAAACTTCTCTTCTCCCCAATCCTATTCAATACTTCCTCATTAGTTATGTGATCTACCCACCTAATTTTCAGCATTCTTCTGTAGCACCACATTTCGAAAGCTTCTATTCTCTTCTTGTCCAAACTATTTATCGTCCATGTTTCACTTCCATACATGGCTACACTCCATACAAATACTTTCAGAAATGTCTTCCTGACACTTAAATCTATACTCAATTTTAACAAATTTCTCTTCTTCAGAAACGCTTTCCTTGCCATTGCCAGTCTACATTTTATATCCTCTCTACTTCGACCATCATAAGTTATTTTGCTCCCCAAATAGCAAAACTCCTTTACTACTTTAAGTGTCTCATTTCCTAATCTAATTCCCTCAGCATCACCCGACTTAATTCGACTACATTCCATTATCCTCGTTTTACTTTTGTTGATGTTCATCTTATATCCTCCTTTCAAGACGCTATCCATTCCGTTCAACTGCTCTTCCAAGTCCTTTGCTGTCTCTGACAGAATTACAATGTCATCGGTGAACCTCAAAATTTTTATTTCTTCTCCATGGACTTTAATACCTACTCCGAAATTTTCTTTTGTTTCCTTTACTGCTTGCTCAATATACAGATTGAATAACATCGGGGAGAGGCTACAACCCTGTCTTACTCCCTTCCCAACAACTGCTTCCCTTTCATGTCCGTCGACTCTTATAACTGCCATCTGGTTTCTGTACAAATTGTAAATAGCCTTTCGCTCCCTGTATTTTACCCCTGCCACCTTCAGAATTTGAAAGAGAGTATTCCAGTCAACATTGTCAAAGGCTTTCTCTAAGTCTACAAATGCTAGAAACGTAGATTTGCCTTTCCTTAATCTTTCTTCTAAGATAAGTCGTAAGGTCAGTATTGCCTCACGTGTTCCAGTATTTCTACGGAATCCAAACTGATCTTCCCCGAGGTCGGCTTCTACTAGTTTTTCCATACGTCTGTAAAGAATTCGTGTTAGTATTTTGCAGCTGTGGCTTATTAAACTGACTGTTCGGTAATTTTCACACCTGTCAACACCTGCTTTCTTTGGGATTGGAATTATTATATTCTTCTTGAAGTCTGAGGGTATTTCGCCTGTTTCATACATCTTGCTCACCAGATGGTAGAGTCTTGTCAGGACTGGCTCTCCCAAGGCCGTCAGTAGTTCCAATGGAATGTTGTCTACTCCGGGGGCCTTGTTTCGACTCAGGTCTTTCAGTGCTCTGTCAAACTCTTCACGCAGTATCGTATCTCCCATTTCATCTTCATCTACATCCTCTTCCATTTCTATACTATTGTCCTCAAGTACATCGCCCTTGTATAGACCCTCTATATACTCCTTCCACCTTTCTGCTTTCCCTTCTTTGCTTAGAACTGGGTTTCCATCTGAGCTCTTGATGTTCGTACAAGTGGTTCTCTTATCTCCAAAGGTCTCTTTAATTTTACTGAAGGCAGTATCTATCTTACCCCTAGTGAGATAAGCCTCTACATCCTTACATTTGTCCTCTAGCCATCCCTGCTTAGCCATTTTGCACTTCCTGTCGATCTCATTTTTGAGACGTTTGTATTCCTTTTTGCCTGCTTCATTTACTGCATTTTTATATTTTCTCCTTTCATCAATTAAATTCAATATTTCTTCTGTTACCCAAGGATTTGTACCAGCCCTCGTCTTTTTACGTACTTGATCCTCTGCTGCCTTCACTACTTCATCCCTCAAAGCTACCCATTCTTCTTCTACTGTATTTCTTTCCCCCATTCCTGTCAATTGTTCCCTTATGCTCTCTCTGAAACTCTGTACAACCTCTGGTTCTTTCAGTTTATCCAGGTCCCATCTCCTTAAGTTCCCACCTTTTTGCAGTTTCTTCAGTTTTAATCTACAGGTCATAACCAATAGATTGTGGTCAGAGTCCACATCTGCCCCTGGAAATGTCTTACAATTTAAAACCTGGTTCCTAAATCTCTATCTTACCATTATATAATCTATCTGATACCTTTTGGTATCTCCAGGGTTCTTCCATGTATACAACCTTCTTTCATGATTCTTAAGCCAAGTGTTAGCTATGATTAAGTTATGCTCTGTGCAAAATTCTACCAGACGGCTTCCTCTTTCATTTCTCTCCCCCAATCCATATTCACCCACTACGTTTCCTTCTCTCCCTTTTCCTACTCTCGAATTCCAGTCACCCATGACTATTAAATTTTCGTCACCCTTCACTATCTGAATAATTTCTTTTATTTCATCATACATTTCTTCAATTTCTTCGTCATCTGCAGAGCTAGTTGGCATATAAACTTGTACTACTGTAGTAGGTGTGGGGTTCGTATCTATCTTGGCCACAATAATGCGTTCACTATGCTGTTTGTAGTAGCTTACCCGCATTCCTATTTTCCTATTCATTATTAAACCTACTCCTGCATTACCCCTATTTGATTTTGTGTTTATAACCCTGTAGTCACCTGACCAGAAGTCTTGTTCCTCCTGCCACCGAACTTCACTAATTCCCACTATATCTAACTTTAACCTATCCATTTCCCTTTTTACATTTTCTAACCTACCTGCCCGATTAAGTGATCTGACATTCCACGCTCCAATCCGTAGAACGCCAGTTTTCTTTCTCCTGATAACGACATCCTCTTGAGTAGTCCCCGCCCGGAGATCCGAATGGGTGACTATTTTACCTCCGGAATATTTTACCCAAGAGGACGCCATCATCATTTAATCATACAGTAAAGCTGCATGCCCTCGGGAAAAATTACGGCCGTAGTTTCCCCTTGCTTTCATTTCAGCCGTTCGCAGTACCAGCACAGCAAGGCCGTTTTGGTTATTGTTACAAGGCCAGATCAGTCAGTCATCCAGACTGTTGCCCTTGCAACTACTGAAAAGGCTGCTGCCCCTCTTCAGGAGCCACACGTTTGTCTGGCCTCTCAACAGATACCCCTCCGTTGTGGTTGCACCTACGGCACGGCTATCTGTATCGCTGAGGCACGCAAGCCTCCCCACCAGCGGCAAGGTCCATGGTTCATGGGGGGACAATCCTGCATGACGACCTGAAAATGCGAAAAGTGTCATCCAGGTGGGTGCCACGAATGCCGACGGACGACCACATGGCTGCCCGTGTGGCATGTTGCCAAGCAATGTTGACGCGCAACGACAGCATGAATGGGACTTTCTTTTCGTCGGTTGTGACAATGGATGAGACATGGATGCCATTTTTCAATCCAGAAACAAAGCGCCAGTCAGCTCAATGGAAGCACGTAGATTCACCGCCACCAACAAAATTTCGGGTAACCGCCAGTGCTGAAAAAATGATGGTGTCCATGTTCTGGGACAGCGAGGGCGTAATCCTCACCCATTGCGTTCCAAAGGGCACTATGGTAACAGGTGCATCCCACAAAAACGTTTTGAAGAACAAATTCCTTCCTGCACTGCAACAAAAACGTCCGGGAAGGGCTGCGCGTGTGCTGTTTCACCAAGACAACGCACCCGCACATCGAGCTAACGTTACACAACAGTTTCTTCGTGATAACAACTTTTAAGTGATTCCTCATGCTCCCTACTCACCTGACCTGGCTCCTAGTGACTTTTGGCTTCTTCCAACAATGAATGACACTCTCCGTGGCCGCACATTCACCAGCCGTGCTGCTATTGCCTCAGCGATTTTCCAGTGGTCAAAACAGACTCCTAAAAAAGCCTTCGCCGCTGCCATGGAATCATGGCGTCAGCGTTGTGAAAAATGTGTACGTCTGCAGGGCGATTACGTCGAGAAGTAACGCCAGTTTCATCGATTTCGGGTGAGTAGTTAATTAGAAAAAAAATCGGAGGCCTTAGAACTTGAATGCACCTCGTACTACAACAGTGGTCGTCAAACGTTTTTGCTCAGGAGCCAACGCACTACTTTGTTGCACTATACTGTGGGACGAACCGCAGGTGGTATACTGTATGTACCGATCTTATTATTAATTGGTAAGCTAAATAAATTAGCATGTTATGAAACCCCAATAGTCGAGCTGTAGCAAGTGTGCAAGAAGTTGAACCGCAACTCCTGAACGTTAAATGTCGGCAACATTCAGATCAATTCGTGTCGACTATTGTGTTTCCGAGCCGGACCTGGTGGCCGAGCGGTTCTAGGCACCACTGTCTGGAACCGCGCGACCGCTACGGTCGCAGGTTCGAATCCTGCCTCGGGCATGGATGTGTGTGATGTCCTTAGGTTAGTTACGTTTAAGTAATTCTTAGTTCTAGGGGACTGATGACCTCAGAAGTTAAGTCCCACAGTGCTCAGAGCCATTTGAACCACTTTCGTGTTTCCGATTGCTACCATTCTCAGGGATCCCAAAGGTGTGACACTGAAATCGCCTAACGAAATGTTGTTGTGTTGTCTGTGTGAGCGAATGTTTAATTGATTAATAACAGTAATTTTACTGTGCAATATGAGACACGATAACAAATGTTTAGTGCATGTTTTCACTGTCATTTTTCTTCTACTAGTTGCGTTCCATTACGACAGCTGTAATTTAAATTCATATCCCTTCCTAAAAATGTGTACCGCATTTGAAGATAATCGTTTCTATAATGCGCATTCTTGAAATCATGTCATTTCCGTGTGCATTTTATACCTACAGCAGCTTATCAGTACGAATCGTGCATGTCTGTAAGTCGTCATTGGAAGACAAACATTAAAAATGCTTTTCCTGGATCACAAAAAAATGCGAATATTTTCCTGTTTATTTGAAAGACCCTGACTTGAAAGTGGGGTACCCGTTGCCTCATTCTATCTTCTTCTACACATTTAAAAATTTTCCAAAAAATTTTTAGCATGCAAACATATGCGAGCTTTTTTAGACATGCAGAACATCTCAAACAACCACAAGCTCCCCTATCTACACCTCACATCCACTAGTCCATCGCTGTAAGTTGTTCATACCCATCCACTCCTCACTCACTCACTCACTCACTCAGCTCAGCTCATTGTAAGGGTGTCCCACTCAAACCTCCCTGATTTCAAAGACTCAAGAAAAAAAAACACAGTAGATACGACAATGAAAAATATACCAAATTGTAGAACATCTCAAAGAATTTATTTATTTATCATCAGTACAGCTCTACACGCGAACCATTTGTAGCACGAAGAATACCGAGTCTATATTCAATTTCTTGCCAAGTTCTTTGTAACATTTTCTCTGTTATTGTTGCAATCGCTTTAGTGATACGATGACGCAACGTAAGAATATCGTCCACTTTGGTCGCATAGACGCGGTCCTTCACGAATCCCCACATGAAGAGATCATGCGGCCTAGTGTCGGGTGAACGTGGTGGCCAGGTATGGGTCCTCCGCATCCGATTCAACGATTGGGAAATTTCCTATCCAGGAACTTGCACACAGCCGTTGACCAATGCGGTGGAGTTCCATCTTGTTGAAAAATGATGTTGGGTTGCAAGTGTTGTATCTGAGGGTACACAAACTGCTCCAACATGTCAAGATACACTGACCCATTTACTGTTTGTTCCACAAACAAGAACGGTCCAACGATCCTGTCATGCATTAACCTACACCAGACGTTTAGTTTAGGGCTATCACGAACATGTTCAATGACAGCATGCTGATTGTGCGAACCCTAAATCCGAACATCATGCCTATTAACCCTTCCTGACAGATGAATAAACATCTCTCCATCCATATCAATGTGCTGTAGTATATCCGCAGCAAGTTGTCGTCGGCGTGGTTTGTCGTTCAGCGTCAGAAGTTGCAGAATTTGCACATTATAAGCACACATACGAAGACGCTGATGAACTACAAGATGCAGTGTTGATCGAGATACATCAAGTTGCCTAGATGCTTGACGAATTGACTTATGTGGACTTCTGAGAAACGTTTGTCTGATGTCCTCCGCGGTCTCTTGTGAAACTTCGCAACATACACCGCCAGAATGTTTCAGAACACTCCCTGTTGCCAGAAACTTCCTATATCATTTCTTAATTGGTTTCACATCAGGTGGATCACATTTATACACACCACGATAATTTCTTTGCACAGTAACTGGCTATTTTGTTTCTGCAAACCACACTGCTGCTGGTGGACGCTGCTGTGGAGTCGCCATTTTCACTTCATGCGACCATGCTGCACCCTGGCGACGATACGTGGCACTTCTAATGCGGGAATATAAATTGTTTGAGGTGTTCTACAATGTGGTGCATTTTTTCATTGTCATATCTACTGTGGTTTTTCTCTCCTGGGTCCTTGAAATTAGGGAGGTTTGAGTGGGACACCTTGTATTACCACTTTGTATCTTGCTGTCATTGTCTTCTGTGTCACAGTCATAGTCGCCTTCGTTCTGTCCTACTGCTAGTCTCCTCTCACTGTCGCTGTGTCCCTCTTGCTCTGTCTTACTGCTATACGACATTGCTCCCTTTCTACTGTTGCTGTCTCTTCTCATTGTCATTATCTCTCTCTTATTCGTTTTCATTGTCTTATACTCTCTCTCTCATTATCACTGGCTCCCTTCCACTTCCCCTTTCTCTTTCTCTGTATTCCTCCCCCTCCCCCTTGGCACTGTCTTCTTCGCTACTTTCGTAGTACTGTCCTGTCATTGTCGACAATGTTCCAAAGTCATTGCTCTCTCTCTTTCTCTCACACTGCCATTGTCGCCTTCGCTCTTTCTATAACATAACCACTATCTTCTACCTTCCAGTATTTATTATTTTTGCGTCTCTTTGCCACTGCTACTGGTATCTCAACATAAAAAAAGAGTGAATTCGTTCGCATGTCAAAATCTTTTAGAAAATTTTGAAGGTTCTGGGGAAGATGTAATGAAACAGCTGGTACTCCACTTTTAAATAAACAGGAACACACTTGCATTTTTATGTGCTCCAGTGGGAGAATTTTTCTTCCGAGTCCCTTCTTTCCCTGCAGCGGGAGGGCATGTAACTCGTGTGAAAAGAAATGTGTTGGTCAGTAAAATTTAGATAGATCACTTACGTAAAACTGAAATAACGCGAAACTAATTTTACATTTCATGCTGGATTTTATGTGCAAAAATAAAAAAAAAAAAATGCATGTGGTTCAGTACTACAACATGTAGTTCCCAGACGATAACGGAGACACTTTACGGCATATTTCTCCATGATACATCACTTTATAAACTAGGTTTTTGCATCACGTCAGAACTTACGGTCGTATTTTACGTGTACAGTTGAGCAACCTTGAACCACTGTACCTTGAAAATGAATAAAGACATCATGAAAGTTTTCGAGGTTGTGCGAGATTGGGATCTTAGGAATATTGAAAGTTACCTTTTTTAAACAAGTTTTAGTGAAACTTGATCTGCAATGTTGATTATGTTTTTAACGTTAAATTGGCTGTTAGATGCTAAACATCGGCCTTTCTTATTTGAATGGTTCGCATACAGTACCAGACCCTAAAGCTGACAGCTTGCACAACGCTGACTGTTCGTGGCAAAACTCAACTGCGAGAATTCATAGGGAAACCTAGCTGGGAGAATTCTAAGAAAATCATGCCCTGTCCGAAACTTATTGCTATCAGAAAATCTGATTATGAACTTCTAAGCTGAAGTTGGCCCTTATGAAATTCAGTTAAAGAGAGAATCTGTTTTCTTCACTATTTGGCTTACCTGAGTCGCACTGATAACGCCATGCAAACTGCTCTCGTAACTATAGCGCGTCTCGATGACAGAACTGCAAAGTCTGACTGCTGAGATACGCAAATGTGCAGTGCGTTCTCTAAAAACGTTGGGACGTGGACAATGACTCTGGGGTAAATGAACTCAATAGCAGTCTCATCTCATTTGACTTAGTAACATTTAATGAAACTTCAACAACAGTTAAGCATTCTCTGAAATCCAAAAATTACAAAAAAATAAATTTCACATACATAATCTTTCCTTAAACAAAATTCCAAAATCAAATTTTCAAATCCATTTCTCCCGCAATCATCGATAAATCCTAAGAGAAAAATGGAAAGCAAAAAGATTCCTAGTGTGGATGTCTGACGAATCAAGAATGCTGCATTATCAAATTGCTGCCGCAAATGAAACAGAATTAATCATTACCAGTAATCCATTCTTCACAAAGAATGTAATCGTACCAATGTAAAAATCAATTCGTTTTCTCTCCACGATAAATCTTCCATTATTCCACAATATAATTCCCAAAAATCTCCATTATTTGCTGCTTACTGCTATTAAGCCATAACTCGACTGTTCACATTTAACACCAAAGCTCAACTGCCTGTCTGCATCTCATCTCTGCACAGCGCAGCTTCTTCGCTGAGGTTGCGCGCACATCGCTAAGCAATTCAAACCTTATGAGCGCGACTCAAGACACCCAAAACAAGAAAAAATCCTACGAAAATTTGCACACACACCTTAATACTAGCAAAAATTTCAGCCATTTGCTGGACCCAACCCTGCTGGAATCCTTGGCTGCGTTCTGACCACTGTGACGGCGAAAATATAGTAAAAAACCCTTTTTTGAGATTTTCCGAGGAACCGCTCATGGACTAATGGTGTCTCCATAAGTCCCATCAAGCCTGCTGTAAACTACATTAAATGGAAAAAGGACCAATTTGCTCCATTTATCTATGCAGTGGGGAGTGTGTAATACTCATACTTTGACACTGTACTGTAGGATATAACACTTAGACGATCCTTCTGTTGGGTATACAAATGGTCCCTACCCCAAGAGTTATGCAAAACACTTGACCCTACCTTTTTATCACCAATAGAGCTCGGGATAATATCGATTTTATACGCGACGTTTCGGAACATACTAGGTACGGCACGCACGCTGTCGCATGCATACCGACGTCCCCCCGTGCATCCTCTAAAGCCGCAGTGCCTGTACTACTTATCCCTCTGACCCCCTGAAGTATTTTTGTTTGTTACTGCGCAGGAATACTACACTCTTAAGAAGCTCTTAACGTTATCTGACACTTTTGGGTCCGGTTGTTGGTTGCTGGATGCATATTATCAAAAATTATGACGGAGAACTGCAGACAGCACGAAGAGCTATTTCGGGCCGCATGCGGCCGGCGGGCCACAGTTTGACGACCACGGAGCTGAAGACTTGAAAATTTCAACATAGCTGGATGTCTATCCAATATTAACTCCCTTTCTTGTCTGGTGTGTGGCGGAGGGTACTTTTTTATCACTATCATTTCCCGATGAGCTACATACTTTAAACTTTCAACATAGCTCGGAACTGGATGATGATACAACATTATTTCGTATTGGTGTCTGGTGTGTGGTGGAGGGTACTTTGTTTACCATTATCATTTCACGATAGGTTAGAGACATGAAAGCTTCAACATGGCTCAAAACTGGATGACAAAGAAAAATTAATGCCCTTTCGTGTCTGGTGTGTGGCGGAGGGTACTTCGTGTATCACTGAAATTTACCCCTTTTCCTGTGCCACTTGCGAACGCTTCCGGGTACAATGACTGCTGATAGTCCCTGTGTGAGCTCGATTCTCTCTAATTTTTACCTTCGAGGTCTTTTCGTGAGATAATGGTAGGGAAAAGCGATGTATTGGTTGACTCAGTAAAAGAAAAAACTGAAACAATCCTGAAATTTACAACGTATCTCTGTTGTAAACTCATCAAAATGTTTTAAATCGATTGAAAAATTTGACACCCACAAGACTGAAAAGCAGAACATAATTGTTTACATATAAAACTTTTTAATATAACGTGTTTTCATAACAGATTAAAACGTATAAAATAATTCCTCCTAGACCCATACGGATTTCCAACCCAAAACAGATAGTCCTGAAAAATTGTGCTTGTGAATTTTTAATAACTATGGAAATACTTACAAAAAAATGGCTCTGAGCACTACGGGACTTACCATTTATGGTCATCAGTCCCCTAGAACTTAGAACTACTTAAACCTAACTAACCTAAGGACATCACACAACACCCAGTCATCACGAGGCAGAGAAAATCCCTGACCCCGCCGGGAACGAACCCGGGAACCCGTGCGCGGGAAGCGAGAACGCTACCGCACGACCACGAGCTGCGGAATAAAAATACTTACAGAATTTAAAACGAAGAACATGGGGCACATGCAGTAAATAATTGATGCATGAATAGTTTACCTTCTTACTGTTGTTTATTGCATGTGCTAACGTTTTCGTTTTAAATTCTATTAATATTTTTATAGCTATTAAAAATTCACAAGCACAGATTTTCAGGACTATCTGTATGCGGTTAGGAATCTGTATGGGGCTAGGCAAAGAAATCATAGTTTTTAGTCCGTTTTAAAAACGTGAAATGTTCAAAAGTTTATTACTTAACTTATTTTCTCTATCAGTACTATCTGGTACAGAACCCAGACTGATAGGCAGTATTGAAGTATAGGTCGAAAGAGGGTTTTGTAAGCTACCTCCTTCGTGGCTGTACTACACTACTACTGAGGATACTTCCAGTGAATTTCAGGCTGGCATCTGCCTTGCCTACAATTTCTTTTATGTGGTCCTTTCTCTTTTAAACCGTTCCGTATGCATATGCCCAAATCTGTAATGGACGTGACTGCTTCGAGTGACTGTTTGACAATCGTGTAATCATACATTAAAGGGTCTTTCCGCCTGTTTAAGCGCAGTACGTGAAATTTGTTTAGGATGAGAGTCAACTGTCAATTACTGTTGAAACTTCCCCTTTGAACAATTTATACATGACTGTGCTTAACCTGACACACAATATTTTGTTAGCGCAACGCAATCTGACTTTCAAAATTCCCTACAAAAGAATGGCCCTGACTAACATTAAACTATACCTTTCACAAATCACTTACCTCACAAAAATCTTCGCTGCTCAAGCTACTGCAATACAGCGAGCGCCACTACTGCGAGCTAAATAAAAGATTCAAACTATGGAAGGCACTAACTACTGATAGGGATAGTTAGCAAATGAAAGATATTAATAGAGAACAAACAATGTATTTACCTTGATATCATCATATATAAATATAGCAGTTCATGACAAATTTCAAAACTCCGCCATCTCTCTCCCCACATCCACCACTGCTGGCGGCTCACCTCCAACCGCGCAACGCTACGCGCTGTTCACAGCCAGCTGCCTAACACTACAGTGGCGAGTATTACAACAATGCAAAGCAGCCACAGACTGCACACAGCACAGCCAGTGATTTTCATACAGAGGTGGCGTTACCAATAAAAAAATCTAAACAGCCTACTTACATAGAGAAAACATAAACAGCCTACTTACATAGAGAAAACATAAACAGCCTACTTACATAGAGAAAACATAAACAGCCTACTTACATAGAGAAAACATAAACAGCCTACTTACATAGCCCCCATGCTCCCCACCAAAAATTTTACAAATTGGTTTGGGCAGTGCCCAATACAGACTTGAAAAAATTTTTCATAATTGCAATAACAAAGATATCAAATGCACACACTTATTGATACAACGTTGGTCAAAAGCTAAAATTTTGTCACAGTCCATAAAGACAGTCCTGATCATTCATTACGGTAAAATAGTAGTGTTTTTCTCAAAGTCTGAGCAGTAGAAGAAAATGCACACGGTAGTAGTGGATTTCCATGCAGTCTTGACTCTTGACATGCTGACAGGTAATGGGCCACAACAGAGCAAACCCACAGCAGAGTCATTCGACGGTTTGAAGAAGATTGGTAGGTAGGTCATCACAGAGCAGACCCACCGTAGTCCTGGTAGAAAGTATGGTATTGGTGGGGCACCAGAGGTGCAGACCCACTGCAGTCCTTGTAGAAAGTGTGGACAGGCCCACTGTAGTCCTGGTAGAGATGACCAGCAGCCATCTGTTGTGATTGTGCAGGTGCACAATCACCAGTGAAGAGTCTTGCAGTTAATATAGCAAGTCCATAACCACCACTTGTGCACTCACAAAGTTTTTGGAATTGTCCTTAGAACCAGCAATGCTGTTATCCAGTCCCTTGCTGAATTATTAACACACGTGCAAACACTAACAGTCCCTACTTCTCACATATTGTCCATATACTATGACCAACAGAAACGTGTGCAGTGAAATGTAACTTACAAGTTAATAATAAGATGAACTGGTGTCAATTACAATTTTATAAATTTACAACATGAAAATACAATTACAAAGGTACAAAATATATCATTAAAGAACATAATAATACAGATAATATTTGTAGTACAGGCTTTACAAAAGAATAGAAATAGACATATACATCAGTGTTACAGGAATTATGACATAAGTAAATACATAAAGATCACAAGAACTTTTGAAACATCACCTTCACATGTGAGCAACAAACCAGAATAAATAATGTCTAAGCATATTTACAAGGTAAAGAACATATTATTAATGCCAATTATATTTGAGGATAACAGTATTCCTCATCATAGTGAATGTAGCTTAATATTAAAAGAAGAAAAAATTCTATGAAACTACACAGAGACAGGAAGAAAACAACTACACAAGGGTACACAAACACATAGTGGGATAACACCAATAGGAAAGGACAGGGTTCGTTTTCAGTGTAACATTTGGTACTGCAGTCCAACCCAAAACTTCATATATCTTTCCTCTTATTTCATCCTTTGTTTCCACCAAAAAAATTCTATCTAAGCATGCTTTCTGTATTTATATGTTCACACATTTCTTACCTCAACATTTATTTCCAAGAAAATCCTACGTAAACCTGTTGTCCCTAAACCCTACTTTTTTGCTCATATCCTCTTTCAAAATACTTTTTTTTTTGGTCAAACCATTTTCTTATAGCTTCTCAATGCATTTCTTCCAATTCATCACATCTCGATCTCTCATATAGCCTACCCCATCTTAAGCTACCTTAAATCTACTGAGCTCAGATGCTAAACTAAGGGACGAGGCAATGCAGCAGCACAAAACAATTAACACAAGCAGCAATGACAAAAAATACAGATTGGCAAAGCTAGCAGCAGCAAATGTAATAACTTATATCGAAACATGACATAGCTCAAGCAGAAAAAAATATTACACTAAAAATGGCCATGTCTAATACCTATGTCACATCTTAACACTAGAGTGATGCATCACAATTTATTCTACAAAAGAAATTACCAAGTACTTGAAAAGAAAATTATGAATGCAGTTCCTGTGAAGGTAAATGTCGCTTTGTGCTCCCTCATATTTTTGAAAAAAATTATTATATACTCGATCTGTAGACAGAAAATATTTATATTAGTACATCTATAAAATTTTATTTTAACCAATGCTGCAGTGCAGCTAGAAACTAGATATCAAATGAAATAAGCAACTATGTACAAAGCAAAGGGTAAGAACATCGTTCAATAGTCATGTGGCATTTCATAAGTAGTAAAAAAATCTCTCATATAGAAAGACAGTAGTCATAGTCAGGTGTGTAGACAAACTATTTCTTGTCATTTCATTAGGCATTTCAGTAAATATCAGAAAGTATGATATGTTTCCAAGTAATTAGCGTGTCGGATTTGCGATGCTTTCTCTAAAGGAATGACAATGGCCAGGATAATGGCCTCCCTTTTTTTTTCCTCCCTGAGCTCTGAAAGGCACGCGCCAATGGCCTTCTCTCCAGGCGTCCGACACAGCTGGGTGCCCATGACGCATTACGTGCAGGTGGTCACTTAACTTTCTTACAGAAATATTTACGACAGCAGTTTCCCCTACAGTGACAGTCTCACATAAAAATATTTCACAGGTCAGGAATTAGCGTTGCAAATCTGTAGAACGAAAATCCTATAAATATAAGTGTCCAAATAAAATATTCGTCAGCATTGTGATACAGTCACGCATTTAGGCACATTTCATAACTCTTAAAGTACAAATCTTGGTTTCCAACAACCTTTTTCACAAACCAGAGTCCCTAAACACTACTCATTATTCCTTACCATATTCGTCGACACTTCTTCAATATTTCATCATAACAGCTACGTGGCTTAATCAAATAACTCATATAGCATCAGCCTATTAATCGTAAACATACCTCAGCAGCATAATACACATCGTCGTCGTAAAAATAACATCATAACACCTCAGTCAAATCTCAAAATCGTCGTAGCTTCCTCCAATAATTAAAAAAAATTCTCTGCTCATGTCAAAAGTGTCATCTGCCTCAAACGTACTTTAAAAATCATGAATCCATACCAAATACATCATTCAAAGCTCTCATAGTATCACAATGGTTCCGAAAAAATATGAAGAGTTCACACAGTACAGACAAAATACAATTTCGTAAGTGTGAAGTTATCCAACTGTGTAATTGCGTAAACATCTGTCACTGATGTAATAAAAAAAGTTTATCTCTCAGTTACATGATCAGATAGCTGTGTGATTTGTGTGTTAGAGAAATATGGTACCGATGTGTAAAGTTGTATAAGCAAATACCATATTAGCTAGGGTTCCTTGTGGTTGCCAAACACATGGTACACAAAGTAGGCGTATACCCCCCTGAGGATTAATGTAATTATACCCTCAGGTGTTACAGATTACAGCAATGGAATGAAATGTATCACGGAAAACTTTCTTTGTAATTCAAAAATCTTTAAAAATAAATGTTTTAAGTACAACATTAATCACTGAAATGCGTGTCCTGCAGCGCTAAATGTGCATCTTGTTGTAAGATAATCTCTGTGGAAGTGTCGTAGTTATCGTCCTCTGAAAGCTAAGTTCTGCAGAAGTCAATGTACTTACCTTATGATAAACAAAAGTGAAATGCTTTGCGTATAGATATCTTAGTTATTACGCTTATTGCTGTGATGAAGAAAGTACTGTGCTGTAACGTATTGTTGTCCTACGGAAAAGGCTGTCTCTTTGTAGCTATATCACAAAAGTTACTACTAAAACATGTTTTACTTTACAGAAGAATTCAGAAAAACTGTGCAGATATAAAACTGATACACCGCAAAAGCATTATTGTAAATTGTCACTCATTAGTAGCGTCGTGATAAAATCGTGTAGCTGCCACATAAACTAACCACTGTGTCATCTGGTATTTCACAGAAAGTACTTTAAATTCAGAATGTATTTTCAAGTAAACCAAAAGTTGCATTAAAATCTCATTAGCAGTACTGGTAAATGTTCTAAGTATGTGAGCCTTATAGTCGTTACGTAATCGTGCAACAAACAAGCAAGAATGTACACACACAATAACACTGTGACGTCTGTTCACTATAACAATGCATTCGTCATTTCTGTTTAAATAAGTTCTCTTGGTTCTTGATTGGATATTTAACTTCAAACATTGTTGCATGTTAACAGATTCTAAGTCTGACAAGCATACTAGTAATGTAAAGTGAAAAGTTTTAAGGCAAAGACAAAGTTAAAAAGTAGATTATCTTTCAATAAACGGTTTTACATTTGAAATGTGGTACCATCTTTTACTCTTCATAGTACTCAGAGTTTGAACTTGAATGCAATTGTCATGCGGTATACGTCGGCAAAGAATACTGGAATTTTTCTCAAGGTTAGCGTCTATGTTATTTTTCTCTGAGCCAGCCGGCGCACGTGGGTGCCTGCGGCGCGAGTCATTGTCTGTCTCTTTGTTGGCGCGCGTTGTTATTGGGATTAGGAGACCTAACTTCTACAAATTCGCCTTGCCGAGAGGGCCCAGCTCTGTTAGAATCCCGCCAGTTCTGATGAAATTCACGTCTGTCGTTTTGTCGGTAGTTTACATAGTTTCTTGTTTGTCAGTCATGTGGTGGAGAATTTCTCCCTGAATCGTAACTCTGCGCCGAACTGTTGCGTCTGAAGTTATTCTGCCTCCCTTGATAATACTTGTTTTGGTTCCCATATTGTCTGTTTCTCTGATTGTCTCTGTGATAGTCATTACTACGGAAATGCGATCTTTCTCTGTAACTATTATTACTCTGCCAACGGTTGTCGTACGGGTGGTGTCTATTTTGGTCACGATTTGCGTTGTAAGAATAGCCTTGTCGCGTCCAGTAATTATTTCTTTCATCGCGGAATTGCGACTGATGTGATCTGTAATTGTTGTGTTCCTGCGTTCTGCGATTGTCAGTGTCACTTTCCAGTTCTTGTAACAGTCCCTGAAAAGCTTCAATGTCGTATTTGCAACGTCCTGCCAAAATAATATGTCGTAAATGTTCAGGTAATTTGATTAAGCAAATGCGGATGAGTTCTGAGGGGCTGTATGGGTTTGACAGGTACTGATTCTTGTGCAACATGTCTTCAAAATATTTCACAAGACTGGAGAATTCAGATTGTTCGAAATGTTTCATCATTATGATGCTATGTTTTACTCGATCTTGTGTGGCTTGAGACCAATATGCTGAGAGGAAGGCATGGTAAAACTCTCCTTCACTGTGGCAATCGTGAATGACCGACCGCATTCTTACAGCTGGTTCATTCTCTAAGTAGCCACACATAAATTCTAATCTGTGCTCTAATGACCAGTTGGGAGGAAAACAATGAGAGAATTGATGGAGCCATGCTTGTGGATGAATGTCGTTGCCAGAATTCTTAAATGTTTTGAATTTACGTGTAGTAATGAACAGCTTATAGTCATCATGTCGGCGAGTCGCATATCGGTCATTGTTACGTCGTTTCGGCGGTTCCATTTCAAAATTCGGTGCACCTTGCCAATTTCTTTCATAACTTCCGAAGTGTCCTGTGTTATTATTTTGTGGTTGATCCGTATTTCTAAGTCCCTCTTCCCGTATTGGAGCGCGAGTGGCCTCTGAAATACGTAATTCTTGTATTACATGAGTCAGCTGATCTTGTACTTCCCGGATTTCTCTTTGGTGTTGCGTATTAATTTGATTCTGATTTTGTTTGAATTTCCTAATTTGTTCGCACTCTTCTGTGTCATTAAAGACTACCGGTTTTGTGTCGTTCAGATTATCATCTACCTTCGTAGATAAGTTAGTGAACTGATCCGAAAGTTCGGGTACTTTCTCCGATAGTGAACACATTTTCTCAATGTGTTTTTCTGAACCAAGTTTCAGATTGTCCATTTGTGTTGAAATCGAATCTACTGTGTTCTTTAAGTTTTCCTGAGTTTTTGCAAGTTGCGTAACCGAATCGGTAGATGCAACTGAGTCAAATTTAGCTTGCAAGGTCTCATGATTTTCATGAACAATAATTTGCAGTTCTTTTATGGCTGCTTCGTGATTCTGTAATGCCTTTTCATGCCGCGAAAAAATAGGTTGAAAATGCTCACAAATTTGAGTTTTTACGTCATTACAGACTTTTTGACATTTCGATTCAATGTTATGTAACTCAGTAGTTAAATCTTCACACGTTTGTTCAAGAGTTTGTTCCAATGAGTCTAACTTTTGAAGCTGTTGCTGTGTTTGTCTCTGATTTTGTTCCATTGTGTCTAACTTTTGAAGATTTTGTCCCATTTGTTTCTGATTTTGTTCAAGTGTTGTGTCTAACTTTTGTAGTTTTTGTCCCATTTGTTGCATTAACTGTAATAACAATGCACTGGTGTCTGAAACATGTTCCTCAGTGCTTTTCGGCAGTGAATTTGCACCGGCAACATTCACATTTTGACAAGCGGAAAACGTGTCTTGACTCATTTGGGAAAACGGTGAGGACGCAAAACCTGAATCTACAGTATTTGCAAAATTGTGTCCTGTCATTTCGGATTCCTGAGGCGAGCTGTTGCCGACTGATCGATCGATAATGCTTCCCTCTTCACTAATTGTTTCACTGTCCACGCCATTGTTTGCCGCCCGCTCCATTTCCCTATGCACAATTACCAAATTACTACTTTGAACATTAGTAAATTCATTACTCGGCGGCGCTGATAAGCTACGCTCGTCGTCACTATTATTTCTCAGTTTAGTTTGGAGCCTAGTGTTACGTTTTTCACACGCCGTAATTGTCACAATATTTCACTCGATAACACAGAAAAGCACAATTTGAAGTGCAAAAATAGGAGAACACATTAACATAGCACTGAAAATAATATCTAGTTAATTGCAAGCGTAGCTGCGAAATACTTGGTGCAAATCTATATGCATGCCACAACTGTTTTACTGTACAACAATGAAAGGCTACAACTACAAAGGAGATTCTCTCTACATTTACGCGCTAGCAATAAACAAAATCTACACTAATTACACAAACTACAACAAAAAATCAGAAGATTCCAGTGAGGTATCCTTGGCTAAGGGTCGACATTTGAAACGTCCCCTTTGAACAATTTATACATGACTGTGCTTAACCTGACACACAATATTTTGTTAGCGCAACGCAATCTGACTTTCAAAATTCCCTACAAAAGAATGGCCCTGACTAACATTAAACTATACCTTTCACAAATCACTTACCTCACAAAAATCTTCGCTGCTCAAGCTACTGCAATACAGCGAGCGCCACTACTGCCAGCTAAATAAAAGATTCAAACTATGGAAGGCACTAACTACTGATAGGGATAGTTAGCAAATGAAAGATATTAATAGAGAACAAACAATGTATTTACCTTGATATCATCATATATAAATATAACAGTTCATGACAAATTTCAAAACTCCGCCATCTCTCTCCCCACATCCACCACTGCTGGCGGCTCACCTCCAACTGCGCAACGCTACGCGCTGTTCACAGCCAGCTGCCTAACACTACAATGGCGAATATTACAACAATGCAAAGCAGCCACAGACTGCACACAGCACAGCCAGTGATTTTCATACAGAGGTGGCGTTACCAATAAAAAAATCTAAACAGCCTACTTACATAGAGAAAACATAAACAGCCTACTTACATAGAGAAAACATAAATAGCCTACTTACATAGAGAAAACATAAACAGCCTACTTACATAGAGAAAACATAAACAGCCTACTTACATAGAGAAAACATAAACAGCCTACTTACACTGTATCCAGAGTCGATCTCGATCTTTCCGGATTTCGCTTCAAACTGATATTATTGTGACTTCTCTAGAGACAACATCGGCTGCGAACGATCTCATGAGGCTTCCAACATTAACCAATAGGTTATTTATGTACTTTGTGAACCGTGCCTCATCGGATAATATAATTTGCTACTGGATTAATCATGTTTCCCATACACCGCATTTTCTTAAGTAATAAAATTATTAGGCTGGTGCATAAGTTCGTAGCGTTTTTGTTTTGTATGTTATGATTCCGGCTGCTATGCGTTTATCTTATCGACTGTCATTTTTTATTTATAGTTTACTG
Source organism: Schistocerca piceifrons (assembly GCF_021461385.2). Classification (NCBI taxonomy): domain Eukaryota; kingdom Metazoa; phylum Arthropoda; class Insecta; order Orthoptera; family Acrididae; genus Schistocerca; species Schistocerca piceifrons. Next base: position 189,780,270 of record NC_060138.1, read on the forward strand.
TTGCTCTTTGAGTTTACATTTTGTCATTTGGAGATAGTGAGTGGAGCTGTCGACGCGGATACTAGAAAATGAAGTGCCAGGTGGAGAAATCGGAACATTTCCGACTTATCCTTCTGTCTCATCTTTTCGAAAAACCTTGAAGAAACTCCCTTTCCCGATGAAAATGCGCTCCGAACATTGTTCGACGAGTTCTTTGCCTCAAAACCATGGTCGCGGAATCGAAAAGTTGCCCGCGCGTTGGCAGACTGCTGTAAATAGTGGATAGTATATTGTCGATGACTAAAATCTCTGTTATGCGTAGCTGTTGTTTTTATTAAACTTATGGAAAAACGCTACAAACTGATGCACCAACCCATTGGAGTAGCAGCTCGCACAGAACTAAGAGATTAACACCGCGTGACAGATTTCACGCATCACCAAAAAACGTCAGACCTTGCATTCAATCGTGGAGTGCTTATGTGTCAAAACTGTGGGTAACTGGTGTTAAGCATAAAAGTATCATTATTTGAAAATTGGCATCTGTAAATCTACCTCAGCCAGTTGCGAGGGTTGGTCACTATGGGATTTGTTCGGTGCACGCTTCGGATGGAAGGAGCAAGCAAGTAATGCAGTAACCTTGTAGGTAATTTTCCGAAGATTATTAAAATGTCCATGACGGAGACTTCCGCGGAAGATTAGTCCTTCACCAGCGACGACCGTGCGGTTACAACAAAACGCTATGGATTAGAGGTTACTATTACTGAAAGCACAGCCATTTGAAATAGATTCCCTCTACTCTCAAATGCAGTGGACTATTGAAAATAGCAGTGCAGGTTGCTGAGCGTATATATAGTCCCCATCATCGAGAATCCTCGGTCACAAATTACTCAGTCCATGAAGGTTTTCTTTTTTTTTTTTCGCGGGTATGAAGTTGCCTAGCATTTGATCATTCTGCAGTAATGATCTTGCCCATGTCGATTTCTAGCTTATATTAAAGTTGCAGAACTCATTCTCTGGGCGATATTACACAGCTGCATCTACGTATAAACTTTGCACTCCATATTACAGGTTGTGGAGGAGGTTACTTGGAGAACCACTCTCATTACGACCTTCCCCTGCCTCCATGTTTGTTGTTTTGTGCGGGAGGAATGAGTCGGTAAGTCTCTGAGTGAGTACGAATTTCTCTAATTTTGCCGTCCAGATTAATTCGTAATGTGTGCTTGGGAGGAAGCCATGCGTTGCCTGAGTCGGAATTTCAATACTAAACCTTTCCGTAATGCGCAGAATCTTTAATGTAGCACCGGCGGCTGCAGTCAAATGAGGCTTCTGCATTTCTGAACGAACCTGTTGCGACGGTATAAGTAATTTGGGCATCAGGGATCTGAAAAGCTGTTATTGTTCTTGTGGAAACGGATATCGTAACCGGATGAACCCAACGGATCGGGATCTGTTTGGTACTGTTCAAGCATAAGTGAGGCAGCTAGAGCCCTTGCCCTGCCGCACAGTGGATAACCCAATTCTCTGCACACAGCATGTGCAGCGACATCAGCACGAACTTGTAAACACGCCAAGGCCACCGCAGCGTTCCTAAGACGGAGCAAGCAAAGTGAAGTCAGTATAAACGGAACATTTTCAGGATCATTTTCTTGTCCGTTTGTCTGTCTGCCTGTCCGATTGTTGAGAACCCTTCTTCTCAGGAAGGTGTGGAGGTATCGAGTTGCAATTTGTGTCTCATATTAAGGTCTATGGTTCTTTGGCGGTGTAAATAATTTAAGCTTCAGTCAATAAGTCAAAAATGATCAAATATGTGACATGTTTTGCTGGTCGCAAACTCACTCATGAAAATGTGTAGACAAGAGTCAATATACAAGTCTGTTCTAGTGGAGCCGGCACAGTAGCTAAGCGTGTTCGGGCAGAAGACTAGTTGTCCTCAGTAATAAAATAACTGAATTAATGAAGCAATGATGAACTTGAACAAGCGTCACGGAACGTCTGCCTTGAACAGAAACAACGAGCAAAATGAGATTAAGAAAAAAGTAGACTAGCGGTAAAGCACGTGCTTGAAAAACCAAGAGGTAGGGGGGTCGAATCTCGATTTGACCACGAGTTTACAGTCTTCATTTTAACCTAGCATTCACATTTCAACGATGTGAGAATTCGCCAGCAAAAACACCTGATTCGAATTCAGTGTTACCGTAGATCCACTATTTGGAGGAATGGGGTAGGTTAGGGACACGCAAGTCGCTGAAGTAGCATCAAATAGAAAGACTTGTACCGGGCCACTGAATCACACGAAATTACTATTTTTACCTTTAAACCATACATAATTAATTATTACAGAATCCTCAGTGCGCGAATCCTATTCTGACTTGTCCGTTTTTAGGATTCCGTACCTCAGTTCGTAAAAAAGGAACTCTTTTAGGATCACTTTGTTGTCTTAGTCTACCTGTTCGAGTATTAAGAACCGTTTTTCTCAGGAACGGGTAGAGTATCAAGTTCAAATTTTTGTGACATACTAAGGTCTACAGTCGCTCGGCAGTGTGAAAAATTGAAACTTTGAAGTCAATGCAATGAAAAGATACGGCCATGTATGTCACATATTTTGAAACTCGGGAACTCAAAACGTACACGGTACTTCCCGTTGACCTAGAATCATATTTGCCAAGAAGCGAATCACTGTATAAGTAAAGGAAAAAATCCGAAAATTGTTAATTTGCAATTATATCACACGAAAAAATAATTTTTTGTCACTTGTTTCTCGACTGTATGTCTGTCAGTCTGCTAAGACCCCTTTTTCTCAAGAATTTTAATAGCAAATGCGAAATGAAACAAAAGAAAATCTATATGGTAGATGAACCAACAGAGAAAATTGATAAAACTTCATACAGGTATAAACAATATACATATAAATATTCAACTCACCATGGAAGAAGAACCACAAAAACAAATACATTTCTTGAATATAACAAAAAAAAGAGAGACAACAATAAACACACATTTGACATCTTCAGACAGCCAACGGCCACAGACACAACTATACATGCTTCATCCAGCCACGTGCAAAGTAAAAACTTAGCACCCCTACGACAAACGTTACACAGACTAAATAAAATCCCACACAGCAAAGAAAACTATGAAAAAGAATTACAAACAATACAACTCATAACCATAAACAATGGTTACAGTTCCTATATAGCACAAAAACTAAACCAAAAAATTAAAACACAACTAAAGAGAAATGGGAACAAGCAGGGAACAAAAACACCAAAGAACCCCACAGACGCTACAGCACACACGGAGAGAAGAAACAGTAACACTCATGAAATGACTAACAGAAAAAAATGGTGCTCTTTAACGTACAAACACAAAGCAACGCACAAGATAGCAAACATATTGAAGAAACAGGGTTTACACATTGCTTACAGAACAAAGAACACACTCCAGTCGCATTTACAAACAGACAAGCCAGATAAATACGAACGAGAAGGTATATACCAGTTAGAGTACCAAGAATGCAAATCAGTATATCTGGGCCTGACAGGTAGGAACTTCAAGAACTAGATATAAAGAACATATAAGCTGTAAATATGTAAATAGCCATTCATCTTCCCCGAACACCTGGTAAAACATGGGCACGAACCATCCAACACGTAACATAATATGATAGTTATTAGAGCGAATAATCACAACAAAAAGCTCCTGACATTGCAAGAATACTTTCACATACAAACGACAATTGCAATGAAGAAGAAGGTACTCAATGACCAAATCTATATAAACAATAACTCTCTGATCACATTACCCATAAAAACATAAAAACAATACCAAAAATGTGAGACATAACCAGAATAAATAATTAATGAATCTTCCTCTCTCCCCTCCTCTCTCTCTCTCTCTCTCTCTCATACACACACAGACAGACACACGCACGCCCAAGCACACAAAACAAACAAAAATATCGAACCCACATACGCAGCACAAACAAAAGACGAGAGATAAACACACAGCGTCAGTTGGCCTACACTACATACCGAAAACACACACATGTTGAAAACAAAATATAAAGCGCAAGTGATGTACGCGATGTGTTGAATCAAATGTGGGTGGAAGAACGCCAGAAATCGGCCAGCTGGAGCATGGAGACTAATGAACACATTTCCAGGACCACAAACATGGGCTAACACCGCTGGAAATCGTAAGTAACACCGAACGATAATTTCACATCACGAAATTTGTGCTACAAAAGTTGATTCTAACCTAAAGAAAACAAGAGAGAAACATGACAAAATATAAAATGGTAACATATTGTAACTACCACATAATACATTTATTATATGTGTATAAAGAAACATGTATTACAGGCCACTGAAGATGCTTCACAAATAAAAGAAACGAAACATATACGGAAATAAAGAAACTGTCTTCCACAGGTTGCACAGATGGAGATACCTCCACGAAAAAAATTAAACTTAAAAGTACAACACTCTTGAAAGTCTTGGAATTCCCGGGACCGATATCTTGCCAGTTTCGAAATTGATAAGAGACAAAAATCGTTGAGGTTCTCGATTCCAGGGATGGATGAACTATCTACTATATGTACATAACCGAGTTTGCACAGAACCCTCAAAGTGCGCGTTTTACTCCACTTGTTCTTTTTTTTTTACCGTCCTCAGCCCAACGACAATACGTTATTGATTTGTATATCGGAAAGACTGTTTATGTTAATTACTTGCACTAAAACGGAAGCCCAAGTATTGTTCCTGGAAGAGGAAAACCAACGAGAATGGAGCGCGGTAACTGATCCACAACATCTCACCTATTTTGTACACCATTATACTGAAACCTAAATGCCACCTCTGGAGCGTCGATGGACCGCCACTCGTGAATGCACAGGATGAAGTGTCTTTTTTACAAGTGGTATCTGCGTCGTACAACGAATGTTTGTGCTAGCCAAATAGGACTCTTTAGCTTTCAATGTTATTTCATACTAACTGCAACTTTATAAAAAGTAATTAATCTTTCCAGATGACTTTGTGGGGGATTGACCCTCTTTGCGTGCATGTTTTGAATCTGGGAATTAGTTTCTATAGTAAGTAGGACATACACAGTTTAAATGTGAGACTGTAGTACGTCGCGTCCATCTTTGGTGGAAACCAGTATTTTCCTAGGGACACAAGGCTGGCTGGACTGTTGACTGCTACACCTGAGAGGTCAGCAGCTACGCCTGGCGTCATCTTGCCGACGAAATTCGACGTGTTGCAGTCCATCAGCACATTCACGAAGGGTTGCTGTGCTTCTTCAAACCCCCCGGGAGGTGTCACTAGGTGCTTTCCACTCCTGAATCGGCACTCTCGTCAGTTCTGAGCACAACCGAAGCACCTGACAAAGTCGCTGCGTCCTTATACAGGATGATTCCGTTGTTATGTTACAAATTTTCACGGAGAAGGATAAATGTATCACTTTGAGGCCAGTGACTCCGATCAGGAAACGACCGAGTCGAAAGTTATAAGAGGAAATCGTTCTAATAGCTCTGACGGTGTTCTTCTACTACAAGTCATGTTCTTTCCATATTTTGGGAGGAGGTAGTATTTAACTAAATAAGAAAAAAATATTGTGTAAAATTGGGCTCTAAAGTGCATACGTTAACATCTACGAACACTTATTCATCTTCGCTACTGTGTAACACCTTTCTTCTTCTGAACCTTCTGATAAAGGTAATGAGTACAATACTCATCAAAGGGTCACAGTATCTCAACAATGTAACCAGGCTGGAAACTCGTGACCTTTTCACTTGTGTATTCATGTACTGTGTGCTTATAATTAAACTTTCGCTTCTTGAGCCAGTGAAGATGGAAAACTATTTACTATATGGGTGTGCAACTGTACAGGAATGACGCTCAAACCGTGCGCCGTAGGATTTGCGCTATTAGCAATGTTAGTGTCATGACTTGCAGTTAGGTGTCAGTACTGGTACGGCGACATAGGGTTGAAACACAAGCATCAGTCTGCAATACATCTGCAGACAGTCAACATGCATCTGGGTAAGGTGAGCAGGACTGTGTCGTAAAGCTGTTTCATCAAAACAACATCAATAGTGCTGCTGCTCTTTGTTAGTATCGACAAGTAGTGGGACATCCTGCCTGTCACCCCACTTAGCATTGTTGCAAAATTTATTCAAGATGACGGATCCAAGATGGCGGCGATAGATGTGGCAACATCGCAATGACGTCATGGCAGGAAGTTCAAATTTTGGCGGGAAAATAGGTCAATTGGGCTACTTCTACTAACCTATAGCATGCAAATTACTTCCCACCAATTGATTTGAGCATTGGTGAATGGAGTATTGCATTGATTGGACTGCAGACGTACATCAGCTACCCAAATATCATCGAGACTAACAACAAACTGCATCTGGATATTAATGGTGGAAAAGACATTGCGGAAATAGAACCGGGCACATACGATATTGATGATTTAAAAGAAGTCCTAAAACAGTCTAGAAAAGTTATTGAGCTACATGCAAACATCAATACACTTAAATCTGAAATAAGGACTGTAAACGCAACGACTGACTTTAACCAGAAAGGTTCAATAGGGCGCCTACTGCGTTTCACAAAAGGGTAGGTTTTGAAGAAGGATCCTAGTAAATTTTACAAGTCACATCAGATTGTGAACATACTGCCCGTCAGCACAATCCGATTCGAGTGTAACATTGCAACGAACTCCTATCTCAACGACAGTCTGATTCAGAATATTTACGGATTCTTCCCCTCAGTTGCAACGGAGTACAACATTGTTGAGACTCCTGGCAATGCAATATACCTTCCAGTAACAGCTCAGCCACTGGACTATTTGGAGCTGCGTATTGTGGAACAGAATAATCATCTTGTTGATTTTCGTGGTGAGGAAATCATCTAAGGCGGGGTGGGTGTACGGTGTAAATCCAGTGTACGCAATCCACAGCATGTCACTTCGCTGCTGAATCGCAAAGTGATAATACGTGCGAACTAAGAGTTTCTTAAATCAGTTGGCTTGAAACCTCGCAATGATTGTCTCACTCAATATAACCAATCCAGTAGAGTATGATGAGAGAATTATACGTCAGGAATACTTCTTGCATAAACCTTACGCTTCAACCACATTTAACAAGAACGGTGAAATTAGGATTGTCATCCAGCACCAAGACCCACTGACGCTTCCAGGCAAGAGTTTCATATATATAGAGCGGTCATTCAAGTAAACTGACAGCAGTGATACAGTGGGATCCAAGCTTACACATAACGCTTTAGCGTTCCTGTTCCAAGAGATACACCATGAAATCAAAGGGGCTGGGATCGACCGTACACGCATGTTGGCATAACATCAATTCTTAAAACATACGTCTCTGCATCACCTGCGGATTTGCATAGTTTAGAAAATGCGGAATGTTTCATAGACGATCTGGAGGATAAAACATTTGCAGAGTAAAAGCGATTTAGTGCATTCATACCTCTAAAAATGCTTATGGGCTACTTTGAGGACATGAGGCAGATTATTATGAACGCTAAACAGGAACTCATTCTGGTACAGAGTGCGACGGATAATAACTCATACATTCAAGGAACGCAAGAGGAGAATATGATCACAATCATCAAGATAGTATGGAAAATGCCTCACCTCATTGTATCAGACAAGGAGCATTTGAAGCTTTTAAAAGTCCTGAAATCCGTTACATCTCTATCACTGAGATTTTGCTTGTGGGAGATTTACGAGTACCCGGTATTAACGACTGTGAGCTATTAAAACCTCTTTGCGGACACACAGATTCATCATACTTACGTTTCAGACTTTCAGAAGAGGGAATATAGCAAATGATTCCACTGTGTTCGACAACTGCAAGTTAACTAATGCCAAAGTCTACCTCAATTCAGAATTCTACCCATATGACAATTTACACCTGCAGTGAAGTGAAAATGTGTACAGCCTTGCATATGACGTGTAAGCAAGGTTTTGTGCTTCTCAGCAGTCCATGGAAGTTCAAGGAGCTATCATCAATCTTCGTAATGGACAGCTTGAAACAGAACGAGATAATTAAGTCTGGACTTATAGATGTGCGAAATGAATTCGAATCTTCGACAAATTTCCCATAACACACTGCCACGTATGCTCTGGTTCTACATGACCGTGTGATTAACTAATGCCCACTCACCAGTGTTGTGCAACGAGCTGTATATGAACAGGTCCTGCACCATACCGAGAGTGTTCTACAATGGCATCTCAAGGCGTGAACATCATTGCAGACGCTCAGGGTTTCTGTGACGGTAAGCTCAGACAGTTCGTATTTAAAGATAGCATACGCAGAAGATGCAAGAATAACAGAGACATTCTCATCAAACATTGAATCACCGAGGTCTTTCAATTATGTGAAGTGTGCTAAGACATGGAAGAGTGCAAGGTGGCTAACACATTTCTACCATGGAATTCACTAGGATGATTGTGGCATAACCTATAAAGATATGGTGATGTCATCTACGTGAAGGGGAAGGAGAAGATCTCATGATTGCGTCAAATCTTTAAGTTTGCTGTTATTCAAGACCTGGAATTCTATGTTTGTTCTATCCATCGACTCTACAAGAAGGAGAAGAAGAAGAAGATGTGTCAAAATGGTGTTGCTGTGTCTGCTTATGAAAATGTAAATTTACTTTTAAGTTGGATGAGTAATAAATGAATTTTTACCTCATAACCTCTGTATTCTTTTTTTCAATCCTATTCCCACTTTGACAGTGCACAGTTTTAACCACGTGCTATGTCTGTGGTTTTCTTCAAGCACAGGAGATATAGTTTTAGACATGTCTGGTATATATCTTTGGAAGCGGACACGGTCACGTGCCTGCTGCTCCCATAAACCAATTCGTGTTGCACGATAGGCGTAATTCCATGCAACCAGTCTATATATTTTATTATCTTCCATCTTAAACTTCACCTCCTTAATAGCTCTCATCTACAGCAAAACTAATGTCATCTGTGACGTGCACAGCCTTTATATACATATACATACCTAATGCAACAAGGGATTGGTATTTTGAATATAACAATAACAAAGATGTTTGGTAATGAACTTTTTGTCTTTGTTTATTCAGTTCACACAAATACAATATAGATCTTGAGGTACAATAGAATTCTTGAGGTACAATGTAGTTTTTGAGGTACAATATAGTATTCTTGAGGTATAAATTGACTATGCTATACCAATGCAGATATACTTTTAACTTACTCGCTACAACAGTAACACTGGTCGGAAATTGTTTTTATAATTCTACGCTAAAAACTAATGTGGAGATACTTACTTTACTACAACTAAATTCCACAGTCCCGGTAGCATAGCTTTTACAATAATTCTAATCGACTGTGCACACCTAGAATCTAATTTCGGCGGCCCCAACAGCAAAGGTTTTTTACAATAACAATTAAATTATTCTGACTTGGATCAGTAGCAGCAGGTGAAAAACTTACAAGACACGCATGGTGTGTAGATGTATACATTTTCAGGCTACACACACATTGCATATAAACAAATAAATAAATGTAAAAACATTTTTTCTCTTTAAGGTTTTAATATTTTTTCTTTATGCTTTTGTAATTTTTTTCCTTTCACACACATGATGTGCATATTGTACTTTTCCTCATTTTTCTTTTTTTATTCTTTTTCCACACCTGGTTGGTTGGTTGGTTTGGAATACAAAGGGACGAAACTACAGGGTACAATCAGGCCCTTTCTCCTGACACAAGCAATGTTCAGGGTACAGAAACACCCAAAGTATGTTCGATAAAGTAAAAGGGGAAAAAGGAATGAGGAACCACACCTAAAGAGAAAACGAATGGAAGGGATAAAAAAACGGGGAAAAAGTACACCACAAGGAAAGTAAAGAAGGTATTAAAGCCATAGAGCAGATGGTAAGGGCTGGCTTTTTGCAATAATAAAAAGATGATGAGTCAGCCACCCTGAAACATATTAAAATGTCCGCCCCAAAAAGATAAGGCGAGATGAACACATGTTGGGAAAAAACGAGCAACAAGACAAACAAATGCAAAGAAAGTGCAACAGAGTTGAAATGGATGGAGGGTGGCAGCCTCAGAGAGAAGGCTAAATGCCCTCCCGTAGATGGTACAATAAAAACCTCCCTCACAAATAAAATGCAAAACTAAATCTGCTGTTGAGGAAAATTTGGAAATTTGTGTTAAGATCTTATGGGACCAAACTACTTAGGTCATCAGTCCATAAGCCTACGCACTACTTCAGCTAACTTAAACTAACTTACACTATGGACAACACACACAAACATGCCCAAGGGAGGACTCGAACCTGGGATGGGGGGAGCCACACAGACCGTGGCCGCCTCAGACCGTGCAAGTACCCCGCACAGCTGCTGTTGAGGCATTGTCGACCAACACTGAAGGCAGGGTGCTGGGAAGGTTAAAAGTCCGCTGCAGAGGGGCTAAAAGTGGGCAGTCCAGCAAGAATAAACACTCCTTCCTCTCTCCAGCAGGTGAACAAAGGCTGAGTCCTTTTCCCACCAATGCAAAGGGAGCGGTGGTGGTCGGATGACTTCGGTTAGTTGAGGTAGCCCAAGTGACCCGCCAGTTTCTTAGGTTAGTGGAGGTGGCACAATTGACCTGTTTTCCAGCCAAAATTTGAACCGCCTGACATTTACTGTGTTGAGGGGGAGGAGGGAAGGGGGAGGGAGTTAGGTTAGTCGAGGTAGTCCAATTGACCTATTTTCCCACCAAAATTTGAACTTCCCTCAATGATGTCATTGCAATGTTGCCACATCTATCGCCGCCATCTTGGATCGGCCATCTTAAATAAATTTGGCAACAATGCAATGTGGGGTGACATGCAGGTTGTCCCAATACTTCGACACATTAAAGGAATATGGAGAATTTCTGTTTCCACACTGGGGTTGAAGAACATGTCCTGGAAGTTCGAATTAACTGATGATTTGGGAATTGCTGCTGGGAGACGCCGATGGCCAATTGCGCCACAAATTGTTCATGAAATTACTGCTTCCAAGGCTGAGAACGCTAGACACAATTTGTGATCTTCAGGCAATGCACGAGCTGTGTCACGACAGCTGAACATTCCACAGTCCACTGTCATTTCGTGCAGCAGTACAGCAACTTCTAGTGTGGTTCAAGGCTTTCATGAATGCAAATGATCGTCACACTTAGAAACGTTTGTCACCTGGAACGTATGGTAAGTAATTAACAATGTTATTCTCTCATAGGCAAATAGAAATATGTTTTTTTTTCAATGGTTTATTCGTTATTTCTCTTCCGCATATCTTTACAAATGTTACTACAATGTTTCATTGTCCTACGATCACTCGTTTGTGATGGGGGCCCGCTCAAGTAACGGATGTTTAATAACAATCCCTTGTACATCGGACAGAAACAGATTTGAAGGCAGTTTGCTACAGAAATAAATCTTCCATTTGTTTCTTTGACATACATAATACCTTTCTTCACCTCGATAAGCGTCGAAAAGCCAAAAGAGCTAAAAGAAGGAGGTATATATGGATGTAAGTATTCTGATGGTTATTAATACTGCAACCTCTTCTTAGCGTTAATCCTGTCAAGACTGGCAAATACTTAAGCTCTGGCAAGTACATTTTACTTATCTTTGCGGCCAGGTGCCCCTTCTGCCGCCTCAGTCGTCACTTCCGAAAAAGTCCCCATACACTGGCAGACGAGTCAGCCAATCCATCCACCAAGTGGGTGTGTCCCAACACACTCACCTTTGTGTTGAGAATGGGTTTGCTGTCGGATCCATGGTCCAAGTCGATTGGTTCAATTGGCAGACCTCTGCCTGCTTCCCCAACCACTACCAGCCGGCCCACAACCCTTCAGTGCAGGTATGTAGGGTCCATCATGTAGTCGCCTGTGTCCATACACAGTTGGAAAAGTTTGTAAGAGGGTCAGCAGACCAATTGAAGTGTGAATGGGTGCTTTAAAGGCCGCACACAGGCGAACCAGTTGACCAACTCATCCACTAAGTGGGTCTCCCATGACTCGTTCGCCTATATGTGGGTGATAGGTGCATGGCCATTATGGTGGCCCAGGTGTCTCGGTTCGACTGGTGAAACTCTATCTGCTAGCCCTGACTGCTACGAGCCAGCATTCAGTCCACCAGTACAGGCAGATAGGGTTTGCCAAGCAGTCGTCGCTGGTCACACATGTTGGACGAGTCTGCGAGTGAGTCAGTGCACCAGTTGGGTTGTGAATGTGTGCATTAAGGGAGGGAAGCCATGTAAGCCATCAGTTAACTGTGTGAATTTTGTTCTGTGTGTAGTCGTATTTTAACTGTTTGTTTATCATATTTTCTGAGACGGAAATCAGTGACCAGCCCAGCATTTTCCAAACGAGCGTGGGAAACATCTTAAACACCACACTCAGGCTGGTCGGTGTACCAATCTTGACCATTAATCTGGTGTGCAGATTTGATCTGGGTCCAACTCACCTTCCTGTCTTGCAAGATAGCATGCTGCATATTATGCTGTGGCCATTAACGTTGCAACACTAGGAAGAATACCAAAATCAGAAATTTTATTCATTGTGAATATAGAGTGTAGTGGTCAGAGTGTACGGTTAAATTTGTAAGTGTCTTGGAGTATACATGGTGCAAAGTTTAGCATACAGAGCTGACACTTTCGGGAGCAACAATGGTTCTGACCGGGCCAGGCGTGGAGTTGAGCTGTGCTTAGATGATAGATATGGCTGGTCTTTGCCAGACTTCATGAAACGTAGTGGCTGACAAGTGATGGCATGACAGTCTGTTGACAACTGATAACTAGATGGTTTCGATGAGTAAGAGATCTATCGAACGTGCTGGCCAGCACATCAGTCAAACACGCTTTGAAGTAGGTAGGTCAGGGCAAAACAGTCAACATGCAATCTTGCATTATATTTTTGGAAGTTAATGTTACGGATCTTTCACAGATAGTGCACCGTCACTGACATTAACACGTCAGAAATGTAATGCATACTGACGAAATCAGAAGGTATAAGAACTAGAGGCCATCGTATTGTGTACTCAGTAACCCCCATACCATCATGCAGGTGCTGGTGTCCTATGACAATGGGAGATACCGATATATCTGGTTCCACAGAGATATCATTACAGAGACAGGTAGTCACAATATAGCAACTTTGTATCTCGAACACAACTTTAATAAGACTGCAATGTGTTATGGAAGTAAGCGGCTTCAAGTCCGAAACTAAACAAAGTCCTTCCACAAGTAAGAATAAACAATAGTTCTCAAAGGGCAAACAAAATTAAAGTTCCCGAATCAAAACGTAATTCAGTTCTTCAACATTTTGAAACAATCAGGTGAAGGTGAGAAAAATAGTGAAGTGTAAATAAAGTTAAAGTTCAATGTAAAACATGTTCCTTAATTCCTGGGTTTAAAAACAAACGAAGTCCGCACTCTACCTTAAGTCATACTTCACAGCAGACGTTCTTACAAACAGCATAGAAAATTTCTAAGTCAGGCAAGAAGAGAAGCACAGTACGAAATTTTGTTCCTGGCACTGTCTTGTTGGTGAAGAGAACACACAGTAGACATTGTGTGAAGTACAAGCTAGCAGGTCGCTGATTACACTTAGGGTCCATACAGAGGAGGCGGCGTTCTGTCCCAGAATATGCTGGTGGAGTCCAGAGTGAGGCTTTGTGGAAAACTTGTGGTCAGTTGCTCGTTGCTCTACCAAGCTCGCTTGCCGGCCTAAGCATCTACCTCCTAGTAGAATACACAGGCCTATTTTCGGCTCAGCACCTGACAATGTAAATACAGGAAGAGGTGCAGTACGACAACTACGTCTACCGTCGCCATGAATGCTGCCTGATAGCCTGGCTGGAACATTGCTGTCACCACCTGCTGGTCTGGCTGGAGAGTTCCGGAACTCAAATTCCCCGTGGCGTCTGTATCGTAGGCGTGAAACTCACGGTAACCCAAACAACTGCTATTTCCCCGTCCTGTCTCTAACTCACGATATAATCATAGAAACTGTCTACGGATGTCATTACGATCGTGTTCTGCACGAAGATGGCATCCCGATCAACGGACAACCACACCAGCAATGACGTCAGGGCACCAATCAAATGGGGTAGTGCTTGCAGGGTAGACCCATATGCACAATCGCTGTGTACACAGTCACAGACGGTGGGGTATGGCACAGAGAAAACGCATATAGACTCTCTGTTGTGGAGGACCATAGGAAGAATGGAAGCCGGAGAGTCGCAAACTGATGTGACCGGATGGTTTAATGGGCCCGTTATGTTGTTTCTCGGATGAGGCGACAGTTTATAGAGACTGAAACTGTATTCCCGAGATTAGGACACGACCGACCTCATGTGACATCAGAAAGAGTGGACCGTTATTTGGCTGTAAGGGCACGAAGGCACCATCTTAATACTGCAGCGCAACTGGCATCTGATGTCTCAGCATCCTCTGGACATGTAGTATAGAGGCAAACGATGTATATAAAGCTTCAGCAGGGCGGCCTTTATTGATGGAGACCTGCTGTCTGTTTACCTCTGACGTATCTTCACAGGAGGGAACATCTAGAGTGGAGCCGTCAACATGCCACTTGGACAGTCGAATGGTGGCCCAATGTCCTTTTCACAGATGAGTTCCGATTTGGTCTGGAGAGTGATTCTCGACGGATTCGCATCTGGAAGGCACGAAGAACACGATTTCGGGACCCACACATTGTGACAAGAGGCCGAAATAGAGATGGATCCCTAATGCTGTGGTCAGGGATTACGTTGACAACTCGAAAACACCTCTTAGTGAAACAGTACCGGTGAATCAGCAACATTCAATTGCTGTCAGGTACCATGAGAGGATCTTGAGATCTCATGCACGGATCCGAGGTGCTGTGAGCTAGACTTCGTAATGATGGACCATTATTCTCGACTTCATAGAGCAGGGGTGGTTGATGTTTTCTTGGAAACGGAAGGTATTGCACACACGAAGTGGCCTGCTTGCTCTCACGATTTGAATCCCATAGAGTATATCTGGGATGCACTAGGGAGACAGGTTTGCATCACGTCAGCATTCACCAATCACTCTCCAAGACTTGTGAGCAGCTCTGCAGGAAGAACGGGCATTATTGCCTCAACATGAGAGTGATGACATTTTAATATTTTTCTTTTTCTTTGTGATCAAAAATTTGAAAAATCTCTCTCACACCGGCCTGATTTAGCTTCACTGATCAGGATAGTAAAAAGATGCGTATGTTAAGGGAATTTTCATTCACAAAGCAGGCTTATCACATTCACACAGTTCGATACTGTTCTATCCTGATTAAATTGAGCTTAACTTAAATTCCATAAGGCAGTGAAGCAATTTCGAAGTCTCGGTGCGACGAAAATTGTCAGTCGATCTCCTGAAAACATTTGTAATAATTATTAACTTTCGGTGATCACATGGGGAAGACCGGAGATCTGCTGGTAAGACCGTGTTAGCCTATTTATTTGAAGTAACTGGATATCTTGAGCATACAAAACGGCAGGTTCGTCCAGTGTAAATCAGACGTTCCCCACTGATCCCGTGCAACACAGCGTAGTAAGCAGACACGTCAATAATAATCAGTTAAATAATACGCGAACACACTTACTTTAGTTTAGTTCATGTATTAAATTCCTTCTCATACAGAATCTCATCAAGATGGCGACTAGCTCAACAATACATACATATACATCCTTCTTTCACGACTCATCGGCAAGAAGTCCCTCATTTTTTTCCATAAGAGAAAACATAGATAGCAGAGCAGCTATTCCATAGAGTAAATGCACGCTCCAAGGAATAATTGGGCTTGAAACTACTTTGCATTGATAATCGGTAAGATAAGAAGAGATATTCCGAGATATGTACTGAGTTATATAATTTATAACATTTCTGAAAATATCGTGGAGAGACCGCTGCAAGAGACATTACAACATCATTCACAGCATGTCCCGTCCTTGTCAGCCCTGTGTTGGTATCAGAGGTGGTCAGACTACATACTGAGGACATTAACCGGTTGTCAGAACGTGTGTGCAAATCTGTTACATTGGAAGAAAACGAGGAACATTTTTCCCTGCCGTTATGTTGTTGCAGTTGATTGCGTCCTGTATTCTTTACATTGTTTCTATTTTACTATCACCTGTTTATACTGTTTTGTAACGAAATAAACGCAACCTTGTAAAATTTGTTGCTTTAATTTTGGACACCATTGTACTCAGATGTCGTGCATGCACAATCAAGCAGCATTCGTTCTACTCTGAGACGCCGTCCATCGTGATGTTCGATGCAGAGTCGGGACTCATTTGAAAACACGATTTGGTGTCACTATTGTGTTCTGTTTTGTCATTGGGTACATCACTATTGATGCAACTCTCCAGCTTCTTGATCGAGGTAAGTCGCAGTATTGGTTGCTGTACTAATTATCCATGGTACTTGGTTCAAATAATTCTGAGTACTATGGGACTTAACTTCTCAGGTCATCAGTCCCCTAGAACTTAGAACTACTTAAACCTAACTAACCTAAGGACATCACACACATCCATGCCCTAGCCAGGATTCGAACCTGTGACCGTAGCGGTCGCGCGGTTCCAGACTAGCGTCTATAACCGCTTGGCCACCCCGACCGGCAATCCATGGTACTCCAGAGTCATCGCATTGTCTGTGTGGATACTCGGTGTTCCTGCAAACAAGCCCTTTTCCTGACTCGAACATGTGACGTGCTGTATGATCCATCACGGTCGGGCGAACAAAATATGATTCCTCTATAGCGCTAATCGGATGAGCTGTTGTGATCCTCCATGGTCAGGAGTATAGCGCTCCTGAATCTATCGATTAGATGCTAACATCATAACTGTCACACCCTGACTGACTCGAGCAGCTTTATTTCACAACGATAAACCACTGTCTCAGTAAGACACTATCTTGCTGCTGTTGAATCCTCAGATATGGTAGCAGATGTATCTCCCCCTTTTCACCACGTATAATACGGTCTTCCCACAAACAATCGTCATCCAAATCAATATGTGAATGAGAAATCCACTGTATAAAGTTTCCTTGTATGCAAAATGTTTGCATACCCAAGTACATCGTTCCAGTTTTACGTTCCTTGGATGCCGTCTTCACGGTGTTGCAAATTTAATGACCAGCAGTGTATAAGAAATTTAGAAGGACCAATTACATTTTCAAATAAAGCGGGATTACCTATATACCAGTCACTAGCAGTAACTTCTTCAGCTCTGTTGGAGGAGTATGTATTTGGTGGTGGAGAAACTTGGTTGGTTCAAATGGCTCTGAGCACTATCGGACTTAACTTCTGTGATCATCAATCCCCTAGAACTTAGAACTACTTAAACCTAACTAACCTAAGGACATCACACACATCCATGCCCGAGGCAGGATTCGAACCTGCGACCGTAGCAGTCGCGCGGAGCAACTTGGTGACCTGTATGGTAGAATCATGTCAGGTGACACAGAGCACAGCAGGTTGTCGCCCCATGAATATTCATTCCCAGAAGTCCACATCTGTCACTAAGAGACTGACTGCCCATGACTTCGCATAATCACTGTACTCACGACCAAATGTGACCTGATTAATGTGATGCTATGACCACAGCTCCAAAGACCTTTATTCAACTACAGCTGGACATCGCCATAATACTATAGGCTCCTAAGACTGGCCTTTGGGCAAGACAGAGACTGAATTCTTTCCACAATTTGTTGCTTTAAAAGAAATGACTGTCATATTAATTCGGCTTCAAAACTGTCTTGCCGTAGAATAATATAAGTTATGTAATATAAGGGCCAGTGAAATGAAAACTGAAAACCCACCACAACAGGACCATGGAATGGTTCCATTCAAAAATAATCGCCACATGTGTTAAGACGTTTATCCTCCTGTAAGACGAGATGATCAAATCCTGTTTCGTAGAACACAGTCAGCTACTAGTTACTGGATCCACAACTACACTCATTTTTGTACTTCCTTGTCCGACTGAAACCGAAGTCCATGCATATCTTTCTTGAGGTCGCCAAAGATGTGAAAATCACGCCGTGAAAGATCTGGGCTGTATGGAAGATGTTGGAGTGTTTCCCAACTGCCGGCCGAAGTGGCCGTGCGGTTCTAGGCGCTGCAGTCTGGAACCGCGAGACCGCTACCGTCGCAGGTTCGAATCCTGCCTCGGGCATGGATGTGTGTGATGTCCTTAGGTTAGTTAGGTTTAACTAGTTCTAAGTTCTAGGGGACTAATGACCTCAGAAGTTGAGTCCCATAGTGCTCAGAGCCATTTTGTTTCCCAAATAAACTGCTAAACTGTATCCTTCATCCAGTTGGCAGTTTGAGGGCGTGCGTTATCGTGGAACAGGATGATTCAATCCGACAGCATTCTGATAGCCCGAGGGCAAATAACAAAGACAACAGTGGAAACATCCCAAAAAAGCCGTTCAGACGAGGTCATGATGACCTCCTCCTTCCACTCTAGGGGCCCTCTGCTCGTCGAGTTCCTTAAGTGTGGAACAACAATTAATGTGCAGCGCTATGAAGACATTTTGCAGGAACCCTAAGTGCTATGAAGTCAAAATGACCAGGAATGCTTTCAGACGGAATCGTCCTGTTGCCCGATAATGCGCTCTCCCACACTGCCAGTCGGATGAGGGCTACCTTTCGACGATGTGATTGAGAAACACTGCAACATCCTCCGTACAGCCCAGTTTTTCACCGCGTGATTTTCACGTCTTTGGCGACCTGATGAAAGACATTCTTGGACATTGGTTTCAGTCGGACGCGTGAAGAGTGGGTGCGCTTGCGGATCCATCAGCGGCTGACCGCATTCTATGAAAAAGAAATTGATCGTCTCGTTTCCCAATGCGGTAAGCGTCTTAACACATGCAGAGATTACGTTTGAGTGGAACCATTCTATGGTCCCGTTTTCATTGGACTGCCCCCCATATTATGAATTTTGTGGTCCCACACCTTGCACACGCCACACTAAGGATAGTCATAAAATTTTAATTATCACCTAAAAAAATTAAATTAGGTAATTAATTTTGTGTTTGTTTTTCGGGTACTTATCTGAAGTCGTGATACACACTGAAATCCCACCATCACAGTAGCGTAACACGTCATTAGAGAACAGTAGCAAAATGGCGCAGTCCCCTGCTAAAATGGAGGTAGACTACGCCATTTTGTTTTGCTCGTCTAGTGACGTACTACGCTGCTGTTGTGGCGGGATTTTAATACCGGGTGATCAAAAAGTCAGTATAAATTTGAAAACTGAATAAATCACGGAATAATGTAGATAGAGAGGTACAAATAGAAACACATGCTTGGAATGACATGGGGTTTTATTAGAACCAAAAAAATACAGACGTTCAAAAAATGTCCACCAGATGGCGCTTCATCTGATCAGAATAGCAATAATTAGCATAACAAAGTAAGACAAAGCAAGATGATGTTCTTTACAGAAATGCTCAATATGTCCACCATCATTCCTCAACAATAGCTGTAGTCGAGGAATAATGTTGTGAACAGCACTGGAAA
The DNA here is from genome assembly GCF_021461385.2 of Schistocerca piceifrons. Classification (NCBI taxonomy): domain Eukaryota; kingdom Metazoa; phylum Arthropoda; class Insecta; order Orthoptera; family Acrididae; genus Schistocerca; species Schistocerca piceifrons. The sequence goes on from NC_060138.1 coordinate 189,799,827, forward strand.
GCATGTCCGGAGTTATGGTGACGCGTCGGATGTTGTCTTTCAGCATCCCTAGAGATGTCGGTCGATCACGATACACTTGCGACTTCAGGTAACCCCAAAGTCAATAATCGCACGGACTAAGGTCTGGGGGCCTGGGAGGCCAAGCATGACGAAAGTGGCGGCTGAGCACACGATCATCACCAAACGACGCGCGCAAGAGATCTTTCACGCGTCTAGCAATGAGGGGTGTTTTTTTTTTTGGTTCTAATAAAACCCCATGTCATTCCAAGCATGTGTGTCAATTTTTACCTCTCTATCTACATTATTCCGTGGTTTATTAAGTTTTCCAATTTATACTGACTTTTTGATCACCCAGTACAGTATGTACTAGAGTTCCGGACGTGTACCTACAAACTCGCAAAAAATTATTTATGTAACCTCTTTTTTCGAGGTGATAGTTAAGCGTTTATGACTATCCCTGGCATTTAGAGGGTTGTTATTCGCTGTTTTATTTATTTGTTTTTCTGCTTATTACTGTCTCGCGTGCTCTACAGAGATAATTAAGCTTAATGAACAGGACTGCAGGTTACGTACCTGAGTCTTCCTTTTGTGCCCTGTCAGGTTACCTTGATGAAGAAGCTGAAAGAGGATTTCGACGAAAGAAGTCCTCTGTGTGAAGCACTCACTGTTCGTCTCGTTGCGAGCCGCTGCTACATTCAATCGTCTGTCTCAAAAGGTGAGCATCTCCACCTCGAGCTAGACTTCCTAGTGTGGGTAACTACATGAACTCACAAATAAATGAAAAGCAAATTAGCATACGCTATCGGGCGAGGTAATAGGAGGTTTCATAACTTCGGATTCGTGATCTCTCTGCATGCCACTTCCAGCTTCGCTTCGACATAAGGTTATTCGATGATTATTGATATTGACAAAAATATAAATATTTGGTGTTTAAACATCGATGTTTCAGTATCGATACTGACGTCTTTAAAGAATCGTATTATCGACAGCAACGACAAAATATCGACCTCTGATGTTTGGAAAAACAGTCTGCATCTCAGCACTGTCGATAATGTTTTGGTCATTTAAACGAATTTTTTCCTGAACATATAATGATATCAGTGCACTGGCTAAAGGAGTAGAAACAGTATGTGGGAGAAAAAGTCATACTTCGAGTTTTGTCCATGTGCTCAGTATGACAGAAAAAATATCAGTTGGAAAGACTGACAAACTGCTTCAGTTGGTTACTGTTTTGGGAAGGATTGTAGCGTGGTTTAAACAAATAGTAGCAGCAAGTGATGGGATCAGATCTCAAACTAACTACTTCATCCTCCAGATGGAATTCAACGTTCTAGATGACAAAGATTTTTGCAGCTGTTCCCAATGATTGATAATGATATCATTAACTTCACTGCTAGTGTACCACTTGGATATGATGATGATTGGTTTGTGGGGCCTCAACTGCGCGGTCATCAGCGCCCGTACACAGTCCCAGTCTGTACACAGTCCAATCTAGCCACTTGCAGGAATGATGAGGACAACACAAACACTCAGTCCCCAGACAGAGAAAATCCCCAACTCGGCCGGGATGGGGAGCCGAAATCATGATTGTGTAAGTGTAAATGTAACACTGTAAATAAACAACAGTCTAATGGCGGTATTGACTATAAAAAAAGCCTTTGCTTTAATGGTTCCCACCAGAGTCCGCGTATTGTTTCCGTGCCACTCTCTCCCCTACTTCACGATAAGACAAAACGAGCTGCCCTTCCTTGCACTTTTTCGTATGTCTTCCGTCAGTCGTATCTGATTCGGATTACAGACACGCAACAGTACCCCTGATGAGGATGGACAAGCATAGTGTAGGCAGTCTATTTAATAAACATTTGCAGCTTGTAAGTGTTCTGCCAATAAGTCACAGTCTTTAGTTCGTCATTTCCACAATATTTTTTATGTGTTTGTTCCTATTACAGTCATTCGTATTTGTAATCCCTAAGTATTTTGTTGAATTCACAACTTTTAGATTTGTGTGATTCATCGTGTAAACAAAATTTTGCGGATTGATGTACTCATGTATTTAGAGTCAACTGCCAATTTTCGCACCATACAAATATCTTCTCTAAATCATTTTGCTATTGCTTGTGATCATCTGACGACTTTATGAAATCGTAAATGACAGAATTATCTGCAAACAATGTAAGAGGGTATTCTCTGTTTTTCCCTAAATGTTTATGTAGATCAGGAAGAACAGAGGGCCTTTAACAGTTCCTTGGGGAACACTAGATATCACTTCAGTTTTACTCGACGACTTTCGGTCAATCACTGTGAACTGGGACCTTTCTGACGGGAAATCACGAATCTAGTCATAGAACCGAGACAATATTCCGTAGTCACGCAATTTAAGTAACAGCCGCTTGTGTGGACAATGTCAAAAGCCTTCTGGAAATCTAAAAATATGCACTCAATTTGCGATTCTCTGTCGGTAGCACTCATTACTTTGTGTGAATAAATGCGTTTCACAAGAACGATATTTTCTAAATTCGTTTGGGGTATTGGTCAATAAATCGTTTTTTTCGAGGTGATTCATAATGTACCGACACAGCATATGTTCCAAAATTCTACTGAAAATCGACATTAGAGATACGAGTCAGTAATTCATTGGATTACTCCTATTTCCTTTCTTAAGTATGATTGTGAACGGTGCAGCTTATCTGTTTAGGTATGAGTCTATCGTGGAGCGAGTGCTTGTATATAAGTGCTAAGTATTGTATCAGCATGTTCTGAAAGGAACCTGACTGGTACAGAATCTGGACCGGAGGCCTTGCCTTTATTAAGGGATTAACCTGCTTCGCTACGCTAAGGATAGCTACTTCTAAGTTTCTCATTTTGGTAGTCGTTCTTGATCCTGGGGTATTTACTTCGTCTTCTTTGGTGAAGAAATTTCGGAAAACCGTGTTTGGTAACTAAGCTTTAATGGTACTGTCATCAGTAATATTACCATTGCTATCGGGCAGTGAAGTTAATGACTATGCTTTGCCGCTGGTGTACTTTACACACGACGAGAATCTCTTTGGATTTTCTGCCAGAACTGGAGGCAGAGTTTGGGTGGGGAAACTATTAAAATTATCTCGCAATTAAGTTAGCACTAAGTTTCGAGCTTCGGCAAAGCGTCGCCAATCTTGAGAGATTTTGCGTTCTTTTAAACCAGTTATAGGTATGGGGAGCTTGATTTAAAGGCTGTCGAAAACGATCAACTTTATTTAGATAGCTAAGTAAAGGGGCAGTACATCCCAATTAGAGACGGAGCACAAACTTGGACAGGAAAGGGAACCGGTAGTGGCTTATCCATAAGAACCATACCGCCTGTCTCAGTTGATCGATTTACGGAAATCACGGAAAACTAAATCCCAATGGGCTTTCTTCTGGATGCAATTCCAGTGCGTTACCACTGCCCCACCCTCCAAAGTCGTTGAGAGACCGTTTCTGAAATCACACAATGATACCTTGGTTTTCATCTGCTCTTCGTTCTGTTTAGCAATGGCCAGTGTTGACCCTCCTGCACCACAACCGTCTTTGCAGTGTGGAAGTTTTTGTCTTTTTTTTCCAAGTAACATCGTCGCCAGCAAAATTGTTTTTGTAGCTGGTACACGGCGGCAGTAATCGATGACGATGTATTCACAGCGGACGGGTCTGTGTCGCCGACCACAGCTCTTCGTGTGTGGTATGAGGATAAACCTCTGTGAATCCGAGCACGTGTCGCTGCCGTCACCCTCGCATTACCGCGGAATTCAAACGACAAAGTTATCGAATCATCGGCTGGCGTGACAGGCGTATTCGCAGTTGAGAGTCAGTTGTCTCTGTCCCCAAGGATGTCACGGAGCGGACATTATGAACAAACAACACCCAGCGAAAAACGTCAAAGATCATGTCAGCGTTACTGAGAATCCTCAAGGTCATTTATATAACTCGCTTGCGCAACCTTCCGGCGACTATAATCGCCCGAAACTGTGCGCACTGAAGCACAAAATACCTGTAAATGATACGCATCTTGCAATTTTTTTGCCCCTACTCCAAGGTGAACACACTCGTTTAAAGTAATTGGTTCTTGAGCAGCCTTGTTACTAATGAATCGTGTGTAAAGTGGTCGTCAGACTGCCGCCCGAATCAAGTATTTGTACGACCCGAGGTTCTCGGTCGTATTTTATAATAATATGCGTTAGTAACTAACAGCAGAGTCAAAAATCATCACCTAACGTTAAGAGCTTCTTAGGTGTATAGTTTTCCTGTTTAACAAAAAAAGTGCTTGCAGAGACAATAATGTTTGAAGATGTGGTTAACTTCGACGCCGTGAACTAAGTAAAGCTGGCAGCGTACCTCAGTGACAGAGTATGGCAACTGCGGAGCTAGAGAGTGAGACGGAGAATTTTTTATTGTTTGTCTTCCAGTACTGACAACTCACGGGCGCCCGTGACTCGTACCGTTCAAATACTATAGTATAAGTTTTGACACGAAAGTAACATGGATTCTTGAACGCGCATTACAGACGTGGTCACCTTCAAATGCGATATTTACCTCTAGCAAGGGACATTAAATTAATTAAGGCTGTTGTGACAACGCAATGAGCAGCAAATATTTGTGTTCGTATTCATATTGCTAATTTATTCTTGCTAATAGATTAATCAATCGCTCACACAGACAACACAATGGCACTTTTTAAGGAAATTACATTGTCAAACTTTTTGGTCGCTGGGGGTTATAGCAGTCTCAAACAGAAAACAGCTGACACGAAGGGTTTTGAAAGGTGTCGATTTTTAACGATCAGTACTGGGGGCGGGGGGGGGGGGGGCGGTGTCCGGCTTACCGTGCCCTTACAATAGCTTACTGGGCACTCATAAGACACTAATTTGTGTAAATTACCAATAACATCGGTACACATGATGCCCGAGGTGCAGCTACACAGTGTCAGTATTGGCTCTTGAGCGAAAAGGTTTCACAACTACTGATGTACAATAATGTATTACTGTGCTAAATGTCGTCAGATGAGCCTGCGAAAGATCGTGGTACATGATGCTGCAGGTGACGTGGAAGAAACGCCATAATTTCATCTCAAAGCCTTCGTCACCAGCAATACACCAAACTTAGTGTATTTCGTGCATTCAATAACAACATTTAATGCTCCAACAAAAGCTTTCTTATTTTAGTACAAAAGGCGAGAAAGATGAAGTTCCTGGAAAATTATATTTTGACTGATTTTCGAACAGTCACGAGTAAAACAGCTCCAGTTAAATTAAACTGTAACAGTTTTCTTTGTGACTATTACATTATTCAGTTTTTCGTTTGTAGAAACAAAACCTGAGTACCAACAGAAAATATATGTATGAAACTTCCTGGCAGGTTAAAACTGTATGCCGGACCGAGACTCGAACTCGGGACCTTTGCCTTTCGTGGGCAAGTGCTCTATCATCTTCTTATCCGCAGGCAAGTGCTCTACCAACTATTTTTTTTTTTTTTTTTTTTTTTTAAAGGGAGCCAGGGATGGTAAGGGGAAATCTTTTGTGAGAATTTTTATTTACTTATTTATTTATTTTTATTTACTGTTTTTAATATATTCTTAATTTGGTTTTACTTTATATCACAACAAAAATAAATGTACCTAGCACCGCATCGTGTTCTGAGTAAACAAAACAATATTTCGGCACGTTCCTACACCGAGGTAATGTATATGGCGAAAATGACCATCTGAGCTACCCAAGCACGACTCACGCCGTGCTTGGGTAGCTCAGATGGTAGAGCACTTGCCCGCGAAAGGCAAAGGTCCCGAGTTCGAGTCTCGATCTGGGACACAGTTTTAACCTGCCAGGAAGTTTCATATCAGCGCACACTCCGCTGCAGAGTGAAAATCTCATTCTGGATATATGGGATATATGTATGAAGTTTCATAATGCTTGTGAGCTAAAAAAAAAAAAAAAAAAAAAAAAACGGGACAGTCACGAGAAGAAAATTCTTTGAATCAAATGAAAATATCAGTCTGATCACATCTGAAACTACCTTTTTCCATTTACAGGTAAACATACGCTGTACTGTCCACCTGCTTAGCTGGGTGGTAACGTGCTTGCCTCCCATGCACTGGGCACGGGTTCTATTCGCGGCCGGGTTGGAGATTTCCTCCGCTCGGGGACTGGGTGTTGTGTTGTCCACATCATGCAGCGTGTTCTTAAACGTTCTTAATTTATTGCCATTCTTGGCGTGTAAGGCCTTCAACCGTGATCACAGTGGTTTCTTTATTTTCTTTTTTTAACATTATCTGTATCTGTATTTTATGGTGGTTTGCTAAATTGTAACGCACTGACGTGTATACGTGTATACAATACAAGTGGAGAGGTAGAATCATAAGCAGATTTGCCAAAGTCCTTATTAGCAAGTTCAAACATATGGTAGGTACGGTAGGCAATTACATCTCTCTCATTAAAACTTTCAAGTCCTGGTACACTAGAAACTCCACTACCACCTCTCACTATGGCCACAGTGAACCATCCATTTCCATGTGAAAATGTATCGTTAATATCGAGGCTAAAGTTAAGAGAACATCCAAGAAAAACAGAAGGTCTATCGATGAGGGCGTGAGCTGCAACACTCTTCACTGGTATGCGATTCTTCTTGTCGCCTGCTGTTTTTGTTAAGTTCAATGTTTTCTATATTTTTGTAGACAGTTGTTTATTCTTTCATTAATAACGTGTGCTATTTTTTGTTTATTGTTGAGTCTGGGACTACTGTTTTAAAAATAAATGCGTGTAACTGTAAAAGGCAACCAATAGTAACTGATTACGGCCCCGTCCACAATCGTAACCAACTCCTGCCTCCCCTTGACTACCACCAGTGTTTCAAATAGTTTACGAACATCCGTTTCGGAAATGCTTCCACCCTGGCTCGAACGCCAATAATCATGCCCTTTTGAACGTCAGAGAAATCGCTCTGTTTTGCATTACAACAACGATTGCACTATTTTCCGCGTCCCACCGAAAATCTTTATATACCTCCCCCACCGCTAGTGCTGCCACGTTGCATCTATGAGTGGTTATTGCACGTTGACGTCGAAGATTGGCGGTGGTCACATTAATGTGACTGAATCATGTTTGAATTTCAGAACACTGCTCAGAACTTCCGAAAATCCTTCTTGTTCAGGATTAGCTAACCGAATGTGTTACTGTGAGCGTGAATCGTAATTTTCTACCAGCTTATTCTGCTGCCCCTCTCTGCAGGGGGCAAAAAAATTGGCAATAGTAGCCTATGTTATTTACTGTTGCTTTATTTGCAGCGACATGTTATTGCAAATAATTTTAATTTTTCAAGAACGTGGAGCGAAACAGCGACAGTGGCCGTTTACACGACTGTAAACGAGGTCGACGCTGAAGTCCTCGCATGTATTACGTAAAAAATAAATTCAGTTATGTCACTGACTCATGTACATGCGGTTGAACTAAGTGGTGATGGCACGTCTCAGGCTGTGTTGTCTTCTTTTGCGGATGTGCCGTGCGTAATCCCCGAATGTTGTGGCAAAGATCAGGAGTATGGCGCGACGACACGGTGCCTGACAAGGGAACCTCGCCATCGCACCCCCCTCAGATTTAGTTATAAGTTGGCACAGTGGATAGTCCTTAAAAAATTGAACACAGATAAATCGAGAAAACAGGAAGAAATTGTGTGGAACTGTGAAAAAATTAGCAAAATATACAAACTGAGTAGTTCATGTTGAGGATAGGCAACATCAAGGACACGCTGTAGTTAGCAGTGCCGTGGTCCCGTGGTTAGCGTGAGCAACTGCGGAGCGAAAGGTCCTTGCTTCAAGCCTTACCTCGATTGAAAAATTTAATTTTTTATTTTCAATTTATGGCACAAACTCTTATGTTTTCCTCACTTTTTTGGGACTGATTATCACATCCACAAAGAAACCTAACCAGGGAAAGGTAGAAGAATATTTTTACCCATTCGCCAAGTGTACAAGTTAGGTGGGTCGACAACATATTCCTGTCATGTGACGCACATGCCGTCACCAGTGTCGTACAGAATATATCAGACGTATTTTCCTGCGGAGGAATCGGTTGACTATGCCCTTGCGATCAACTGTTTTCGGTTACCGTTGGAGAGGCACGTCCTTTCGTCTACTAATCGCACGGTTTGCGGTGCGGTCGCAAAACACAGACACTAAACTTATTACAGTGAACAGAGATGTCAATGAACGAACGGACAGAGCACAACTTTGCGAAAGTAAAGAAAATAAATTTTTCGCTCGAGGGAAGACTTGAACCAAGGACCTCTTGTTCCGCATCTGCTCTCGCTAACCACTTTTTTTTCTTTGTAATCTCATTTTGTTCGTTATTGTTCGTTTCAATTGTTCGTGGCGGACGTCACCTGACGCCCATTGAAGTTCGTTATTGATCCATTCACTCAGTTTTTTATTACAGGGAGCAGCTAACCCTCTGACCGAACACGCTGAGCTACCGTGCCGGCTAAATTTTCACGCGAGGGAAGATTTGAACCAAGGACCTCTCGTGCCGCAGCTGCTCACGCTAACCACGGGACCAGGGCTCTCAAGGTAAACTTTTCACTCTAGGGAAGATTTGAACCAAGAACCTCTCGTTCCGCAGTTGCTCACGCTAACCACGGGACCACGGCGCTCCTATGGGACCACGGCACTGCTCAACTTACAGTGTCCTTGATGTTGCTTATCTTGCAGATGGACTACTCAGTTTGTATATTTTGCTTATTTTTCCATAGTTCCACACAACTTCTTCCTGTTTTCTCGATTGATCTGTGTTCAGTTTTTCAAGCCCTATCCACTGTGCCAACTTATAACTAAATCTGAGGGGGGTGCGATGGGGAGGTTCCCTTGTGAGTAGTCTGTTACAGACAGCTAAGTACCGAACATGGCAACACGTCTCGAGTAACTGAATTCAAAAGTGTCATGACACTCGGTACAAGACGCATTGGTCGTATACTATGAGGTGACAAAAGTCATTTGATGGTAATAAGTACATTTGCAGATGGCAGTAGTATCGCGTACACAAGGTGTAAAAGGGCGGTCAGTGGCGGACCTGTCACTTGTACTCAGATGATTCATGTGAAAGTATTTCCAACGTAATTATGGCCGCACGACGGGAATTAACAGACTTTGCACGCGGAATGGTAGCTGGAGCCAGACGCATGGAACATTCCTTTTCTGAAATCGTTAGGAAAATCAGTATTCCGAGATCCACAGTGTCAAAAGTGTGTCGAGAATACCATATTTCAGACGTTACCTCTCACTCTGGACAACGCAGTTGCCGACGGCCTTCACGTAACGACCGAGAGCAGCGGCGTTTCCGTAGTGTTGTCAGTGCTAACAGACAAGCAACACTGTGTGAAATAACCGCAGAAATCAATGTCAGACTTAGAAGAAGGTAGCCGTTAGGACAGTGAGGCAAATATGCGTTTATGGACTATGAAAGCAGACAACCGACGAGAGTGCCATTGCTAACAGTACGACATCGCCTGCAGCCCTTCTACTGGGCTGGTGACCGTTTCGGTTGGGCCCTAGATGACTGGAAAACCGTGGCTTGGTCAGAGTCCCGATTTCAGTCGGTAAGAGCTGATGAGATAAGTGTGGTGCAGACCCCACAAAGCCATGGACCAAAGTTGTCAAAACCTAGTGGTGGTTCCATAATGGTGTGGTCTGTGTTTACATGGAGTGGACTGGTTCAACTGATTCGATTATTGACTGGAAATGGTAATGTTCGGCTACTTCGAGACCATTCTCAGCCATTCATGGACTTCATGTTCCCAAACAATAACGCAATTGTTATGGATGACAATGCGCCATGTCACTTGGACTCAACTGTTCGCGATTTATCTGAAGAACATTCTGGACAACTCGAGCGAAAGATTTAGCCACCCAGATCGTCCGACATGAAAGCCACCGAACATTTCTGTGACATAATTGAGAGGTGAGTTCGTGCACAAAATATTACATCGGCAACACTTTCGCAATTATGGACGGCTATAGAGGCAACATGGCTCAATATTTCTGCAGGGAACGCCCTACAACTTGTTGAATCCATACCACGTCGAGCTGCTATGCGATATTAGGAATTATCTCGTGACTTTTGTCTCCTCGGTGTTTTAACCGTTCCTGCTGCGTTCTTCAGCTGCGGGCTAAACTGCTCACGTCAGAGTTCACAGGCGTAGCAACTGGCTCTGCTTTTTGAGCTGCCATTTAGAAACTGATTAATTTTAATGGAGACACAACTCAGTCCCGACAATGGAAGGCTATCAGCATCCTTCCAGAGGTTTTCCATTAATTACGAGACTGAGGAGAGTCCACAATGGATACAACTGGAAGTTAAACAGATCTACATCTACTTCTACATGGATACTCTGCAAATCACATTTAAGTGCCTGGCAGAGGGTTCATCGAACCATCTTCACAATTCTCTATTATTCCAAACTCGCATAGCGCGTGGGTAGAATGAACACCTATATCTTTCCGTACGAAGTCTGATTTTCCTTATTTTATCTTGGTGATCATTCCTCCCTATGTAAGTCGGTGTCAACAAAGTATTTTCGCATTCGGAGGAGAAAGTTGGTGATTGGAATTTCGTGAGAAGATTCCGTCGCAACGAAAAACGCCTTTCTTTTAATGATGTCCATCCGAAATCCTGTATCATTTCTGTGACACTCTCTCCCATCTTTCGCAATAATACAAAACGTACTGCCTTTCTTTGAACTTTTTAGATGTACTCCGTCAGTCCTATCCGGTAAGGATCCCACACCGCGCAGCAGTATTCTAAAAGAGGTCGGACAAGCGTAGTGCAGGAAGTTTCCTTAGTAGGTCTTTTACATTTTCTAATTGTCCTGCCAATAAAACGCAGTCTTCGGTTAGCCTTCCCCACAACATTTGCTATGTGTTCCTTCCAATTTAAATTGTTCGTAATTGTAATATCTAGGTATTTAGTTGAATTTACGGCTTTTAGATTAAACTGATTTGTCGTGTAACCGAAGTTTAACTCGTTCCTTCTAGCACTCATGTGGATTACCTGACACTTTTCGTTATTTAAGGTCAACTGCCACTTTTCACACCATTTCGATATTTCTCCTAAATCGTTTTGCTGTTTGTTTTGATCTTCTGATGACTTTATTAGTCGATAAACGACAGCGTCATCTGCAAACAACCGAAGACAGCTGCTCAGATTGTCTCCCAAATCATTTATGTGGTGTCACCGCCAGACACCACACTTGCTAGGTGGTAGCCTTTAAATCGGCCGCGGTCCATTAGTATACGCCGGACCCGCGTGTCGCCACTGTCAGTGATAGCAGACCGAGCGCCACCACACGGCAGGTCTAGAGAGACGTACTGGCACTCGCCCCAGTTGTACAGCCGACTTTGCTAGCGATGCTACACTGACGAAGACTCTCTCATTTGCCGAGAAGATAGTTAGCATAGCCTTCAGCTAAGTCAATTGCTACGACCTAGCAAGGCGCTGTATTCAATTGATATTTATTATATGAAGCATGTATCATCAAGAGCGATGTTCTACAATTATGGATTAAAGTTAAGTATTCCAGAAGCTACGTACTTTTCTCTATAGCATTCATTACGTATCCTGTTTCAGACCTCACGCCAGCCTGCGTGAGTTTAAGCGCGTGCCTTTCGGCTTCCTCTCATTGTGTCTCGGCTGTCTTGCCTAGACACAACAATTTATATAGATAAGGAACAGCAAAGGGCCTATAACACTCCCTTGGGGAACGCCAGGAATAACCTCTGCTTTACTCCATGACTTTCCGCCAATTACAACGAACTGTGACCTCTCTGACAGGAAATCACAGATCCAGTAACATAACTGAGACGATATTCCATAAGCACGCAATTTCACTACGAGTTACTTGTGTGGTACAGTGTCAAAAGCCTTGCGGAAATCCAGAAATATGGAAATGATCTGAAATCTCTTGTCAATAGCAATCAGCACTTCATGTGAATAAAGAGCTAGTTGTGTTCCACAAGAACGACGTTTTCTAAACCCATGTTGACTGTGTGTAGACCGTTTTCTTCGAGGTAATTCATTATGTTCGAAAACAATACATGTTCTAAAATCCTGCTGCATATCGACGTTAACGATATGGGCCTGTAATTTAGTGGATTACTCCTCTTACCTTTCTTGAATATTGGTGCTGTAAGTAGGCTGTTTAGGTTTTTATATCGGTAACGCCACGTAGCGCTCTGTATGAAAATCACTGGCTGTGCTGTGTGGAGTCTGTGGCTGGTTGGCATTGTTGGAATATTCGCTATTGTAGTGTTGGGCAGTTGGCTGTTAACAGCGCATAGCGTTGCGCAGTTGGAGGTGAGCCGCCAGCAGTGGTGGATGTGGGGAGTGAGATGGTGGAGTTTTGAGAGCGGATGATCTGGACGTGTGTCCATCAGACAGAGTAAATTTGTAAGACTGGATGTCACGAACTGGTATGCGTATTATGACTTTTGAGCGCTATTAAGGTAAGTACATTGTTTGTTCTATCAAAATCTTTCATTTGCTAAGTATGCCTATCAGTAGTTAGTACATTCAGTGGTAGAATCTTTTATTTAGCTGGCAGTATTGGCGCTCGCTGAATAGCAGTAGTTCGAGTAACGAAGATTTTTGTGAGGTAAGTGATTCATGAAAGTTATAGGTTATTGTTAGTCAGGGCCATTCTTTTGTAGGGATTATTAAAAGTCAGAATGCGTTGCGCTAAGAAGTATTGTGTGTCAGTTTAGTGTTGATCAGAATAAGAAAAGAGAGAAATGTCTGAGTACGTTCAGTTTTGCTCAGCTGTTTGAAAAGCAAATAACGTAGAGCTTTATCAGCACAGTAATTCATAAATTTTTCTAAGGGGACGTTTCATATGGCGACCCTGCCAGGATTATAGCATTTGCTGCTGTTGTTTGCCAGGCATAGTTCTACTGAATTTTATATTGTATTAAGCCAGTTTTACTACTGATTTATTTTTCTTTTTGCTGCACATTGGCTCATATTAGTGATAATGTTGCATTTGCTTTGCTAATTTATATGTATTGCTGCTTGCTTTGCCAATTTGCATTTTTTGCCATTGCTGTTTGTGTTAATTGTTTTGTGCTGCTGAATTGCCTCGTCCCTTAGTTTAGCATCTGAGCTCAGTAGATTTAAGTTAGCTTAAGAGGGGTAGGCTATATAAGAGAATGAGTTGTGATGAATTGGAAATAACACATTAACAAGGTATAAAAAAAAGTGAAATAAGAGGAAACATCTATGAAATGAAGTTTTGGGTTGGACTGCAGTACCAAATGTCACACTGAAAACAAACCCTATCCTGTCCTTTTGTGTTATTCCACTGTGTGTCTGTGTACCTTGTGTATTTGTGCTCTTCCTGTCTTTATGTGTTTATCTGATAAGACTTATGTTGTAAAATTTTTCTAATACTCAGCTACATTCACTATGATGAGGAATACTGTTATCCTCAAATATAATTTGCATTTATAATATGTTATTTACTTTGTAAAGATGTTTAGACGTTATTTATTCTGTTTCGTTTTAATGCTCACATGTGAAGTTGATTGTTCGAAAGTTATTCTGACCTTTTACGTATTTACTTATGTCATAATTCCTGTAACACTGATGTGTATGTCTATTTCTATTCTTTTGTAAAGCCTATATTACTACAAATGTTATCTGTATTATTATGTTTTAATGATGTTTTCTGTATCTTTGTAATTGTATTCTCATGTTATAAAATTGTAATGGACACCAGTTCATCAAATTAAGTAACTTGTAAGCATTCATTTCAGTGCACACATTTCTGTTGGCCATAGTTTATGCACAATATGTTAGAAGTTGGGACTGTTAGTGTTTGCACGTGTGTTAATAATTCAGCAAGGGACTGGTTAACAGTATTGCTGGTTCTAAGGACAATTCCAAAAACTTTCTGAGTGCACAAGTGGTGGTTTATGAACTTGCTATATTGTCCGCAAGACTCTTCGATGGTGATTGTGCACCGGCACAGTCGCAACAAATGGCTGCTGGCTGTCTCTACAAGGACTACAGTGGGTCTGCATCTTTGATGGCCCACCAATACCATTATTTCTACAAGGTCTGCAGTGGGTGTGCACCTCTGGTGTCCCACCAATACCATAATCTCTACCAGGATTACAGTGGGTCTGCTCTGTGATGACCTACCTACCAATGTTCTTCAAAACTTCGACTGACTCTGCAGTGGGTTTGCTCCGTTGTGGCCAATTACCTGTCTGCATGTCAAGAGTCAGCACAGTCTTTCCGTTGGAAGGACAACACTACTTCTTCAAGATTGCATGGAAATCCACAACTTCTGTGTGCATTTTATTTTACTGCTCAGACTTTGAGGAAAAAAAACTACTGCAATTTTACTGTGATGAATGATCAGGACTGTCTTTGTGGACTGTGAGAAAATTTTAGCTTTTGACCAACATTGTATCAATAAGGGTGTGCATTTGATATCTTTGTTATTGTAATTATGAAAAAATTTTTCAAATCTGCATTGGCAACTGCCCAAAACAATTTGTAAAATTTTTTGTGGGGAGCATGGGGGCTATGTAAGTAGGCTGTTTAGGTTTTTATATTGGTAACACCACGTAGCACTCTGTATGAAAATCACTGGCTATGCTGTGTGCAGTCTGTGGCTGGTTGGCATTGTTGGAATATTCGCTGTTGTAGTGTTGGGCAGTTGACAGTTAACAGCGCATAGCGTTGTGCAGTTGGAGGTGAGCCGCCAGCAGTGGTGGATGTGGGGAGTGAGATGGTGGAGTTTTGAGAGTGGATGATCTGGACGTGTGTCCATCAGACAGAGTAAATTTGTAAGACTGGGTGTCACGAACTGGTATGTGTATTATGACTTTTGAGCACTATTAAAATAAATACATTGTTTGTTCTATCAAAATCTTTCATTTGCTAAGTATGCCTATCAGTAGTTAGTACATTCAGTAGTAGAATCTTTTATTTAGCTGGCAGTATTGGCGCTCGCTGTATAACAGTAGTTCGAGTAACGAAGATTTTTGTGAGGTAAGTGATTCATGAAAGTTATAGGTTATTGTTAGTCAGGGCCATTCTTTTGTAGGGATTATTAAAAGTCAGAATGCGTTGCGCTAAGAAGTATTGTGTGTCAGTTTAGTGTTGATCAGAATAAGAAAAGAGAGAAATGTCTGAGTATGTTCAGTTTTGCTCAGCTGTTTGAAAAGCAAATAACGTAGAGCTTTATCAGCACAGTAATTCATAAATTTTTCCAAGCGGACGTTTCATAGTTAACGATATGGGCCTGTAATTTCGTGGATTGCTCCTACTACCTTTCTTGAATATTGGCGTGACCTGTGCAACTTTCCAGTCTTTGGGTAGGGATCTTTCGTCCAGCGAACGGTTTTATATGATTGTTAAGTATGGAGCTAATGCATCAGCATACTCTGAAAGGAACCTAATTTGTATAGAGTCCGGACCAGAAGACTTGCTTTTATTAAGTTGCTTCACTACTCCGAGGATATTTACTTCTACTTTACTCGTGTTGGCAGCTGTTCTCGATTCGAATTCTGGAATATTTACTTCGTCTTCTTTTGAGAAGGCATTTCGAAAGGTTGTGCCGCTTTGGCAGCACTGTTCACATGGCTGTAAGTACTATAGGACTTAACATCTGAGGTCATCAGTCCCCTAGACTTAGAACTACTTATACCTAACTATCCTAAGGACATCACACACATCCATGCTGGAGGCAGGATTCGAACCTGCAACCATAGCAGCAGGGCAGTTCCGGACTGAAGCGCCTAGAACCGCTCGGTCACAACGGCCGGAGGCACCACTGTCGTCGATAGTATCTCCATTGCCATCGTGCAGAGAAGGCATTGATTGTTTCTTGCCACTAACATACTTCACATACGACCAGAATCGATTTGGATTTTCTGCCAGGTTTCGAGACAAAGTTTCGTTGTGGAAACTGTTATAAGCATCTCGCATTGAAATCCGAGCTAAATTTCGAGGTTCTGTAAAAGATCGCCAGTCTTGGGTATTTTGCGTCTGTTTAAATTTGGCATGTTTGTTTCGTTGTCTCTGCAACAGTGTTCTAACCCGTTTTGTGTACCAAGGAGGATCAGCTCCGTCGTTTGTTAATGAACTTCAAACAATAGTACATAAGCGGGAGAGGACACCTATCGGAGGACGAAAAAGGCGAGTATGCTCTTGTTTAAAAGATTGTTACTGAGAAGTGTGGTACCAACTGCTTCTTTCTACCTTCCCCAGAACCTTCACAAATTTTCCAAAACGTTTTGGCTTGCGAGCATATTCGCACTCTTTCTGACAAGCTGCCACAAGCCCCTATCTATAACTCGCTCACACCCGATGGTCCAACGCTTTACGTCGCTCATACCCACCCACATACAGTCTCTTCTCACTGTTTCTGTCTCCCTCTTGCTCTCTCTTACTGCTGCTGTCTCATTCATTCCTTCCCACTACTGCTGTCTCTTCTCTCTTATCACTTTCCCTCCCTTCCTCGTTGTCGTTGTCATAGACTGTCTTTGATTATCACTGGCTCTCATCCTCTTCCACTTTCTGCTTCTCTTGGTCGCACTCCCACTAGCACTCTTTTCCTACCACTGTTATTCCACTGACAACTACAACTATGTTCCACTGCCATTGTTTCCCTCTCTTTCTCTCATACTGTCATTGTCGCCTTCGCTCTTTCAGTATCACAACCACTGTCTCCTATCTTCTAGTATTTATTACTTACCGGTCTTCCTCCCACTGGTATTGCCTCCTTCGCCATCAGTATAAAAAAGAGCGAATATGTTCAAATGCCAATTTTTTTGGGAAAATATGTGAAAGTGCTGAGGAAGGTAGAATTAAGCAGCTGGTACCCAACTTTTCAGTCAGTCTTTTCATAAACAGTGACATACTCGCCTTTATTGTGCTCCGATAGCAGCATTTTCCCTCTGGTTACCTTATTTTCCCTGCTACAGCATGGCATGTCACTCTTATGAAATGATTATCATGTGTCAATAAAATTTTGATAGTTTACTTATATGAAATAGAAATAATGCAGAAGTACGTAATTTTACACCTCAGACCGGATTTTATGTGCACAAAAATTTTGCCCCTGCTTCAGTACTACAACAACACGGGGCTTCCAGAACCCTTTTGATCATAACGAAGGCGCTTTACAGCATATTTCTCCGTGCTATGTCACTTTATAAACTAAGTTTTCGCCTCGCATGGGATTTAATTTGCGTTTTTTACGTGTACTAGTAAGGTAACTTTGAACCTCTATATCTCTGAAACAGGTAAAGATATACAAGACAATTTTCAACGGTGTTCGAGATGGGTATATTAGGTATATATCGTCAAAGTTTCAGATAGCCGTCTTGGAATCCGTGGCTCGGTTTTGGTACCCAAAAATTACGTTTTCCAGGTTTTCTCAGGAATGCCCACGAATTAAATGGCCGCTCCATACACCCCTTAAAGCGCGCCGTAGATCACATCTAACGCAAAAAAGAACCAACCGGTTTGCTCTAAGTGTGTAATATTCAAACTTTGACCATGTACTGTGGGGTAGTTACAGTAAGACGATTATCTGGCTGGGTGTACAGATGGTCCCTGGTTCAAGGACTATCCAAAACGCTAGACCCTACCTTTCTGTTACCAGAAGAAATCGAGTTATGAGCCCCCGAAAAATCGCATGTTTATGCGAGGCATTTTGGTACATTTTAGGTAGAGCATGCTGTCGCGTGCCTACAGATAAAACAACAGGAACTGCAGCCGTCAGTGAATGCAGACCCATGTCAACCAATTTCCGAGCGAGCACTGCGAAAGCAAATACCTGCGATCGACATTTCGAGTCGGCTTTCTTGTAAACTGACATTTTTTTTATTTTAAACTCTTTTATTTTAAATACTTTACATAAATAAAGTTCATTGTAATCTGATCACAGTAATGACTTTAACATGTATGGCTCATCAAGTTCGTATCCAATTTTCCTGTAGTAATTCCTGGTGCCAACAGTTGATATTACTGCTATTTTAACAGATCGCAATCCTTTCAGCTTCTTCCATAAGTAACATTCCAAATCCTTGATGCTGAAACTTTGTAGGATCACGTGCATTCACTGGTACTACACTACCATAAACGTGAAGTTCACGAACTATTGAAACTCCACCCTTAAGTTCGGACCTAAATGTTTCCTCTGAGCACTTTCGTAAGCGAAGAAGACCAACAAGGATATCTTGCTCAGGATCTTCATAAGACAGAAATTGTTTCCCAGCCACCATTTGCAACATAATCGCTTCTAATCAGTTCTACCTCATAGGGTCGAACTTTGTGATGAATTTCTTGTATTCCAACCTCTCTTGTTCTAACATCTCGACAACTAGTAACTAGATCCTTCATTCTTTCTAAGGCCAGTTCTCTCAAATTTCCATGTTCAACTCCAGAGCTCACTAACGGCATGGGGATGTCCCTCTGCACCCTGTACACTCATGTCCACGGAGGTACAAGTGCACGAATGCGTGCAACAAGGTCAACGAGTGTGCTTGGTGGGTAACTTTTGTACCTTCCAGTTTACCAGAGTTCATAAAGTCCTGTGCCACGAATCACTAGTGTTGGATAAAAAATCTTTAAACCATCTGCTCGAAATGCTGGATTCTCAAAGAATTCTATAAACTCTTCAATGTCTCTTTCAAAATCAACATTTGGAAGATCTGGCATCATATGAACAACCACCTTAAATCCAGCATCTTTTGCCAAATGGAAGCTCTCACAGACTGCTTTCACTGTGCGTCCCCTATTTGTGTCTCTTGCAACATACTCATATACAGATTTGACTCCAATCTCTAGACGAATGCATCCATATGTCAACATACCTGACAAATGTCTTTTGAGACAATAATCTGGCCTAGTTTCAACAGTAATTCCAATGCATTTAGTCTTACTTTTCTCTGAATATTTCACAGTTTCATCCACATTGTTGCTAGTGTGTCCAGATAGAGCATCATGTAAATTTCTAATAAAATAATCTCTGTAATCCTCTGGCAAGCACATAAAGGTTCCACTCATGACTATAAATTCAACTTTATCTACAGTGTGGCCAAGCTGCTTCAATTATTCAACTCTATGTCTTGTTTGTAAATATGGATTATATCGTGCTCTTATGGCTCGCATGGATGTTGGTTCATATCCTGTGTGAGATTGTGTTGAATACTCAAATTCAGAGTCTGGACCTCCAGGACAATACACACATATGTTAGCAGTCATACTGATGTGTGGACAGCGATGTGGTTTGCACATCACAACAACCACTGCAATCCCACTTGCAGTCCTGATTGGTTTTGCTTTCAATTTTGGCAACAAAGTCTTCTTGTGGTCAAGTGGTACAGCAGCGATAATATCCACCAATCGTGGCGACGATTCTAAACCATATTTTGATGCTATCCGTATTTTCAGTTTATTCAGATGATCACAGCAGCACAATAATACTGTACATCTTGTAGCGGCAACACGACACGGAAACGGCCGGTGGCGGACTAAAGTCACTATTTCGGTCTTCTCAGACGATGCGTGGCATCGAGTGCACAGATGTCCCAAACAGGCATTTAAGCCGCAATGTGTGGAGGATCCAATTCAAGTCGTAGGCGCTTTTCTGATGTTTTGGGGCTGTTCTCCGTGCTATGACTTCAGCCTACTCATTCAAGCATGCCGGAAGAAACTTGCGGACTTCCTTCCTCACCGAATTGAGACTATTACACTCCTGGAAATGGAAAAAAGAACACATTGACACTGGTGTGTCAGATCCACCATACTTGCTCCGGACACTGCGAGAGGGCTGTACAAGCAATGATCACACGCACGGCACAGCGGACACACCAGGAACCACGGTGTTGACCGTCCAATGGCGCTAGCTGCGCAGCATTTGTGCACCGCCGCCGTCAGTGTCAGCCAGTTTGCCGTGGCATACTGAGCTCCATCGCAGTCTTTAACATTGGTAGCATGCCGCGACAGCGTGGACGTGAACCATATGTGCAGTTGACGGACTTTGAGCGAGGGCGTATAGTGGGCATGCGGGAGGCCGGGTGGACGTACCGCCGAATTGCTCAACACGTGGAGCGTAAGGTCTCCACAGTACATCGATGTTGTCGCCAGTGGTCGGTGGAAGGTGCACGTGCCCGTCGACCTGGGACCGGACCGCAGCGACGCACGGATGCACGCCAAGACCGTAGGATCCTACGCAGTGCCGTAGGGGACCGCACCGCCACTTCCCAGCAAATTAGGGACACTGTTGCTCCTGGGGTATCGGCGAGGACCATTCGCAACCGTCTCCATGAAGCTGGGCTACGGTCCCGCACACCGTTAGGCCGTCTTCCGCTCACGCCCCAACATCGTGCAGCCCGCCCCCAGTGGTGTCGCGACAGGCGTGAACGGAGGGACGAATGGAGACGTGTCGTCTTCAGCGATGAGAGTCGCTTCTGCCTTGGTGCCAATGTTGGTCGTATGCGTGTTTGGCGCCGTGCAGGTGAGCGCCACAATTAGGACTGCATACGACCGAGGCACACAGGGCCAACACCCGGCATCATGGTGTGGGGAGCGATCTCCTACACTGGCCGTACACCACTGGTGATCGTCGAGGGGACACTGAATAGTGCACGGTACATCCAAACCGTCATCGAACCCATCGTTCTACCATTCCTAGACCGGCAAGGGAACTTGCTGTTCCTACGGGACAGTGCACGTCCGCATGTATCCCGTGCCACCCAACGTGCTCTAGAAGGTGTAAGTCAACTACCCTGGCCAGCAAGATCTCCGGATCTGTCCCCCATTGAGCATGTTTGGGACTGGATGAAGCGTCGTCTCACGCGGTCTGCACGTCCAGCACGAACGCTGGTCCAACTGAGGCGCCAGGTGGAAATGGCATGGCAAGCCGTTCCACAGGACTACATCCAGCATCTCTACGATCGTCTCCATGGGAGAATAGCAGCCTGCATTGCTGCGAAAGGTGGATATACACTGTACTAGTGCCGACACTGTGCACGCTCTGTTGCCTGTGTCTATGTGCCTGTGGTTCTGTCAGTGTGATCATGTGATGTATCTGACCCCAGGAATGTGTCAATAAAGTTTCCCCTTCCTGGGACAATGAATTCACGGTGTTCTTATTTCAATTTCCAGGAGTGTATTTTAGAGGGCAGGATGTTTCCTGAGAGTCACAAACTTATTTGTTCTGTGTGCTTATTTTTAGCTATTGTAAAAATAGCCTACCTGCGCAGTTTTTAAAAATCCATCTAACTGACTTATTTTAACTATCAATATGAACTGGTTTTGTTGTCCTACAAGAACGTTGAATAAGTAATGCAATATTTTTTTCTGAAAACAGTTTGGTTTTATTCAGGATTCCAATACACCATGTTATTCTCCACTCTTCTGGCTACAAAACCCCATTGCCGGCCGTTGTCGCCTAGAAGGGCATGGATGTGTGTGATGTCCTTAGGTAAGTTAGGTTTAAGTAGTTCTAAGTTCTAGGGGACTGATGACCTCAGATGTTAAGTCCCATAGTGCTCAGAGCCATTTGAATCACAAAACCCTATATTTTAATATAATCTCCGTTCAATGCGATAGCCTTACGCCACCTTACTTTGGAGTGATACCCAAATGGTACCGCTCTACTGGTCAACGTCGAAGCCAACGCCAACCTCCTCATCATCCACGTACCGCTTTCCGCTGAGTGCATCTTTCATTGTGCCAAACAGATGAAAATCGGAAGGTGCGAGATCGGGGCGGCACGGTGGATGGAAATATGGAAATTTGTGGTAAGTTCTTATGAGACCAAACTGCTGAGGTCACCGGTCTCTAGGCTTACACACTACTTAATCTAACTTAAACTAACTTACGCTAAGGACCACACACATACACACATCCATGCCCTAGGGAGAACCCGAACCTACAACATGGGGAGCCGCGCGAACCATAACAAGGCGCCTGAGACGACGCGGCTACTCCGCGTGGCTATGGTGGATGAACAGTCCATTGAAGTTTTGTCAGCTCCTCTTGGGTGCGCAGTCTTTCATGGGGTCTTGAGTTGTCATGTAGAAAGAGAAGTTCTTTTGAATTTTTGTGGCGTCGTTCCTTCAGTGTCCTGAGGGTAACACAATTCACTTCAGAAATGATAGTTGCACCATGACAGAGGACATCAAAGAGAATAACCCCTTCAGAGTTCCCGAAGACCGTCGTCATTACTTTACCGACTAAAAGTGCGGATTTGAACTTTTTTTTCGGAGCAGAAATGGTTTGGTGCCACTCCATGGATTGAAGTTTTGTTTCCGGTTCGAAGTGATGAACCCATGTTTCATCTCTTGTGACGATGTTCAACAAAAAAATTGTCACTCTCAGCCTCGTATTGCGCAAACAATTCAGCACAGATGGTCCTTCGTTGCTTGCTCTTCTGTTAAGTGGCGAAGAACCCAGCAGACACACAGCTTTGAATACCCCAACTGGTGAAGGAGTGTGTCAGAACGTCCAGTTGAGCATCGAGGCGTTTGACTGTGATGTGTCCATCACCTCGAATGAGAGTGTCGTCCACTCATCGGAACATTGCAGGAGTCACAGCTGTGTGCGACCGACCAGTTACGCGGGAGATAGGACTGGTTTGCAAGACCTTGATGCGATGACGATAGACGGCTCGGCCAACGACTCCCAGCCCTTATTTTCACTGCCAGGTCTACGTAGACATTCTGCTAGCACCTGTGAATATCTGCGATGCTCTGGTTCTCGCGCCAAAAGAAACTCGATGACAGCATTCTGCTTGGAACGCATCTCCGTTGCAGACGCCTTTTGAAAGCTACGTATAGCGTCGCCACCTATAGGTACTTCATGAAACTAAAGGACCTGAAGCGGAAATATTCCACGATGTCTCACAACAAATTCCGCAAGTTTTCAACCGAAATCGACCAAGAAAAAAGTGTTGCATTACTTATTGAAAGCCCCTCTAAATGCGTTTTTATAACTTTATTATTTTCATTCAACTGGGGTAAAATTGCAATCACTTTTGAGTGAAGAGTATTCGTTATCCGCTGCCACCATCATCACGCGGAATCGAAGTACACTACTGGCTATTAAAATTGATACACCACGAAGATGACGTGCTACAGACGCGAAATTTAACAGACAGGAAGAAGATGCTGTGATATGCAAATGATCAGCTTTTCAAAGCATTCACACAAGGCCGGCACTGACATGAGGAAGGTGTACAACCGATTTCTCATACACAAACAGCAGTAGACCGGCGTTGCCTGGTGAAACGTTGTTGTGATGCCTCGCGTAAGGAGGAGAAATGCGTACCATTACGTTTCCGACTTTGATAAAGGTCGATTGCAGCCTATCGCGATTGCGGTTTATCGTATCACGACATTGCTGCTCGCGTTGGTCGAGATCCAATAACTGTTGGCACAATATGGAATCGATGGGTGCAGGAGGGTAATACGGAACGCCGTGTTGGATCCCAACGGCCTCGTATCACTAGCAGTCGAGATGACTGACATCTTATCCGCATGACTCTAACGGATCGTGCAGCCACGTCTCGATCACTGAGTCAACAGATGGGGACGTTTGCAAGACAACAACCATCTGCACGAACAGTTCGACGACGTTTGCAGCAGCATGGACTATCAGGTCGGAAACCATTGCTGCGGTTACCCTTGACGCTGCATCACAGACAGGAGCGCCTGCGATGGTGTACTCAACGACGAACCTGGGTGCACGAATGCCAAAACGTTATTTTTTCGGATGATTTCAGGTTCTGTTTACAGCACTACGATGGTTGCATCCGTGTTTGGCGACATCGCGGTGAACGCACATTGGAAGCGTGTACTCGTCATCGCCATACTGGCGTATCACCCGGCGTGATGGTATGGGGTGCCACTGGTTACACGTCTTGGTCACCTCTTGTTCGCATTGACGGCACTTTGAACAGTGGACGCTACATTTCAGATGTGTTACGACCCGTGACTCTACCGTTCATTCGATCCCTGCAAAACCCTACATTTCAGCAAGATAATGCACGACCGCATGCTGCAGGTCCTGTACGGGCCTTTCTGGATACAGAAAATGTTCGACTGCTGCCCTGGCCAGCACATTCTCCAGATCTCTCGCCTATTGTAATCATCTGGTCAATGGTGGCCGACCAACTGGCTTGTCACAATACGCCAGTCACTACTCTTGATGAATTATGGTATCGTGTTAAAGTTGCATGGGCAGGTGTACCTGTACACGCCATCCAAGCTCTGTTTGACTCAATTCCCAGGCGTATCAAGGCCGTTCTTACGGCCAGAGGTGGTTGTTATGGGTACTGATTTCTCAGGATCCATGCACCCAAATTGCGTGAAAATGTAATCGCATGTCAGTTCTAGTATAATATATTTGTCCAATGAATACCCATTTATCATCTGCATTTCTTCTTGGTGTAGCAATTTTAATGGCCAGTAGTGTAAATTGCTGGTAAAGCCTAGTTTACACGACGACATTGGGTTGCGCCACTAGTTGTGTGGAATTAGTTGCACGCAAGTGGTTTCATATATGACTATAGACACGGCGACACCAGTATATACGTCAGTTTCGTCGTTTTGTCGGTCCTTGAGTCGTGTCTGAAAGAAAGTTTTAGCAGCTGCACGTCGCACGAGTTGTGATGGAGTTAAAGCTTGTTGCGTGGAATCGCTGCATAAGAAAAAAAAGAAAGAAACGTGTTTCGATTTGTGACAGGATGAAGAAAAGACGTCAGCTCGTTTGCTCAACATCCTTGGTGAAATAATTTAAAGCTGAACATCCAAGACGTTCTTTTTCTTAGAATGTCACCAGAACTGTTCACGTTTCTACTAAATAGAGTTAATTACGCGATAAGGAATAAAAGTGCTGTAATGCATGAAGTACTGTCGCTAGAACTGAAATCACACATCATATTGCGTGCATTACAATTGAGAACACTCGGCATGCTATAAGATACGGTTTTAGTTGGTGATGACGCTGTTTCATTAACGACAATAATTATTAACATTAACAGTAATAATTATTAACACTAGCAACAATAATTACTCGAAGCAGGCCGCATTAAGAAGACAATGGTTTGCTAACTACTCTCTTGAAGGTAGAATTTTGAAATATTGCCACTATAAAGATCTAACATATGTGAATGGGGAGCACTGCAGCGACGTTTTAAATAGATGAATATTGAATAAAGAATGCAGCTTCTTGAATTTGTATAGCCTTCCCTCCAGTCAACAATATTCCTTAACAAAGAGTTGGCCAACTCGAACGATGGGATTTTAGTGTTGTAGACGAGAGCATTGCCAAAGTTAGAATTACACTTGCTTGTATTTTTCTTAATTCAGTTGTATATGTGCTCCTAACTCAATAAATTTTGCATTGTCAAACCATCTATGTTATGATCGCACATGACGGTCTCAACGGCAGCAATATGTTGCTTTTTTTGTAATCAGCGTCATTGAAATCCCACAAACACCTATGCAAAGCATAGATATCCCAAAAGCGAACATTATTCTCCGTTCCCCACTTCATATTTGAGTTTGTCTACACTCTACGAACACACATAACCTCAAAACTCATGAAACTGGTATCGCCAAAGTTGGAACACGCCGAAAGTGTTTAGTTTCACCAACGAGTTGCGCAAACGCGCGGCGCGCATGCGCAGTGGCCGGTAGCGCAGCTGCAACCTAGTGTCGTCGTGTAAACTAGGCTTAATGTTGTTCAAATAGTTTCAATTAAGTGTCCGTGAAGTATGTTTCGGTTTGTGTAGGCAATGAATGGTACATAAAAAATAAATAAGAAGCAGGCAATGATCACGAGATAGTAACAACGTAACCAAGGGGCGGCAGTGGCGTGGGTGCAGGCTTGCAGATCGCAGGTCAGGTCTGTGGAGGCGATATCTGTGGTCTCCAGCCGCAGCTGGTGGCCTTGACACACCTGCGCTGCCAGCACCCAGCGAACCTCGCCGAGGGAACAGACGCTGTGCTTGTTTTGTGAGACGCAGGGACTGCGAGTCGAGGTAGCGCTCGCTAATGAAATACGCTCACACGCGCTTCAAGACCGGCCAGTTAAACGAGTGCGAAGTGAGGTGTGACTTGGTAAACGCTGGTAACCTCACAGTACATGGTGTTTCAAAAAGAATAGTACGACTCTGCATGACTATATCTTCTACATCAATCGAGATAGAAACTCAGGTAAATTTTAATTTACGCATCAAAACTAAGAATTTACTTTGGCACGACGTGTACGTTTGTGGCATCCACTTGTTTAAAAAAAAAGTGAAATGAGACTTCCTTCCTTAGGCTGTGGCCATCATTTCTTCCAGAGTGCTAGTTCTGAACGTTTCGCAGGAGAAATTCTCTGAAGTTTGGAAAGTAGAGGATGAGGTACTGGCGGACGTACAGCTGTTAGGACGAATCGTCAGTCGTGCTTGGGTAGTTCAGTCGGTAGGACACTTGCCCACCGACGACAAAGGTCCCGAGTTCGGGCCTCTACGCGACACACGGTTTTAATGTACTAGAAAGCTTCATAACACTTAAACTCCGTTGCAGTACGAAAGAAACTGAAACGAGGATGTAAGACTTATATGCCGAGCTCGAAAGTTCATATTAATTGAGTTATTATAGGCTGTATCGGGTGAAACACCACTGTTAGAGGCCCAAAATGAAAATCCGCGCCGGCCGCTGTAGCCGAGCGGTTCTAGGCGCTTCAGTCCGGAACCGCGTTGCTGCTACGGTCGCAGGTTTGAATCCTGCCTCGGGCATGGATGTGTGTAATGTCCTTAGGTTAGTTGGGCTTAAGTAGTTCTAAGTCTATGGGACTGATGACCTCAAACGTTATATAAGTCCCATAGTGCTTAGAGCCTTTTTTTTAAAAATCCGCTGGAAAAATTAATTTGCCAGCATAAAAAGCACCACCGGCTACCTAGAATACGCATTTGTCTGCTGTTAATAACGTTCCGCCGAGCCGGGTTTCGCTAAGCTCCACAGAATACTAGAGAGCAAAAACAACAAGTAACCACTCGACTCAGTTCTACGCAACAATTAATAAAAAAATTCACACTGTACACAATTTCTGGAAACAAAACTACACTATTTTCTGTTGGTTGGTGATCGGCTACTGGATTACCAACATCTGATATATTTTTGAAATAAAATTACAGGCTCTATATCTCATAATAATAACTTCCTGACAGTCCTTAAATCAATGTTAGTAATAACTGCAATAATCCTCGCCTGGAGGAACTACACTGGTGTGAAAAACTGAATGACGAAAGTGAATTTCGTGTCAAGTGTCACTGCCAAGTAACGTAGCTCGATGAAACTGAGACCATGCAGAGAAAGAAGGTAACTGAAAGTAATACGTGACTAAGCGATCAAAAGTTACACTTTTATTTAAAGACAATAATTAAACTGAAGTCACCGCCATTTGTGATGTTCCCCTGAATATTACAAAGGCGGGACGTCGCTCTTAATAGGGTGTGCGGTGACCACAGAGGGTAGTGCATATGAGCTGCTATACAAAATTTTCGGGACTGGTGCTGCCATCTGTTGAAAACCTTACCTTTGGACTAATGGTTACCATCACCCTCGAAGTAGTTCCATTCCGCACGTACACACCGGTCCAAGCGCTTCTGCCACTCGTCAAACATTTTCTGGAAGTCCTGTTCTTTGAGGGTGTTTATCACCGCCAGCGATGCTTCTTGAATCCTCTGTAGAGTGTCGAACCGACGGCCTTTGAACTTGAGTTTCAGTTTTGGGAATAGCGCGAAGTCGCAAAGTGCCAAATCTGGCGAGTACGGTGGGTGGGGTAAAACTGCCATGTTGTTTTTTGCCAAAAACGTCCCGGCGAGCAATGATGTGAGATAGGGCTCGTTGTCGTGATGCAGCAGCCAGTTCTCTTGACTCCAAAGTTCGGGCCATCGTCGCCACAGGTTTTTACGGAGTCGTCTCAAAACGTCACGGTGTACGTGGAATTCACTGTTTGGTTGGGTGGTACGAGTTCTTTGTGCACAATTCCCTTGTTATCAAAGAAAACGATGATCATGCTCTTCACTTTGCTCTTCACCTGTCTGTCTTGTTTGGGTCTTGGAGTGCCACTCAAACACACGCGTATGGCTCACGCTCTGTCCCCCAAACACTTGTTGAATCATTGCAAGGGCCTCCGTAGCACTTTTCCCGAGATTCGCACAGAATTTGATACACAAGAGCTGTTCTGTTCGCGGATCCATCGTAAATTCGCCACACTCCAAACACAGATTTTTACGGAAATCACTGTGGACACACAACACGTCCTCCCAGCTGAATGCCACTCCGCACACTGACTCATCAGATATGCAGCTCTCGCCACCTAGCGGTGCAAAGATCTACTACTTCTACTTTCCAGATGGCAGCACCAGTCCCGAAAATTTTGGATTCCACCTCGTACTCTGCAACGTACTCCATACTGACCACAAGACTGGTAAGGAGTTCGTGCGATACGGCGTTCCATTCCTCCACCAGCGCGGATACCAACTGCCGAATAATCGTTGGTGCCAGTGGACGCGCTGTAGTACGTCTCCCCAACGCATCCCACACGTGTTCGATGGGACGTAACTCGGGGAACTGACGCACCAGTCCATTCGCCGAATACCCACTCATCCCAGGAGCTCCTCCACCTGTGCAGTTCGATGCGGTCGCGCGTTGTCATTCATAAAAATGAAGACAGGGCCGAATGCATCCCCGAAACGACTCTCATGGGGAAGGAGTACAGTGACAATAGCGATAACCGGCGAGTGTACAGTGTTCAAAGATTTGGAGGTCACCAGGCCGGTGCAACATTATGCCTCTGCACATCGTAACCACCTGACCTGGTCTCCAAAACGATTACGTTCAGCAATGTTCCTGGTTGCATTGCGTTTTCCCACCTCTCGCTATTTGCGGGTACGTCTAGCACGGTCGAAAATAACCGCTTGATGGTATAAGAGTTACGGCATGTGGAGACATAATTTTGCGTGGAGGCATGGCCTCCAAATCATTCAACACGTTACACTAACCAATATTTTTAACTTATATTTGAAAGTAATACTGTAATGTAATTAATAATGGGTACGTAACTTGACCTGTAGAAACGGCTAGTTCACGTGGTCGCCAGCAGAGGTCTCCCTGATGCAGGCAGCGCTAGAGACTCTCCACTGGGTGATGTCTTGATGATGTTACACACTTTCATGGCTGACGGAGAAGGATAAATGTATAGATTTGAGAAAACGGACACTGGTCAGGAAAAGACCGACTCGAAAGGTATAAGCGAAAATCGTTCTGATACCTCTGACAAAAAAATGGTTCAAACGGCTCTGAGCACTATGGGACTTAACAACTGAGGTCATCAGTCCCCTAGACTTAGAACAACTTAAACCTAACTAATCTAAGGACATGACACACATCCATGCCCGAGGCAGGATTCGAACCTGCGACAGTAGCAGCAACGCGGTTCCGGACTGAAGCGCCTAGAACCGCTCGACCACAACGGCCGGCGATACCTCTGACAGTAGAGTAGACGTATCGGTACTGTGTTGGTGCCGCGCGGAGTAGACGCGCGGTTTTAGGCGTCATATCACGGACTGCGAAAGCCCCTCCCGCCGGAAGTTCGAGTCCTCCCTCGGGCATGGGTGTATGTGTTGCTCTTAGCATAAGTTAGCTTAGGTTAGTTTAAGTAGTGCGTAAGTCTAGGGACCGATGACCTAAGCAGTTTGGCCCCATAGGAATTCACACGCATTTGACCATTTGAGCTGTTGTTGGTAAGACTATAAGGTAGGCAACTTTCAGAGTGGTGGTATGGACCAAACCAAGAAAAATACGTCCAGTATATATGGCTCTAAAATGCATACATTAAGGTGGTGGTGGTGGTTAGTGTTTAACGTCCCGTCGACAACGAGGTCATTAGAGACGGAGCGCAAGCTCGGATTAGGGAAGGATTGGGAAGGAAATCGGCCTTGCCCTTTCAAAGGAACCATCCCGGCATTTGCCTGAAACGATTTAGGGAAATCACAGAAAACCTAAATCAGGATGGCCGGAGACGGGATTGAACCGAATGCGAGTCCAGTGTGCTAACCACTGCGCCACCTCGCTCGGTCATACATTAAGGGTTTGGGTTCAGTAGAAGAGATGCGTTTCACAGTATCGAAGGCGAACAAGTGCTCATAACTCTTTAGGTATGCATTTAAGAGCTCATGTTTACTGGACTTTTTTTTCGTGTTGCGGTCGTTACTACTATGTACTCTACAGTCCTAGTAACAACAGGACCAGTACATGTATTCCATTATCAGAGGTACCAGAACGATTTTCCCTTCTAACTTCCGACTCGGTGGTTTGCCGACCACGGCCCCTTACCTCAAATTGATACATATATCTTTCTCCGTCATCCTTGAAAGTGTGTAACATCATCACCGGATCATCTTGTGTACAAAGAGTTAGCTCTAGAGAGCCCATGTACAAGGTGTAAACGTTAACTGTTGACAATGTGCCACAGTGATGGAGAGGAAGTCGAGACAAACAGTTTGATATAGGACACTTATGGTCTATTAAGTAGGGATGGTTCAAATGGCTCTAAGCACTATGGGACTTAATATCTGAGGCCATCAGTCCCCTAGACTGAGAACTACTTAAACCTAACTAACCTAAGGGCATCACACACATCCATGCCCGAGGCAGGAATTGTTCAAATGGCTCTGAGCACTATGGGACTTAACAGCTATTGTCATCAGTGCCCTAGAACTTAGAACTACTTAAACCTAACTAACCTAAGGACATCACACAATACCCAGTCATCACGAGGCAGAGAAAATCCCTGACCTCTCCGGGAATCGAACCCGGGAACCCGGGTGCGGGAAGCGAGAACGCTACCGCACGACCACGAGCTGCGGAGCCCGAGGCAGGATTCGAACCTGTGACCGTAGCAGCAGCGCGGTTCCGGACTGAAGCGCCTAGAACCATCTAAGCTGCAGTGTGCATACGTGGCGCGAGATTTTCAGTAAACCATTAGTACTAGAAAAAGAACGAACAGGACCTTTTGCAGCAAATTTAAATTATTTTAATTTTGTATTGGAGGCCGCGTTTCTCGAGTTACTGAAAAGCCACACTAACCCCCTCAACAGTGAGGATTTTTGATATGTTGTCGATGCCACTACCCCTACAACTATACAAAAATTGCGCCCACCCCAGTTATTTCCCATATCTAACCTTTCTTGATCTTTACCGATGGCTACTGCAACACAGGCGGATTTCTGACTCATTTTAATACATCCTAAGTTACAATCTTGGATGTAGTTTTCATTGCCGCTGCAATTTATAGCGGCACAATTAACTCCGAAATAAGACCTCACATGCGTTTTGAATGTGCCTCTGCACTCCATATATACAATACACAATAATTTTTCAATGTGCTTATACATGACGTGTGACAGCGTTGCTGTAGCGTTTGCAAAAAGAAACTGTGGGCGTTTCGCGATTGTTTCTCGTAGACTGTGGGAGTGCCATGAACATACTAAAAATGCTGACCGTTGGGGAGATGGGGGGGGGGGGAGGTGGGTCGGAGTACGAGGCTAGGTGAGCGTTTGAAGGTCACTTTTGTATACCGTTGGGGAGTTGGGGGGGAGGGGGGGGGGAGTACGAGGCTAGGTGAGCGTTTGAAGGTCACTTTTGTATGTTTTTCTTGAGCAGCCTCTAACGAAAACGTTTCTCAGAACAAAATTAATCTACTTTAAATCTCCTACGTAAAGGGCCGTATTAGTTATTTCTCTAGGACTAAGTTTGCGCGAAGAGAGCAACAGAATAATGAAAATCTAGCGCGCCGTGCATGCGCTGTAGCTTACGTGACGGTTGTAGGCCAAATTGATGTCGTCTCCTGACCTGACGGAGTAAAAGTGTCCTGTATCAGACTGTTCGTCTCGACTTAATCTACCCCTCTAAATTACCTGATAAAAAGTTGCCTTTTATACTTTGTGTACAGTATCTCTATGCTGGCTCTCTAGCTAGTTCGCACACTCGTTCGGAACCCATTAGGTGACGAGTTGAGATGAGGATAACACAGACGGTTCTACACGCTTATCTTGGCAAATGCTGGGCTGGCCCTCTGTCTCCACCTCAGGAAACGCTGTACACAAAAAATTGTAATAGGATAACACACAAAACATGGGTTATTAGATTCACATATACGTATGGCACATACAAGTTGCCTGCATTCCATTAAGTGACCAATCTAGCAGAGGGAACAGCACTCGGTTAAAATAAAGGATAAATTTGCCAAATCATGAAAGCAACGGAGCCTTCACGATGTGAAAAACAGTAAGACAGAGAAATAAGTGCAGTCTTGGAGTGATGACGCTGTTATTCCCTCAAAAGTAGGTTATCTATGGGCACACTGGCTCAGAAAACGATCGTAGGGTCACTGATAACATAAGGGAACTGATAAGATAAGGCCTCCTAGTACCAGGTTACGGTTGACCATTAGAGGAGGTAGCATGTTACACTTGAGACGAATGGGCAAAGTATATACAAGGTCACTTCCAGCTCCGTTCCTTCCCCACCAGACCTGCATATACACTTGTAAGTGATACATTAAAGGTCACCACCTGACCTGTCTACACATCTGGGGCACTGCTAGTTCTAGATGGCCTTGGCTTTCAGCATCATCTTACACATCCTATGCAAGCACCCCTCTCCTGTCCTCCTCCCAACTGGGCTAATAAGATTCAAGCTCTGCCTACCCTCCCCATCCCCTATAACTAGAGGAATGTGTGGGATGCATCATTCGAGTGCTGTGTATCACAGAGAGAGGATCAAGATATTTTTGGAATAGGGGTATGAGTGTTTATTGTAAACAAAAATTAATCCAATTATAAGAGTTTCGTGCAACTGCTCTCGATGTCACAACAGTGTCATGTCATGTCAATGTTGCATGACATCAACATTGCATTATGTCAGCATCACATTATACTGATATCATGATGCTCTCAGCCAATCACATTGCGGCTTGTGCTCAAAAGAATTTCGATTATCTGAATTATTTATTAATCATGCATTGTTGCTTACGATTCAAAATATCTGCTCTGTAGTGAAAGTATCAGGATGTCGGTATTTGTTATAACTAACATCGTTATTTCAATGGTGTAACTCTCCATCAAGGTGCCAGTAGAAATGGTTCAAATGGCTCTGAGCACTGTGCGACTTAACTTCTGAGGTCAGCAGTCGCCTAGAACTTAGAACTAATTAAACCGAACTAACCTAAGGACATCACACACATCAATGCCCGAGGCAGGATTCGAACCTACGACCGTAGCGGTCGCCCGTTCCAGACTGCAGCGCCTAGAACCGCACGGCCACTCCGGCCGGCGTGGCAGTAGAGATCAGCACATACACCCCCAGACAAATAAGAAAATAAGTAATCTCATAATTAATTGTTGTTCTGAATTAATTTTTTGGAGTTATTACCCATTTTTTCCAAGTACCAATATCTTTATCCTTAACGCGAAGTTAACCAATCACTGCAGCGTATTATTTCAAAACAAAAATGCTCTTTCAGAGAATATGAATGTCAAAGAAACATTACCTTGCAATATATAAACATTTACCGGTGCGCTTTATTTAAAAATAAATATACTCCTACAAAGTCATAAAACGTTGAAGAAACACCACAAAATGATATTTAAAGAAATTACTGCTCCGCACTATTCAACAACAAATTCATTCTTACAAAGACTATAAATGTTAAAGAAATAGCACTGCGATATACCGACAAATAAACTCTTGCTAAGTCATCTGCAGATTACTAGTATGTGCAACATCACAGTGTATGTGTTAAAATCAGCGCTTTCTCGTATTGGCCAGAAATAGTTACATCATGGCATATCACACAAAATCTCAGTAAAATCAACAAAATGTGTGACGTAAGGCTGTAGTGTGGGATGATACATCAAAATTGTGTAATCACTACAGTTTCACCGATTTGGAAGATTGTCAACCAAAACTGTGTGTAAGTATTGTATGTATAACAATTAGCACACTGCTACAAATACCCATGTAGAGATGATGGTGACGTTGGTTTGTGCGGCACTCAACATCGAGGTTATCATCGCCCATACAAGTTCCCAGTCAGTCCAGTTCCTACTCACCACTTCCCATATGATGATAAGGTGATGAGGAAACACAAACACCCAGTTCCCGGGCGGGGAAAATCCCCGACCCAGCCGGGAATCGAACCCAGGACCCGGTGATCCGGAGGTAGCAACGCTAGCCACTAGACAGCGAGCTGCAGACCCCCTGTAGAGAGGTGACCAGTGCTGGCATCGTCAATGGAATGTGGGATCCCTGTAGACTAGGCTACACTTCACAACCTGCTTAGCGTGAGTGGATTCTGGCCACAGCATCGAAACCAAATAGAGCAGCTAACACTATGTTAGCCCATTCCCAACGGCTGAGAAATGGTACGGAAATTATCATTACTCAAACAATATATGTGTAATCGTTTCTGTTATGACCGACCTAACTGCTTGCAGAAAAGATATTGCTATTAAATCAAGCATTCAGGGAGTGGTGCCCGGCTCACGTTATTAGCAACAAACCTGTGGTAAACTGCCGGCACCAACGCTTTCGCCAGAAAAAAATTGTGGGCTGCTTTGTTGATAGGCGTTGCTAATGGTTTAAGTGCCAAGTACTTCCTCCCACTCCAATCTTTCTCTCTGGACTCATAATAAAGAAGCTTTTACTCCTCGCTCAATGATCCAATGCTAGAGTTCAGGCAAGGGCGACGCTATGAACAATTAGTACAGCTCATTATTATAACGAAATACACCATTTTCGGTGACGCATTATTTAAGAAGTACATCACCGCCGCACAGAGCAGCCGCGCGGTCTGGGGCGCCATGCCTGGGTTCGCTCCAGCCCCCCCCCCTCTCCCCCCTCCATCAGAGGTTCGAGTCCTCCCTCGAGGACATAGGTGTGTGTTGTCGTTAGTGTAATTTAGTTTAAGCCTAGGAAGCGATGACGTCAGCAATTTCGTCCCATAGGAACTTACCACCACCATGCGGTACATTGTTCATTGAACCTTCTGTACGCACAGATTAACGGTGATCTCATCCCTCCACTGCTAACAACGATTCTCATTCAACATTTAAAAAAATGCACACATAAATACAGAAACGAACGATTAGCTCACAAACTAAATGCAACTTACGTACAACACACAAACATAAGTTGCCAGTAACTGCCAGGTAAAAATGTCTAACATATGCTTCATAAATATAGAATCTCCACCATTAGACAGGAGTGGTAGAAAAGTATATTTTGTTAAAATACAGTCTAAAAAGCTGTGAAGAATTGAACACGATATGATCTACCTTTGTACACTACTGGCCATTAAAATTGCTACACCACGAAGATGACGTGTTACAGACGTGAAATTTAGCCCACAGAATGAAGATGCTGTGACATGCAAATGATTAGCTTTTCAGAGCGTTCACACAATGTTGGCACCTGTGGCGACACCTACAACGTGCTGACATGAGGAAAGTTTCCAACCGATTTCTCATACACAAACAGCAGTTGACCGGCTTTTCATGGTGAAACGTTGTTGTGATGCCTCGTGTAAAAAGGAGAAATGCGTACCATCACGTTTCCGACTTGGATAAAGGTCGGATTGTAGCATATCGCGATTCCGGTTTATCGTATCGCGACATTGCTGCTCGCGTTTGTCAAGATCCAATGACTGTCAGCAGAATATGAAATCGGTGGGTTCAGGAGGTTAATACAGAACGTCGTACTGGATCCCAACGGTCTCGTATTACTAGGAGTCGAGATGACGGGCATCTTATCCGCATGGCTGTGACGGATCGTGCAGCCACGTCTCGATCCCTGAGTCAACAGATGGGGACGTTTGCAAGACAACAACCATCAGCACGAACAGTTCGACGACGTTTGCAGCAGCATGGACTATCAGCTCGGAGACCACGGCTGCGGTTACCCTTGACGCTGCATCACAGACAGGAGCGCCTGCGATGGTGTACTCAACCACGAACCTGGGAGAACGAATGCCAAAACGTCATTTTTTCGGATGAATCCAGGTTCTGTTTACAGCATCACGATGGTCGCATCCGTGTTTGGCGACATCGCGGTGAGCGCACATTGGAAGCGTGTACTCGTTATCGCCATACTGGCGTATCACCCGGCGTGATGGTATGGGGTGCCATTGGTTACATGTGTCGGTCACCTCTTATTCACATTGATGGCACTTTGAACAGTGGACGCTACATTTCAGATGTGTTACGACCCGTGGCTCTACCCTTCATTCGAGCCCTTCAAAACCCTACATTTCAGCGGGATAATGCACGACCATATGTTGCAGGTCCTGTACGGGCCTTTCTGGATACAGAAAATGTTCGACTGCTGCCCTGGCCGGCACATTCTCCAGATCTCTCACCAACTGGAAACGTCTGGTCCATGGTGACCGAGCAACTGGCTCGTCACCATACGCCAGTCACTACTCTTGATGAACTGTGGTATCGTGTTGTAGCTGCATGGGCAGCTGTACCTGTATACGCCATCCAAGCTCTGTTTGACTCATTGCCCAGACGTATCAAGACCGTTATTACGGCCATAGGTGGTTGTCCTGGGTACTGATTTCTCAGCATCTATGCACCCAACTTGCGTGAAAATGCAATCACATGTCAGTTCTAGTATAATATATCTGTCCAATGAATACCCGTTTATCATCTGCATTTCTTCGTGGTGTAGCAATTGTAATGGCCAGTAGTGTAGCTGACTGGCAACGAAATGATGCGCTGTGAAACTGTCTGCGGGATCCGAACCACTACATAACTCTTCGCTCATAACAGGCAAGTTACAGAACACAGAGAGACCACTTTGTGACCGTTACACAATGCAGTAGCCGGGTAATTCCATGAACATTCACCCGCTACCAGCACCAGCGATTGCCGGAAGCCAGGGGCTTGATAAGGCACCACAGTCGAAGGTGTACCGCTGCAGATCAATATTAAACACTCTATAATATTCTTTAATGGGACGCCACTGTACGCCGCACACTCTCCAGATACTCCCATCTGAGAAGTGCTACTGCTCCTCGCGTATATGTTAACCGTATAGCGCGAGAAAGGAGCAACATGCCTATATACGCAGTCGAGAGGATTCAACTTGCAGATATTACGGGTTGTCAGTAACCGCGGAGCAACGACTGAATAATAACTCCAGAAGTCTTCGCTCTGGACGCTCTATGCACACTCTGGCTGCGTCAGTCGGAGACCTCAGTAACGGCCGCGCTCGCAATTATCACTCGCCAGTAGAGGCAGAGGACACAATAAGACGACACCTGCGCAAGTGTCCAACAATCTGTGGGCACAGAGAGCAATCATCTTTAAAAACGTTCTAAAATTATTTTGTTACATAGCTCATGTAGGCTGTTGAGTGGGTCTGTAAGCTACTGGATTTACCATACAGTACTATTAATACTGTACGTCGATATCCTCCATTAAGCAGCTTCCACAAATGCATTATTTTGCAACAATTACACACCTACATGTGCTCACACTTTCCCTCTACTACAATAAATTCATCAGGTTTGAAGTGCTGATTTACATCGAATCCTCCTCTCCTGTTTCTCGTGTAAAGTCATAGCAGGAAGAGCTCCGATAGCATTCCGTCTACGACAGTGTCATTGAAGATGAATCACAAATTGGCTAATACCACAGTAAAGTTCAGTAGCTCTGACGTTTATCCCTGATGCTGTAGATGTATGTCTGTTTAAACCATTTTCTTTCGTTCGCTTGCAAGGCAGTAAATATTACACTATCATTCGGAATATGCCCTTAATCCGTATATGCGATGATTTCGTATTATAATTTGGGCTCTTCTATGTAATTTTTATGGTGGTGTGATAACTATAGCTTAAATCCATCAATCGAACGTGGTAACAGTGTCAGGTTGATGAGCAAATTCCGTAACCTGAAGTATTTTTATGTAACATGCCGTGAGAAACACTTTTGAAAATTCGAATCATTTCCTGAAAAGAGTTATGTGTCTGATAAATAAATATAATTACATTGAACATGTGTCACCCAATTCATAAATAACCATATTCCCGTGGGTGGGCAAACGGAGTTGAATGGTGGGTCGACCCTGTTGTGTACATACTCCCGCGTAGTCAGCGCGTACACAACTTTCCCACTAGAGCGCGCCCCGCTAAGCACAACAGCGCAGGCACAGCGCTCGTCCGTCTCCGCACTACGAGATGGCGCTGTCTTAGAGACGGACCAAATTCTGTTTCCGCCGATCCGCGTATTAATACAGTATGTAACGCAGCCAATGAAATTGCTGCTAACGTAGAACCTTTTCTCCTCGCGGATCACACTCGCGCAGTGATACCTGAACATGCGAGGTATTATAACGAGTGTACAGACCTCCGATTAGTCAGTCTGCATTAGTCTGCATCAGTCTGCACCAGTCTATAGTAGAGTTTCAGTCTGCGCCTAATAAGATTACCACATTCCTGTACATAGACGTGAAGAGAAATGTATAGACACTTTGTCAAGTATCAGAGATATGTGAGAATAAGATTAACGTACCAAGACCACTGGAACTTCAGATTGTCAATTGTAAACAGCATCCAGTATCAAGTTACGTAATATCTATGATTTTTATTATTTTAATAAATGTGTGTGAAAATTAATCAAGTTCTGTTTGAAATTGGTCACTGTCAATCTGCTACTCTAAGCGTGCAAGTGGCATTTCTATCGTCTGACCTAACGGCAGAAGATAAACACGCCACGATAAGACCACGAGACATATTGCTGACACTCGCCTACTTCGCTAGAGCGTCAAGTCAAATAATCTGATGGTGTGTGTACCGAAGGTCTTACAGTATGCACACCACAGACCCCAAAACAAAGTGGCTGGTGACCTCGCCAAGAAAACAAGTAGAATTTAACAAGTAAATGAAACAACAAATCTCCAATCACTTAACTTCTAATAAACTGCGATTTCTGGCGAAGACCTGGTGGAGCACCGGCAACGCTCTCCCGAACTATCGGCTGACAGCCACTTCAACGGACGCAGGAAGGCGCGCGTATCTCCCGTCTCACGGCGTCGCAGCTCGCACCGACCAGACCGACGTCGTGGGTTGACTCCTGTTGCTCTCGTGTCGGCCGCGAAGCCACTACTTCCCGCTATTCTTTTTTCCTTTATTGATTTTCAATTCCCCCCGAAGGGGGCGGGCTCTACAGCCTACAGACTTTTATTTTAAAAAACGGAAGAAGAAAAGAAACAAGAAAAACAGGCGATAAAACGGTGACATCAAGTGTAAAATGGCGGAGAAATGCGGAAAGTTAAAACAGAAAGCAAAAAGGTTTGGCAACGTTAATAAAAGACACAGGATCAGTCAAGTAACATAGTACACACACAATTAAAAAAGACGGCGACAGTCTGGTTTCTGTTCGCAGGAGATAAAAGGCACACCCAGCGACAGTATGATGGCCGTTCGCAACACTTC
This sequence comes from Schistocerca piceifrons, assembly GCF_021461385.2. NCBI lineage: Eukaryota > Metazoa > Arthropoda > Insecta > Orthoptera > Acrididae > Schistocerca > Schistocerca piceifrons. Next base: position 189,839,396 of record NC_060138.1, read on the forward strand.
TCAAAAAACACAACACGGAACACTCAATGTAAAACACTCACTGTAGAACACTCACTCTACAACACTGCGCGAAAGTGGCGGCACGAAGATGACACTCCCGAGCCCAAGGCAGATGGGGGGGGGGGGGGCTGGAGGAGGGGGAAGAACAAGGAGGGAGGAAGGAAAAAAACGAAAAAGGGGGGAACCAAGGAGGGAGAGGACTAATAAAGGGGGAGAAGGGCAGACGCGAGAGGGAATGAGAGGAGGCAGTGGAGGGAAATGTAAAAGGACTCGGGGAAGAGAAGGGGGCAAAGAGAGGGGAGGTGGGGAAGAAAGAGGATGGAAGGGGGGAGAGGGAGCCCAGGAAAAGGACAGAGGAAAGGAGGGGGAGTGAGGATCAGAGTTGATAGGAGGGATAAATGGAGGGAGAGAGGGCATCATCCGGGAGGGGAAGTTGGTGGAAGCCACCTTAGGAAAGGAGATGTAGGGTGTAGAGATGGAGGGTAGGGGGGACACAACAGTGAAGACGTGGCAGGGGGCGGGGATGGGAGAGGAGAGGAGCAACCAGGGGGTGAGGGGGTTTAAGGCGGCGGGAGGTGTAGAGGGTGCGGATATGCTTCTCGCTATATGGCGCGGCCCACTATATAGACGGACGTGGCGACCTCACATGCGCCGACGCTCAAGACAGACAAGGCACCTTGTGTCTCAGTGCACGACCGACCAACCGATCGATCCAACCGGCCTTAAGAGTCGATCCGAACGACAGACATACTGGCACTCCAGACGACAGACAGACACTGACTGCCCCACACTGACGCGGTGACCAACTGCCGAGCTCATAGCGCCCCTTAAATGCACGTGAACAGGCAACCTTTCCGCTTTCCGACCAGAGGGAGACACCAAAGCTGCGATTGCCACAGCGGCGCCACCGCCAGAAACGGCGGGCGACTGCTTCACACAACGCGCTGCAGCGCGCTCTCCAAAACATCAATTTTTACCACGGCTCTGTAAAACCTACTTTACGCCTACAATACCATTAGTATTAAGGACTAGGAAGGAACAGGGAGGATTATGTATATGCATCGAGGGTGATCTTGTAAGAGGGTGGGTTGAAAAGTTCTCGGAATCACTACGAGAGGTCAGCACTAGGGCAACGAGGGCACGTTATATTCCTCGGACTGTTACCTGTAAACACGTGTCACGTCAGTGCAATTGGAAGAGAGCTGCGGCGGTAACGTTGACGTAGCTCTGTTGCTCCCGTGTAGTGATTTGCGAAGATGGAAAAAATCGTGATTCAAACAGTGATTAAGTACTTCGTAAAGAAAGATATGGAAGCAAAGTACATTCATGCCGATTTCCAAAATACACTGGGGGACTCTGCTCCTTCATATTCAACTGTTGCCAAGTGAACAAATGAATTTAAACTGGGTCGGGAGAGCTTAGACGATGATCAGCGCAGTGGTACCAAGATGTGTCATTACTGCAGAAATCATTGCAAAAGTGCCCAAAATGGTCATGAAGGATCGCCGATTGAAAGTGCGTGAAACTGCTTACGCTTGTCAGATGTCATCTGAAAGGGCATATCACATTTTAACTGAAGAATTAGAGATGAAAAAATTATCTGCAAGATGGGTGCCGCGACTCTTGACGCTGGATCAAAAAAGCACGAGAATAGACGTATCGGAACCATGTTTGGCCCGTTTTAGGAGAAACGGACAAGATTTTTTGCTTCGGTTTCTGACCACGGATGAAACTTGGGTGCACTGCTATGCAGCAGAGGCAAAACAACAGTCAAAGTAGTGCTGATTCTCCGCCACCAAAGAAAGCAAAGACAATACGTTCGGCGGGAAAGATCATGGCATCAGTGTTCTGGGATGCGAAGGGGATTCTATTTGTAGATTATCTCCCCAATTGGAAAACCAATTACTGCAGAATAATATGCTGCCCTCCTGTACAAACTGCAACAAAAGATACGCGAAAAAAGGCCAACTTTAGCAAGGAATAAAGTCATCTCCCACCAAGACGATGAACGCCCGCACACATGTGCCGTCCCCATGGCAAATTTACACAAACTAAGGTGTGAATTATTGCCACACGCGCCTTATTCACCTGACATTGCTCCGTCAACCTTCCATCTCTTCCCAAAACTGGAAATTTTTCTTGGCGGACGAAAATTCACTTCAAACGAAGAATTGATCGCCGGAGTTCACAACTATTTTGCAGGTCTGCAGGAAACTCATTTTTGAGACGGGATCAAGGCACTGTAACATCGTTAATCCACAGGGAGACTACACTGAAAAATAAAAAAAAAGTTTCAGTGGTGTAAGTACTTTTTTTTCTATTCCCGCCGTGCGGTTCTAAGCGCTGCAGTCCGGAACCGCGGGACTGCTACGGTCGCAGGTTCGAATCCTGCCTCGGGCATGGATGTGTGTGATGTTTTTAGGTTAGTTAGGTTTAAGTAGTTCTAAGTTCTAGGGGACTGATGACCTAAGATGTAAAGTCCCATAGCGCTCAGCGCCATTTGAACCATTTCTATTCCATTGCGAGTACTTTTCAAACCATTCTCGTATGTAAAAATATTAAACTTTTTGGTGATGTAACTCATTATTATAGAAATTAAATAAAAATTCCCATGATCACATAGCATCTTATTACGTAAATTGAAGGTGGAGGGGGAAGAAAGGAAGGAAAATGATTCTGCAGCATCGGGACTTAGCGCGGAATCAGCGGCGATGAGTGAAAATGTGTGCCACACCGGGACACAAACCCGCTACCTCCTGCTTGCTAGGCAGTTGCGTTAAGCATTGCGCCATCCGGGCACAGAGTTTATTGCAAATGCGCGGAATATCTCGTCAGGCTCCCTGGCCGGCTCACATTATCACCCAGCGCCATGTATCAGCAGTCCCCGTCCATACCCTTCACTCTCGCTAATTTTAGATTCCTGCCGGAGGTCGAACGCTAATCTGCATCCGCACTCAGTATCGTGCATTCATTGCCCATCGAGATATGAATGCGCGGTGTCTGTTCTTTCAGACATTCATATAACTGATTCGCATGGCACTGTAACCGCCTATAAGTCATCTTGCTACAATAGTGACGACGTGGGGATCTTCAAAATGATTTTCATGGTCACTGTGGTTCAACCTCATATTGTAATGCACACTACTTTATCGTGCACTGTTTATGTAAGCGTGTACTCCTCAAGCAACTTTCATTTCACTCATTACTTAATCACTTTATCCACAATAGCATCTGTTTATTCAAGTCAGGGAACGCTAGGATTCACTTGTGTTAGTAATTCAAACTTAACATCATATCAGACGCCTTTCCAGGTAACTGGTTAAAACAACCTGAGGACGAATGTGATGGGCCTCAGCTAGCTCTGAATGCAGAAATACGAGCCAGGCTGCAACGGATAACTCACCCATTCAATGCTGGGCAACATGTGACGGCTCATAGAACACAGAACCAGTCTCTCACTACAGAAGTAGTGATGAACTATGAACAATCGGCTGTAGTATATCTCCCACTACTGGTATAGATAAGCATTATCAGCATGTGACTGCAGCCATTATGACTCAGGTAAGCAAGTACATTAGCAGACGCGGCAGCATGCTCGTGTATTGATCCGTCCATCGTGTTCCGTAAATCCTATCATAAACGGCAGCCTTCAGGGACTTGGGTGGTGGAACCAGTCCCGATATACATATATAGAAGTACGACACCTTTTTCCTGTTTATATACGGGGTGTACATAGAGTCTGGGAATATTTTCAATTATTTATTGCACAAGAACTAAACACTGTACAGATGTCATACATATTGCATTTTGAAGAGAAACTCTGAATGTTCTTTTCACAAACATTCGATATGCGAACCATGAGTGACCCGGCGGACGTCAATACGGTAATCGAATTCTGCCCATAGCCGCTCCACATTCACTACACTCACACTGGGACGTCCGCTTCTCTTTGCTGGGTACAAGCAACCCATCGCAACGAATTTGTTGTGCCAGTGGTAAAAATGGCCTTCTTTGTTGGTGGCTTCTTACCATACTTGGTTCTAAGCATCCGTTGAACAGCTGTAGCACACTTGTTTTTGTCGAACTCCAACACACAAAAAGCTCGCTCCGCACGAGAATTCGCCATGTTTGCGACTAGCGCTGACTATCGGCAAATTATCAAACTACGCTGTGGTGGTATACATGAAAAAAAAAAAAAACTTTCAGGGTTTCTCTTCAAAATGACATATGTATGACATCTGAACAATGTTTGGTTCTTGTGCAATAAATAATTGAAAGAGTTCCCGGACTTTATGGACACCCTGTATATAAACTGGCAAAAGGTGTCGTACTTGGGCGACTGCAGGAAGACACAACATGACTAGACAAAATGTCTATTTAGTGTGATGAATGTAAGCTAATGCAGATGAGTTGGTAAAGCAATCCCATAATGTTCGGGTTGCGATGGGTTGTTTGGGAGGAGAAGGGGGGGGGGGGGGAAGACCAAACATCGAGGTCATCGGTCTCATCGGATTAGGGAAGGAAGTCGGCCGTGCCCTTTCAAAGGAACCATCCTGGCATTTGCCAGGAGCGATTTAACAAAATCACGGAAAACCTAAATCAGGATGGCCGGACGCGGGATTGAACCGTCGTCCTCCCGAATGCGAGTCCAGTGTGCTAACCACTGCGCCATCTCGCTCAGTCCCGGAATGTTCGAATATAGCGTTAGCGGTATTGTTTGACACAGTCACGCTGCAAAGCGATATGAAATGGAACGAGCAGGTAAGAGCGGCAGTAGAGAAGGCGAGTTGTCGGCTTCGATTTATTGGAACAATTTTGGGAAGGTCTGGTTCATCCGCGCGGGAGGCCGCATTTACAACGCTGCTACGACCCACTCTTGAGTGCTGCTTGACTGTTTGGGATCCCCATCAGGTCGTATTAAAGAAAGACATCGAAGCTATACAAAGGCGGGCTGCTGGATTTGTTGCCGGTAGGTTCGATAAATATGCCATTATTACGGAGACGCTTCTTGAACTGAAATGTGAATCCGTGGACGGAAGACGACGTTCTTTTCGCGGAACACAAAAATGGCTCTGAGCACTATGGGACTTAACTTCTGAGGTCATCAGTCCCCTAGAACTTAGAACTACTTAAACCTAACTTAAATACAGCACACACATCCATGTCCGAGGCAGAATTCAAACCGGCGACCGTGGCGGTCGCGCTGTTTCAGACTGTAGCGCCTAGAACCGCTTGGCCACCCCAGCCGGCCGCGGAACACAGCTGAGAAAATTTAGAGAACTAGCATTTGATGCTGGCTGCAGAACGATTCTACTGCCATCAATGTACATCTCGTGTAAGAACCACGAAGATGAGAGAAATTGGGAGGCATATAGACAGTCGTCTTCCCCTCACTCTTTTTCCGAGTGGAACAGGAAAGTAAAAGACTAGTAGTGCACAAGGGCATAGTTTCACCACGCAGATGGCAAGGATAGAAGAAAGGGGACACGTCGATACTACGGGATCATGTGTTTGCCAGATTCATTCCGTGTACTCAGTGTGACAGTATCTATACCTCACTGACAGGTGCATGAACAATGTAAGTAGATGTCAACATTTGATAGAGGACGTGTAATTGGGCTCAAAGAAGCCGGTTGGAATAATCGGCGAAACGCTCAACATTTAAATAGCAGCGATGCCACTGCTGATGGCAGGAATGGCTGAATCATGTCCGAACACTGTATCAAGAGAGAAGCAGTCGACCTAGAGAGATGACAGAACCTGAGGACCGAGCATCGTCAGGGAAGCACTCAGAGCCCCAGATTCATCATTGTCATCGATCCGACGTGTAACTGGTGCTTCAATGACCACGAGGACCATTAATACACTCTATGATCAAAACTATTCGGACACCTGGCTGAAATTGACTTCGTGGCCCCCTCCATCGGTAATGCTGGAATTTAGTATGGCGTTGGCCCAGCCTTAGCCTCGATGACAGCTCCCACTCTCTCAGGCATCCATTCATTCAGGTGCTGGAAGGTGTCTTGGGGAATAGCAGCCCATTCTTCACGGAGTGCTGCACTGAGGAGAGATATCGATGTCAGTCGGTGAGGCCTGGTACGAAGTCGGCGTTCCAAAACATCCTAAAGGTGTTCTATAGGATTCAGATCAGGACTGTGCAGGCCAGTCCATTACAGGGATGTTATTCTTGTGTAACCACTCCGCCACAGGCCGTGCATTATGAACAAATGCTCGATCGTGTTGAAAGATGCAATCGCCTTCTCCGAATAGCTCTTCAACAGTGGGAAGCAAGAAAGTGCTTAAAACATCAATGTAGGCCTGTGGTGTGATAGTGCCATGCGAAACAGCAAGGCGTGCAAGTCCCCTCCATGAAAAACACGACCACACCACAGCACCACCCCCTGTTGGCACCACACACTCTGGCAAATCATGTTCACCGGGCATTCGCCATATCCACACCCTGCCATCGGATAGCCACATTATGTACCGTGATTCGTCACTCCACACAACGTTGTTCCACTGTTCAATCGTCCAATGTTTACGCTCCTTACAACAAGCGAGGCATCTTTTGGTGTTTACCGGTGTGATGTGTGGCATATGACCAGCCGCTCGACCATGAAATCCATTTTTCTCATCTCCTGCCTAACTGTCATAGTACTTGCAGTGGATCCTGATGCAGTTTGGAATTCCTGTGTGATGGTCTGGATAGATGTCTGCCTAGTAGACGTTACGACCCTCTTCAACAGTCGGTGGTCTCTGTCAGTCAACAGACGAGGTCGGCCTGTACGTTTTTGTGCTGTACGTGTCCCTTGACGTTTCCACTTCACTATCACATCGGAAACAGTGGACCTAGGGATGTTTAGGAGTGTGGAAATCTCGCGTACAGGCGTATAACACAAGTGACACCCAATCACCTGACCACGTTCGAAGTCCGTGAGTTCTGCGGAGCACCCCATTGTGCTCTTTCACGATGTCTAATGACTACTGAGGTCGCTGGTATGGAGTACCTGGCAGTAGCTGGCAGCACAACGCACCTAATATGAAAACTTTTTTTGCTGGTGTCCGGATACTTTTGATCACATAGTGTAGCTGGATCACAGAAAGGGGGCCGAGCTCACGGAACTCCTTGTGCCCACTACAATTGACCCACGCGCACCACCAACCCTCTTTACAGTGCAATCAGGCACATTCGGCCTGGAATCTCACTGACTGGGGTAGAGACCTTTTCATCGATGAGTTCCGCTTCGAACTGAGCCCTGATAATCAGCGAAGACGTGTCTGAGACGTCCCCGACAGCGGTGGGATACCAAACTGACTGTCGCCCGCCATACAGCCCAACAGCTTGGAGTGATGGTTTGCCATGTCATTCCATTTGACAGCAGGACCTCTGGTTGTCAGCTGTGGCACCCATACAGCGCAGCGGAACTTCGACGATATTCTACGTCCTGTTTGTTTACCCTTCATGGCAAGACATACTGGGCTTACATTTCAGTAAGTTAAAGCCTCCTCTCACACAACAACAGTTTCTATTGCTTGTCTTCGTGCTTGTCAAACCCTACCTTGGCCATCATGGTCGTCGGATCTCTCCCCGACTGTGAACGTTTGGAGCATTACAGGCAGGACCCAACGACGAGCTCAGGATTTTGACGGCCTACCGCGCCAACTGAACTGAACGGCATCCAACAACTCTACCAATCAATGCCAAGCCGAATAACTGCTTGCAAAAGGGCCAGAGATTGACTAACGCTTTTCGATTTGGTCAAGTAGTGAAGCTCTTTCTCTTGAATGAATCATCCGATTTGGTTGTCTGTACATGTACACCACATCCATCGATTTCCGTTCCATTCGGATAATTCCTTCGTGGTATGTCTTTTTTTTGTGTCAGAGCGTGTATAAGTGTGACTTTTTATGGTCAATGTAATTCGACAGTAGCATCAGCAATGGTTTAATTCTTACGTTGTATAAGAGACGGCCAAATGAAAACGAGACAGAGGAGAAAAAGCACGTAATCTATTTATTATTTCAAGAGCAACCGCGCACAATTGTTAATACGCATATCCCATAGTGGGACAAGACGATCAAAATGTTGGCGATTGCCTGCGGAACCATGATTGCACCCAGACCTGTGTCTCTTCGTCCGAAGCAAATCGACGGTCACAAATGTTTCCTTGAAGGCATCAAAAATATGGGAACTGCTTAGCCGAGAGATCTGGACTGAATGGAGGATGTGTAAAGGCTTTCCAGTGGAACGTCTGCAGCGTAGTCGAAAAAAAGAATGGTTCAAATGGCTGTGAGCACTATGGGACTTAACAGCTGAGGTCATCAGTCCCCTAGAACTTAGAACTACTTAAACATAACCAATCTAAGAACATCACACACATCCATGCCCGAGGCAGGATTCGAACCTGCGACTGTAGTGGTAGCGCGGTTCCAGACTGAAGCGCCTAGAACCGCTCGGCCACTCCGGCCGGCGTAGTCGAAACAACCTTGACAATATGTGGGCTCGGCCCCAGTCCTTTTTTAAAGAAATAGTTTACTTACTTTTTTAACCTGTCTCTTTTTAATTTGACTGCCCCTTATATCTTCAACCGCTGGTACAGTGTCGATGTTCTAAGAGCGTAAGAGGTGCTGGCGTTTCAGCACTCTATGCGGTAGCAGCTGAGGTGGACATTTATGGTTTTGTTTCATAACGTACTGTCAATAGCAGTTCGTCAATAACTAAGCTTTCCAACAAAGAATTACTGACCATTGCGGTCACAATGCAGTTGCAGCAGTCATAAACGGTCAGTTTACAGGCCGTTGAGGAAGGAAAATATTAGCGCCAGACTGCAGTAAGAATACAAAATGCCAAGAAACAGTACATTCCAAGAAGAAATTATCGTGAAATACGTGACAGGTATCGCAAACAGCAAACAGTACCAAATAAGAACGAGACAACAGTGAAATGAGTCATAAATCGAGTCTGATGCATGGAATGTCAAGATTACGTACCGTATAAATTCTTTGTGAAACAGCAGCGTTGACTTGCGTACGATAGAAACCAAATACGGAGGAGCTGTTCTTTTGTTCACCAACCACACAGCCTAAGCTGTTGTTAAGAACCAGCTCCTAACGCATTAAAGATATCCCTGAAATTCTGCGACAACTTTGTTCGGATATTTATGGAAAAGTACGGCGTTCTAGGAAAATAATTAGCGTTCCTGGGAAGCGAGAATAGCAGACACTCTGCGTGTTCTTCACGCGAGCACATAACGTATTTCACAATAAGCCGTCTTTATTTAAAAAATATTGTGGTACACCTGTATTAGACGGGAGCTGTTTCATACCTGTAGTATGGTTTTTTATAAAACAGACGGTAACGAGGGACAGATTAAAATAGTAAAATCACTGTCTAAGGACAGACTGCGTCGTCACTTGTATAAAAAATTATAATATCTTGTATACTGATGAATCGTATTCAGGCAAAAACTAGCGTTACAGTCGTGCCTTTATTTTAGCCTTAGGCAAGGAATGTCCGGCAGACTCCGACAAAAAGACGTCTGCGTCGTTCCATGAGATCATCATATTAAAGGTTAATCTTTGAGATCTTATTAAAAGTTGCGCTTAAGGGACACTGGTATGACGTACTGCTTTGGGCGTTGAAGTAATTCAACAGTTGCACTTGAAAATTTGTGACCGGTTCAGGACTCGAACCCGGATTCTCCGCTTCTCGTGAACGGCTACCTTGACCGCCTCGGCTATCCGGACACGCTTTCAGGGCGATTCAAATTACATTTTTGTACAGATACGCCTTGTCGGGCAAACGTAGATGCATACCATCGTTCGTCCCCTTGCGAGAATACGGTGAGGCTGCAACCAATGGGGAAATAAACGGCGTCACATCATCAGCAATGAGCAACACTTGCGAATTTGAGCTGGTCGGAAGCATGTCCCGATGGCTGCAGGGGTGCTGGTACGGTAGCTCAGCGTGTTCGGTCAGAGAACTGGCTGGTCTCTGCAATAAAACAAACTGAGTGAAGGGATCAACAACGAACTCCAACGGATGTCATGCGACGTCCGCTACGACCAAACGCAAGTCCCGATCGTCTTAAATTTTCAAGTGCAGCTGTTGAATTACTTCAACCTCCAAACAGCTACGTCATACTGATTTCTCTTTAGTTCTGAATGTAAAGTTGTGTAAGTCGATCGTTGGTGTCTTCTTTCGGACAACAAAGTTAGTCTGTTGTTCGTAACAAGTGGGTAGCCAGTTTCGCTTTTGATGTTCTGAGACGCACTTTCATTACAACGCCAGAAGTGTTTGATAGTGGATAAAGCCCAAAAAACATTCTTTGTGTAAATCTGAACAACAATTTTAATAAACATTTTTGGGACAGTGATCAAAAATTTTTAAAAATTTTTCTTTCAAAAATTCAATCTTGATCACACCACGTATGCTTCAAGAACATAGGTGACCGGTTTCGGTCATATCACACGACCATCATCAGACCTGTAATTTAATTTAGAAAGTAATAGAAACTTTACTAGGTTGACAATAAAATATGACAAAATGCTTATAAGGATAAAATACAATAAGACTTGTTATACCCATGGCAACCTTCGAAGATGGTAGGTGGAGCACTCTTCTCAGCTGCTGCGATGTCAACTGGTGCCAGCAAGCGACGGGCATACGCTTAAATACGAAGATGCTCCGCCTACCTCTTCTCCCTCTACCTCACGTCAACCAATCAGCGTAAAACGGGTTCACATAATCGTCAAAACGTAAAAAAAGCAAAGTACAATAATAACATAAAATAGTTATGTATAAAATATCTCTTTACAACCATGGAACTACTTAAATATTGTATAAAATATCAATTAAAAGCTTTAAAAATAACTGTACAGACGATGTATACTCAGTGTGCCCTCTATGGGCTAAGGTGGTATTACCACAATGGTTTCAAAGTCAACGATGTTGTGAAAGTATTTGGCATTGTGGCATCATATCGATATGTGAGTTGTGACTTGACTGCAAGTATACACCTATGCTAGATTCAGTCTGTCTGTCTTATATTAACATTATTTGGCACTGGAGATATATGTAATAATGGAATGATCAGCTGCAGAGTGGTATGATATTACATACATTTTTTTAAATGTCATAAAACTAATTTATTAAAAATGGAGTTATATTTCGTAATATTTGTAGTTGGAAGTTTAAGATTGTGATATAAATATTTATGTACTGTTCTAAGGTACATTTCTGCCATGGATAGAACTGGGTCCTATTATTTTCTGAACAAAAGAGTACATACGTGTTCATAGAATTTCGTCAAAGAGGTCATAAAAATGTTTTTCACGAAAATCCAACTGGTCATTGAGAAGCACTGACGGTTCATCTCTATAATGGGCATATTTCTCGATCTCCTCCAAAATATTTAATAGTAAGCCTTTATTAGCGTAATGAAGGATTTGCAAATTATGTTGTACCGTCCCTTCAGCATGTGATGGTCGAAGACTGATTTTGTTCGTGCCGTACCTGATGTATGTTCTTTGTATCGCGTAGTAAAGCTCCGGCCTGTTTGGCCAATGTATATTTTTCTACAATCACCACATTGGATCTTGTAAACCCCTGATCTAAGAAATCTATCGTTATCGTTACCTACAGTATGTCTTAATTTATTTTGCAAAGTATTGTTAGTTTTAAATGCTATTGTTATTTCAAAGTTCTTAAATAAATTACTGATCCTATCTGATATGTTCTCCATGTACGTCATTTTTGTGTATTTATGAGCTCCTATTAGTGGTGTACTTTGTGATTATTGCATTTTATTAAACATAATGTCAACTTGACGTGTATCAAAAGAATTGGTCTTCGCAATCTGTATTAGAGTAGTTGTTTCTTTTTTCATCTCATTTTCTTCGAAGGGTAATTATAGCATCCTGTGGATCATTGACTTAAAAAATGCTTTTTTATATTTGTCAGAATGACATGACCTAGCATTAATAATAACATCAGTAGTTCCAGGTTTTCTGTATATGGCAAAGCTATATTTGCTTTGTTATTGGATATAACAAGATCCAGGTAGTTAATACGTTGTTGATTTTCATGTTCAACTGTAAATTGTAGTTTTGGATGTATAGAGTTCAATTTTTTAGTAAACCTATCGATTTCATCTTTTGGACCGTTATAATGTATGAAAGTATCATCTATGTACCGTTTATAATACAAAATTTTGTTTTCAATGTCTGGATTATTTTTAAAAAATTCTATTTCAATGTATTTTACAAAAATATCTGCGACTGTGCCAGTTAAAGAATAACCCATCGCTTAGCGATGTCTGGATTATTTAAAAAAAATTATTTCAATGTAGTTTGAAAAATATCTGCGACTGTGCCAGCTAAAGAAACACGATGTCAGAACTGTGGTCGGAGAAAGATCCCGACAGAGAGGGAACGAAGACATGTTTCCCGGCTTGTGAATCAAAATCGCTTCGAAACCCGATGGGAACCGCTGCAGGCGGTGAATGAACGTCCGTACCCACCTGCTAGCGAGAGAGCATCCATACGGGAACCGCATGCAGTAAACATTTAGAGTCAGCACCTCGCAAGAGGCCATTGCTCACGCAGGCACATAAAGCTGCGCGTGTTGAGTGGGTTAATAGCTGATTAGCGGAAAGTAATGTGGTCTGACGAATCACGTTTATGCTTTTATTCAAATGACGCAAATCGTCGAGTGCACCGAAGGTCGGATGAAGCATTTCATCCTGAATGTGTCCAAGGGTAGGTGCAAGCCGGAGGTGGGTATGTGACGCTATGAGGGTGTTGGGCCCGATCACTGAGGTGAAGATATTTATCTATTTAAATATTCTGAACGATCAGGTGTTGCCTTTCAGTCAACTTGTGGATGAGGACTAAGCTACCGATACCAATATTTTTCAAGGCGACCACACCAAAGTGCTGGAAGAGTATGTGACTTCGTTTCCTGAACACTCCTCCATCCTTTTACATCCCGATTGGCATGCAAAATCGCCTGACTTGAACCCCGTAGAAAATCTGTGTGACATGTTGGAACAGCGGGTACAAGGCAGACATCAGCATCCTTGCAATACGGTGGGACTGCGCGAAGAAATTCTCAGCGGGCGGCTTAACCTGGATGCGACGTATCTGCACAACATTGTGGACTCACTTCCTAACCGAATACAGGGGGTCATCGAGTCCAGAGCCGGAACAACACGGTATTAAATTATGTTTGTAATGAGTATGTGGGCTCGGAGAAGTAAATTCAGCTATACTCTTAAAGTTCGTACTAAACGGGTTTTGAACTTTTCCAGTCAGCTATAGTTGTACCTGAAATCTATGAAGATACATTAATATTAAGTAAGAAGTAGTAGATAAAAGCAGGAGCTGGGCAGTGTAAGAGCAGGAACACTGGTTCTTTTTCTCACAGTAGCTGTTTCGCTCCTTATACACAGGGTGACAGAAAAACGGGAACATTTCCACAATCCAATAAAACTAGAAGTGATGAAGGAAAGAAATTGCATTCATAGTAATTGAAACCTTACACTTTGCAATTTACGAAACATTGATGGCGTACATCATTTTTTTAAAAATAACGTCCTTTAGATGGCGTCCTCCTGTACGAATACATTCGTAAAATCTGCTGTTGGGATTCCTCATTGACCGCTGCAACATCTCAGCTGGGGTACTGTGAATTGCATCCAGAATTCTCTGTTTTAACTCATCCGGGGTTCTTTGTCGAGTCGTGTAGGCTTTGCCCTTGATGTAGCCCCACAAGAAAAAAAAAAAATCACAAACGGATAAATCTGTAGATCTAGGGGGCCAGGGAATGTTGCCGAATCGTGAGATTTACATCTACATCTACATTTATACTCCGCAAGCCACCCAACGGTGTGTGGCGGAGGGCACTTTACGTGCCACTGTCATTACCTCCCTTTCCTGTTCCAGTCGCGTATGGTTCGCGGGAAGAACGACTGTCTGAAAGCCTCCGTGCGCGCTCTAATCTCTCTAATCTCACATTCGCGATCTCCTCGGGAGGTATAAGTAGAGGGAAGCAATATATTCGATACCTCATCCAGAAACGCACCCTCTCGAAACCTGGCGAGCAATCTACACCGCGATGCAGAGCGCCTCTCTTGCAGAGTCTGCCACTTGAGTTTATTAAACATCTCCGTAACGCTATCACGCTTACCAAATAACCCTGTGACGAAACGCGCCGCTCTTCTTTGGATCTTCTCTATCTCCTCCGTCAGCCCGATCTGGTACGGATCCCACACATGAGCAATACTCAAGTATAGGTCGAACGAGTGTTTTGTAAGCCACCTCCTTTGTTGATGGACTACATTTTCTACGCACTCTCCCAATGAATCTCAACCTGGTACCCGCCTTACCAACAATTAATTTTATATGATCATTCCACTTCAAATCGTTCCGCACGCATACTCTCAGATATTTTACAGAAGTAACTGCTACCAGTGTTTGTTCCGCTATCATATAATCATACAATAAAGGATCCTTCTTTCTATGTATTCGCAATACATTACATTTGTCTGTGTTAAGGGACAGTTGCCAGTCCCTGCACCAAGTGCCTATCCGCTGCAGATCTTCCTGCATTTCGCTACAATTTTCTAATGCTGCAACTTCTCTGTATACTACAGCATCATCCGCGAAAAGCCGCATGGAACTTCAGACACTATCTACTAGGTCATTTATATAGTGAAAAGCAATGGTCCCATAACACTCCCCTGTGGCACGCCAGAGGTTACTTTAACGTCTGTAGACGTCTCTCCATTGATAACAACATGCTGTGTTCTGTTTGCTAAAAACTCTTCAATCCAGCCACGCAGCTGGTCTGATATTCCGTAGGCTTTTACTTTGTTTATCAGGCGACAGTGCGGAACTGTATCGAACGCCTTCCGGAAGTCAAGAAAAATAGCATCTACCTGGGAGCCTGTATCTAATATTTTCTGGGTCTCATGAACAAATAAAGCGAGTTGGGTCTCACACGATCGCTGTTTCCGGAATCCATGTTGATTCCTACATAGTAGATTCTGGGTTTCCAAAAACGACATGATACTCGACCAAAAAACATGTTCTAAAATTCTACAACAGATCGACGTCAGAGATATAGGTCTATAGTTTTGCGCATCTGCTCGACGACCCTTCTTGAAGACTGGGACTACCTGTGCTCTTTTCCAATCATTTCGAACCCTCCGTTCCTCTAGAGACTTGCGGTACACGGCTGTTAGAAGGGGGGCAAGTTCTTTCGCATACTCTGTGTAGAATCGAATTGGTATCCCGTCAGTTCCAGTGGACTTTCCTCTATTGAGTGATTCCAGTTGCTTTTCTATTCCTTGGACACTTATTTCGATGTCAGCCATTTTTTCGTTTGTGCGAGGATTTAGAGAAGGAACTGCAGTGCGGTTGCCAAACAATTCTCGCACATATGCCACTGATTGGCGTGCAGTGTGTGATGTCACTGTTGAAACCAGGCTTATTGAACGTTTGGAAAGTTGTTCAGTGCAGGTTTAACGACAGTTCGTAACATCACCTCGTAACGATCAGCATTGACAGTTATTGTGTTTCCCTCTTCATTTGCGAGAAAATGCGGTCCGATAATACCATGTGATGGAAACACCACACCATGCTGTAACTTTACTAGCGTGTAACGGGCGCTCATGAACGTCATTAGGATTTGTGTTTGCCCAGTAACGGTTGTTCTGTTTATTCACATAACTTGTGAGATGAAAATGTGCCTCATCTGACATCCACAACTTGTTTATAAATTCATCATCATTGTTTCTTTTTGTTATCATTTGTTGATAGAATCCTAATCGTAACCAGTAATCGTTGTCCTTCACATGTTACACCATCTGTAGTTTGTGCGGATGAAATTTTAAATCAAGATGAAGAATTCTGTGAACACTCTCCCGAGACATCCCAACCGCTGCTGCTTGCTCACCAATTGAATGCCGTGGCCTCCGTAAGACACCAATGTTCGCTGGAGAACGCGCTCTTCTTGGTCGTCCTGTTGGTTTCTTCTTGAGGGCAGATCCTGTCTCTTCAAAGTTATTGTTCCAACATTTTATTGCGTGTTTCGATGGAACGGCACCCTAAATTATAAAAACGTCGAAACTACCACTGTGCCGCTACCAAACTGTCATTGTTTTATAAAACATTTTTATGGCTAACTCACGCCGTTGTCCGTTCCACTGATCCATAATTACTGAAATGGCGGACTGTTTACTCGCTGTCACGAATCCGCAGTGCTGCCACCTGCCCATGGCTGCCACTACTCGTTTCAAACATTCCCGTTATTCTGTGTCACCCTGTATGTATCCATACTGGATGAGTCCTACAAAAGTTTAAAAAGTCCCAGTCTTCAAAAAGCCGCCTGTGGCGTAGATGAGACACGTTACGCCGCAAATGTCGGGAAATACCCCACAAGTGGATGACAAATATTGAATATGTGATGTCACATCCAAAACTCGGAGTGAAGGGATGACTGAGCGATGCAATACTTGCATTCAAATAGAAGGTGCAAATTTCGAACACCTTTTGTAAATGTGCTCTGTTGTAAACGTACAAGTTACAAAATTACTGTCCTTTGTAACCAAGTAAAAGCTGTTCTTATTTTCTAGTTCTTTCCTGGACTCCCTTTCTTTTACAGGCATTATGTGGTAAAGTAAACGTAAGTCATTTATGGCAGTGACGCAATTCGGAAGCTGTTACTCGTTTACTTGTGACGCAATGCTGAAGGTTTTTGTTCTACTGGACTTTGCAAAAAACAAGCGGAGGCCGGTAAATAAATTACTCAATGTAAACAAATAATTGTTTCACGCAATAAAAAAAAATCCTGCCTGCTAGAACGCATGACTTGATCCCTGGACCCAATGGGCTACGCTGACGTGAATATTTGACTTGGTTTGAGATGATCAGGTGCAACAAACCGAACCGCTCAACCGCTGCACGTGCGGCGGGGTACGTCACCCGGTGACGTCACATGTTCAACATTTTTTCATCCACTTTTGTGGTATTTCCCAACATTTGAGGCCGTCTATGTCTTATAATAAAGTGCTTGTTTCAGCGTCGTCTACATTGCCTCGAAGGATTTTAAACGTTAATAAGTATCACCCTGCAGATAAAATAACGTAGAAGTAATCTCTGTAATTATGAGTAGATTAGCAGTACCTGTAATCTGTTATTTAGTTACAGTAATAGTCTGTGGTGGCTGCTTCTGCCTGTAGTTTGACTCGTTCGACATCCATGAGCGCTCTCGTGTATGATGCCATTTACAGATCGAAAGCTGTTAATGAGTGAATGAGAAAAATAAAATCTGGATTTCATTGTCATGTCAATTTCGATATTCTTAGCACGACCGCGTTACTGTCTCCGAGATTTGAACCCCAGTCAGCTCGATCCAATTCCAGTGCATTATCAACTACGTTATCTAACTTGTCGAAAAATAATTAGTACCACGCAAAAGGAAAATATTGAGTATCAATATACAGGACAGCTATAAATGATTTTTTTATTTTCAAAATTCAATCTTTTCCGCAGTATTGCGTGTACTGATATGACTGATGCATGGGTAGAACCGTAAACTCACCATGTTTGCATTGTGACCACCAGATGGCATTACTAGTGCAGTGCCTCGACAAAATGGCGACAAAGCAAGCAACGAGATTTCGTGTATTGGAATACACGAGGTGTTTATCTGTTACAACAGGGTATCGTGCAGCCAGAGGGAATCATGGAAAAGAAACGCGATGTAAACAGCGTATTTTACGTTGGTATCGACATAGAGAGACACTGGTTGTTTCTGTAAACGGAAAAGTGTCGATCGACCACATGTGCCAGATGCAAGCGTGGAGAGGATGAGAGAATGTTTCGTAAGCACTTCAAAAAATTCAATGGTCTTTGCAAGCCACGAACTTGGAATACCGCAGCAAACTGTGTGGAAGATTTTGCAACGGCTGTTACATTTCAAACCGTACCGACTGCAGATTGCAACAATTTAAGCCGGACTATTATGGCCCTCCACACGGATATTCAGCGAGGAAGCAACCTTCCATTTATATGGAAAGGTTAATCACCACAATGAGGGAGTTTGGGAGACTGAAAATCCTGCTGGAACTGTGGCGGATGAACGAGATGCGCCGAAGGTAAATGTTTTCTATGCAACCTCACAGGTGAAGCAGTATGGGCCGTTTTCCTTCTGTGAGAAGACTGTGATAGCTGCCTCTTACCTTGGAATGATTCAGCTGTGGTTGTTTCCAAAATCAGCTGTTGATTCAGAGAGCTTCATCTTTCAAGAAGACGGGGCTATTCTCTCACTGGAGCATCGACGCTCGTCGCTACTTAAACGACGAACTTCCGCATCACTGGATTGCGCGTAGCGGTGAAGAAGATGTGGCTCTCTTCCCTTGGTCTCCCAGGTCGCATGACCCAACACCTTGTGACTTTTCGCTTTACAGCAAATTAAGAACAGTGTTTACGTATCTCCACTGCTAAGAACACTGGACCAGCTCAGAGAACGCATCAATGCTGCTGTGTTGACTATTGACAGGGCATAGCTACATAAAGTACGGAACGAACATGATTTCCGTTCGGACGTATGCCATGTGACCAGATACGAGGGGCGTTTGAAAAGTCCATGCGAAGTCCGAGAGATGGCACCACCAGTGCGTATGGAGGTCATGTTTAGTTCTATACTCCTGAGACCAAAGAACAATCTAAACAATGGGTTACCAAGGGAGAATCTGCACCAAAAAAGGCGAAGACCATTCCTTCGGCCGGAAAGGTTACGGCGACTATCTTTTGCGACTCGCAAGGGATAATCCTCATCGACTATCTGGAAAGGGATAAAACTATTACAGGTGCATATTATTCATCGTTATTGGACTGTCTGAAAACCGAGCTGCAAGAAAAACGCCGGCGATTGGACCGCAAAAAAGTCCTTTTCCATCACGACAATGCACCAACACACATCTTAGCAGTTGTGGTCGCAAAATTAATGGAAATAGGACTCCAACTCGACACACATCCCCCCTATTCTCCAGACTTGGCTCCCTCGGACTACTATTTGTTCCCCAATTTGAAGAAATGGCTGGCAGGACAAAGATTTTATTCAAACGAGGAGGTGATTGCAGCAACTAGTAGCTGTTTTGCAGACTTGGACAATTCCTATTGTTCGGAGGGGATCAACATATTAGAAGAGCGTTGGACGAAGTTTATAAGTCTAAAAGGAGACTATGTCGAAAAATAATAAAGGTTTACCCCAAACACGTAAGTAGTTTTTATTTTTGCACGGAATTTTCAAACGCTCCTCGTATAGCCTCATAGAATACTTGTATAGTGCAAAACGCGAACTTGGTGAGTCTATGTTCTATTCATGCATCATTTATACACTCCTGGAAATGGAAAAAAGAACACATTGACACCGGTGTGTCAGACCCACCATACTTGCTCCGGACACTGCGAGAGGGCTGTACAAGCAATGATCACACGCACAACACAGCGGACACACCAGGAACCGCGGTGTTGGCCGTCGAATGGCGCTAGCTGCGCAGCATTTGTGCACCGCCACCGTCAGTGTCAGCCAGTTTGCCGTGGCATACGGAGCTCCATCGCAGTCTTTAACACTGGTAGCATGCCGCGACAGCGTGGACGTGAACCGTATGTGCAGTTGACGGACTTTGAGCGAGGGCGTATAGTGGGCATGCGGGAGGCCGGGTGGACGTACCGCCGAATTGCTCAACACGTGGGGCGTGAGGTCTCCACAGTACATCGATGTTGTCGCCAGTGGTCGGCGGAAGGTGCACGTGCCCGTCGACCTGGGACCGGACCGCAGCGACGCACGGATGCACGCCAAGACCGTAGGATCCTACGCAGTGCCGTAGGGGACCGCACCGCCACTTCCCAGCAAATTAGGGACACTGTTGCTCCTGGGGTATCGGCGAGGACCATTCGCAACCGTCTCCATGAAGCTGGGCTACGGTCCCACACACCGTTAGGCCGTCTTCCGCTCACGCCCCAACATCGTGCAGCCCGCCCCCAGTGGTGTCGCGACAGGCGTGAACGGAGGGACGAATGGAGACGTGTCGTCTTCAGCGATGAGAGTCGCTTCTGCCTTGGTGCCAATGTTGGTCGTATGCGTGTTTGGCGCCGTGCAGGTGAGCGCCACAATTAGGACTGCATACGACCGAGGCACACAGGGCCATCACCCGGCATCATGGTGTGGGGAGCGATCTCCTACACTGGCCGTACACCACTGGTGATCGTCGAGGGGACACTGAATAGTGCACGGTACATCCAAACCGTCATCGAACCCATCGTTCTACCATTCCTAGACCGGCAAGGGAACTTGCTGTTCCAACAGGACAATGCACGTCCGTATGTATCCCGTGCCACCCAACGTGCTCTAGAAGGTGTAAGTCAACTACCCTGGCCAGCAAGATCTCCGGATCTGTCCCCCATTGAGCATGTTTGGGACTGGATGAAGCGTCGTCTCACGCGGTCTGCACGCTGGTCCAACTGAGGCGCCAGGTGGAAATGGCATGGCAAGCCGTTCCACAGGACTACATCCAGCATCTCTACGATCGTCTCCATGGGAGAATAGCAGCCTGCATTGCTGCGAAAGGTGGATATACACTGTACTAGTGCCGACATTGTGCATGCTCTGTTGCCTGTGTCTATGTGCCTGTGGTTCTGTCAGTGTGATCATGTGATGTATCTGACCCCAGGAATGTGTCAATAAAGTTTCCCCTTCCTGGGACAATGAATTCACGGTGTTCTTATTTCAATTTCCAGGAGTGTATTTGTATATGAAAATTAGTTGTACTATGGAAAATATACGGGGTGGTCGGAAAATGAGTGGAAAGCTTGTAAGAGTATTGCAGGGTAGGTTGTACCGAGAAATAATTGTTAAAAAAATTCGATAGGTTGCACCGTTTCGGAGTTAATTAACTTTGAAGTTAGCCAACCAGACCTTTGTGAGCGCAAATTCAAGTGGCCAGCCATAGGCATTGTCACCAAAAGTGTTCTTCGTTTGGTTTCCTAAATCCGACAAGAAAGCATAAAAAAACGTGACCCGGGACGGTAGTAAGTATCGAACCCAAGCCAAAGGCTGAGCAGTCTCGTGCTCTATCTTCTGAGCTATGAGAAAAACTGACATTAATTATATCTAGCAGATCGTTTGATTTATGCGCGCAACGACCTAGTTGGCTAACTTCAATGCTAATGAACTCGGAAACGGCGCAACGTATCGAATTATTTTTTCGTAACTATCATTTCTCAGCACAACCTAACCTACAACACCCTTACAAGTTTTCAGACTGTTTCTGACTGTCCTGTAGAACTTTGATAGCGAAAGGATCATTTATAGTTCAAATGGTTCAAATGGCTCTGAGCACTATGGGACTTAACTGCTGAGGTCATCAGTCCCCCGGAACTTAGAACTACTTAAACCTAACCAACCTAACGACACCACACACATCCATGCCCGATACAGGATTCGAACCTGCGACCGTAGCGGTCGCGCGGTTCCAGACTATAGCGCCTAGAACAGCTCGACCACTCCGGCCGGCCTATTTATAGTAGTTCTGTACTTCAGATTGGACAGAATGGCAGCTCCATAACTTCCCTTGACCAACCAAGTATCTAGCTGACTTGTTTGTCCTCTCTCAGCAGGGAGAGCCATAAAAATTGTTTTAGCCTTGCTTCCGACACCTTGGACTCGAGCCAGTTACTTAGGAGTAAAACAGAAGCGATTCCCCAGACGTCTTAGTACCACACGTCATGATTTATAGTTACCCATTGATCTGCATGCAGGTGGGTAAAACCATAAAATAACACACGGCTTTCCAAGAAAATGAAAAAAGAAAATTCGCTTCGCAAGGCCTGAAGGAACAGATTTAGTAGTCATATTACTGTAGAAACTATTCTTAGATTACACAACCGAGTGATCAAGCGCTTCGACTTGCCACTCGTGGAGGGACATTAGCGAGAGTTTTTGCAGTTTATCGGTTGCCTGCACAGCCATTAAGCAAGCAGTAGAGCAAGTCATCGCTGCCACAGTCGTTCTGCAGCGAGCGCGACAAATAACTCTCTGATCCCGGCACTGCTTGGATACTGCCCTCCACTTCACTGAATTGCAGACCCATTCGGCAGTTTCTTTACAGGATGGCTTAAAAATTATGATCATTTTTTCACTGTCATTGTTTTTGTCACGTTTCGCATTAGTCATTCTATTAATCGAAGCGTACTCTGGTTGTTTGTAGCTTGAAAATATAAAAAAGTCCTGCTTGGATACTGCCCTCCAGTTCACTGAATTGCAGACCCATTCGGCAGTTTCTTTACAGGATGGCTTAAAAATTATGATCATTTTTTCACTGTCATTGTTTTTGTCACGTTTCGCATTAGTCATTCTATTAATCGAAGCGTACTCTGGTTGTTTGTAGCTTGAAAATATAAAAAAGTCCTGCTTGGATACTGCCCTCCAGTTCACTGAATTGCAGACCCATTCGGCAGTTTCTTTACAGGATGGCTTAAAAATTATGATCATTTTTTCACTGTCATTGTTTTTGTCACGTTTCGCATTAGTCATTCTATTAATCGAAGCGTACTCTGGTTGTTTGTAGCTTGAAAATATAAAAAAGTCCTGCTTGGATACTGCCCTCCAGTTCACTGAATTGCAGACCCATTCGGCAGTTTCTTTACAGGATGGCTTAAAAATTATGATCATTTTTTCACTGTCATTGTTTTTGTCACGTTTCGCATTAGTCATTCTATTAATCGAAGCGTACTCTGGTTGTTTGTAGCTTGAAAATATAAAAAAGTCCTGCTTGGATACTGCCCTCCAGTTCACTGAATTGCAGACCCATTCGGCAGTTTCTTTACAGGATGGCTTAAAAATTATGATCATTTTTTCACTGTCATTGTTTTTGTCACGTTTCGCATTAGTCATTCTATTAATCGAAGCGTACTCTGGTTGTTTGTAGCTTGAAAATATAAAAAAGTCCTGGTTATAGTCAGAGTACAGCCTTTCTTCACTGCGGGGCACTGCTTGGGCGAGGGTTGGCAGGCTCAACCACGGCGCCGGCTCCGTCTTACCGCCGTTGAATGATCCCTGGTCCTCATTTGAGGACCATTGTGTCAAATCGCATTAAGCGCACAGACCATAACTTTACATGAAGCGAAGAAAATGTTTCGCGGTAATGGCCTATGAATTCCAGCCTTTTTCGTCGACGAAGAGCTGTCAGCATGTACGCGTGGACGAGGCGCCTGCTGCGGAGGCCAATACTAACAAGGGAACCTCCCCATCGCACCCCTCTCAGATTTTGTTATAAGTTGGCACAGTAGATAGGACTTGAAAAACTGAACAGATCAATCGAGAAAACAGGAAGAAAGTGTGTGGAACTATGAAAATAATTAGTAAAATATACACACTGAGTAGTCCATGCGAAGATATGCAATATCAAGGACAATAGGAGTCAAGGAGCGCCGTGGTCCCGTGGTTAGCGAGAGCAGCTGCGGAACCAGAGGTCCTTCGTTCAAGTCTTCCCTCGAGTGAAAAGTTTAATTTTTTATTTTCAGTTCATGTGACAAACTTTTATGTTTTCATCACTTTTTTGGGAGTGATTATCACATCCACAAGAAAACCTAAATCGGGCAAGGTAGAAGAATATTTTTACCCATTCGTCAAGTGTACAAGTTAGGTGGGTCGACAATATATTCCTGTTATGTGACGTTTATGCCGTCACCAGTGTCGCATAGAATATATCAGACGTGTTTTCCTGTGCAGGAATCGGTTGACCTATGACCTTGCGATCAAATGTTTTCGGTTCCCATTGGAGAGGCACGTCCTTTCGTCTACTAATCGCGCAGTTTTGCGGTGCGGTCGCAAAACACAGACACTAAACTTATTACAGTGAACAGAGACGTCAATGAAAGAACGGACAGATCAGAACTTTGCGAAAATAAAGAAAGTAAACTTTTCAACCGAGGGAAGACTTGAACCCAGGACCTCTCGTTCCGCAAATGCTGACGCTAACCACGGGACCACGGTGCTGCTGAGCTTACATTACCCTAGATGTTGCCTATCTTGCAAATAGACTACTCAGTTGGTATATTTTGCTTATTTTTTTCATAGTTCCACACAACTTCTTCCTGTTTTCTCGACTGATCTGTGTTCAGATTTTCAAGGCCCATCCACTGTGCCAACTTGTAACTAAACTGAGGGGGGTGCGATGGGGAGGTTCCCTTGTCAGCAACGTTCGCTGAAAGCTCACAGAGGAAACTGTGTTGGTAGCTCCTTAGTTCCTCTGGGCGGTCAGTTACTCAACAAGTGAATGCCCATTCGCCTGAACACATCTCCGCAACCGTCGTTCACCCCTGTCGTCTATGGCCCGAGATGTGCCACAGATGCTTCGGCGCCGGTTTTGGATAGTCCTATTTTGCCTTGCACGTTATACATCAACAACGGCGGCAAGCGAACAGTGTACAAACTTAGCCGCCACCCTTGGTGCGATAATAAATCGTCGCGACCTCTTCGATGTCAATAAATCGCACCATATGCGCATTACGGCAATGACTGCACTGTTTTCCGCGCCCCACCGACAGTCATTTACACCCTCACTGCTAGTGCTGCCACCTGCCGTGTGTGAGTGGTTATTGCACGTTTACGTCGAACATAGGCGGAGGTCACGTTGGTGTCACTTGACTGTGTATACAGGACGACGAATTCCGCCTTATGCAAGACACGTTTTCAGTCTCGTCTTACCCAGACATGTTTC
This sequence comes from Schistocerca piceifrons, assembly GCF_021461385.2. Lineage (NCBI taxonomy): Eukaryota > Metazoa > Arthropoda > Insecta > Orthoptera > Acrididae > Schistocerca > Schistocerca piceifrons. The sequence goes on from NC_060138.1 coordinate 189,864,187, forward strand.
AACACTTTTTGTGCTACACTCCTGGAAATGGAAAAAAGAACACATTGACACCGGTGTGTCAGACCCACCATACTTGCTCCGGACACTGCGAGAGGGCTGTACAAGCCATGATCACACGCACGGCACAGCGGACACACCAGGAACCGCGGTGTTGGCCGTCGAATGGCGCTAGCTGCGCAGCATTTGTGCACCGCCGCCGTCAGTGTCAGCCAGTTTGCCGTGGCATACGGAGCTCCATCGCAGTCTTTAACACTGGTAGCATGCCGCGACAGCGTGGACGTGAACCGTATGTGCAGTTGACGGACTTTGAGCGAGGGCGTATAGTGGGCATGCGGGAGGCCGGGTGGACGTACCGCCGAATTGCTCAACACGTGGGGCGTGAGGTCTCCACAGTACATCGATGTTGTCGCCAGTGGTCGGCGGAAGGTGCACGTGCCTGTCGACTTGGGACCGGACCGCAGCGACGCACGGATGCACGCCAAGACCGTAGGATCCTACGCAGTGCCGTAGGGGACCGCACCGCCACTTCCCAGCAAATTAGGGACACTGTTGCTCCTGAGGTATCGGCGAGGACCATTCGCAACCGTCTCCATGAAGCTGGGCTACGGTCCCGCACACCGTTAGGCCGTCTTCCGCTCACGCCCCAGTGGATATACACTGTACTAGTGCCGACATTGTGCATGCTCTGTTGCCTGTGTCTATGTGCCTGTGGTTCTGTCATTGTGATCATGTGATGTATCTGACACCAGGAATGTGTCAATAAAGTTTCCCCTTCAGTACAGTGTATATCCACCTTTCGCAGCAATGCAGGCTGCTATTCTCCCATGGAGACGATCGTAGAGATGCTGGATGTAGTCCTGTGGAACGGCTTGCCATGCCATTTCCACCTGGCGCCTCAGTTGGACCAGCGTTCGTGCTGGACGTGCAGACCGCGTGAGACGACGCTTCATCCAGTCCCAAACATGCTCAATGGGGGACAGATCCGGAGATCTTGCTGGCCAGGGTAGTTGACTTACACCTTCTAGAGCACGTTGGGTGGCACGGGATACATGCGGACGTGCATTGTCCTGTTGGAACAGCAAGTTCCCTTGCCGGTCTAGGAATGGAAGAACGATGGGTTCGACGACGGTTTGGATGTACCGAGCACTATTCAGTGTCCCCTCGACGATCACCAGTGGTGTACGGCCAGTGTAGGAGATCGCTCCCCACACCATGATGCCGGGTGTTGGCCCTGTGTGCCTCGGTCGTATGCAGTCCTGATTGTGGCGCTCACCTGCACGGCGCCAAACACGCATACGACCATCATTGGCACCAAGGCAGAAGCGACTCTCATCGTTGAAGACGACACGTCTCCATTCGTCCCTCCATTCACGCCCGTCACGACACCACTGTAGGCGGGCTGCACGATGTTGGGGCGTGAGCGGAAGACGGCCTAACGGTGTGCGGGACCGTAGCCCAGCTTCATGGAGACGGTTGCGAATGGTCCTCGCCGATACCCCAGGAGCAACAGTGTCCCTAATTTGCTGGGAAGTGGCGGTGCGGTCCCTACGGCACTGCGTAGGATCCTACGGTCTTGGCGTGCATCCGTGCGTCGCTGCGGTCCGGTCCCAGGTCGACGGGCACGTGCACCTTCCGCCGACCACTGGCGACAACATCGATGTACTGTGGAGACCTCACGCCCCACGTGTTGAGCAATTCGGCGGTACGTCCACCCGGCCTCCCGCATGCCCACTATACGCCCTCGCTCAAAGTCCGTCAACTGCACATACGGTTCACGTCCACGCTGTCGCGGCATGCTACCAGTGTTAAAGACTGCGATGGAGCTCCGTATGCCACGGCAAGCTGGCTGACACTGACGGCGGCGGTGCACAAATGCTGCGCAGCTAGCGCCATTCGACGGCCAACACCGCGGTTCCTGATGTGTCCGCTGTGCCGTGCATGTGATCATTGCTTGTACAGCCCTCTCGCAGTGTCCGGAGCAAGTATGGTGGGTTTGACACACCGGTGTCAATGTGTTCTTTTTTCCATTTCCAGGAGTGTATATCGCGTTTCGTTGTGTGTAACTTACGGCTTTGATGTTGCAGTTTTTTCTCATATCTTTGGCGACGTGAATACGGTGACTTCTGTGATTTATGGTGGTGTTACAATGCACTTTCTACGAATTTTCAAACATGGGCGGAGTTTTCGCCGCCATAACATGTTGTTGTAGCTGTGTAGTATTCATTTGTTTCGTGGCGTGTTTGTCTGGGTGAGGCGCACAAGTTTCACGTATATTTGGTGTGTGTGTGTGTGTGTGTGTGTGTGTGTGTGTGTGTGGGTGTGTTCAAGACTGGAGCAAAGAGAGAGAGAGAGAGAGTTTTTTCCTCAAGAGTAGTTTTCGTGTGAGTTTATTTGTATGGTTCCTCAATTGTGGCAAAGAGGATTTTATTGCACAGTGATATGTATTCATTTAGTACTTCCTTTCCTTGGGCTATTGATTTTTGGGTGTGATAGTTTTCTTCTATATTTAATTTTTAGTATAAGCTAATACTACTTTTAAGAATCTGTAAGTCAGTTTCAATGTTTGTTGGGTGGTGACTGTGATCTGCGAATGTTGAGTGTGAGCTATTGCTTTTCAGTGCTCTGAGATGTTCTGTACACCTGATTCTGAAGTTCCTGCATGTTTGACTCACATATACAGATTGACAGCAGTTGCAAGTAAGTTGCTATACATCTGACTGGCTGTATTTGTCAGCGTTGGTGGTATTTCTTTCAAGTCTGCTTTGTATTGTGTTATTCGTTCTGTATGCTATGTTAAGTCCTTGTTTCTTTAGTATATTACCCATCCTGTGTGTTGTTTTGTTGTTGTAAGTCATTATGTGCCGTTTGTTGTTTACTGTCTACTGATTTGTTGTGTCTGTTTCTGTGTGTATTTCATAATTATGTGTTGCCTGTTTTTGTTGTTGTGTTGTTTTTGGGGGGAGGAGACCAGACAGCGAGGTCATCGGTCTCATCGGATTAAGGAAGGAAGAGGAAGGAAGTCGGCCGTGCTCTTTCAAAGGAATCATCCCGGCATTTGCCTGGAGCGACCTATAGAAATCACGGAAAACCTAAATCAGGATGGCCGGACGCGGGATTCAACCGTCGTCCTGTTTTTGTATTTTGTGGTTTATTTTATCTACTCTCTTCGCATCATATCCATTTTCCTGTGCAGTTTGTTCTGTTGTGTTCAGTTCTTGTGTGTAATCATGTTTGTTCATAGGTGTTTTGTTGAGTCTGTGTAGTAAATGTCTGAAGCTTGCTTCTTTGTGAGTTATGGGGTTATTGGATTGGTTATCAATAATGGTGCTGGTGATTGTGGGTTTCCTGTCTATTGTGAATTCATGTTTGTCGTTTCTATTGTGAATGGTGTGATCTAAGAAATTAAGTTTACCACCTGTTTGTGTTTCAGTGGTGAACTGTATTAGTGGGTGGCTGGAGTTTAAATGGTCGTGAAGTTCTTTTATGCAAGGCTGTGGTTCATCTATTATGCCAATTATATCATCTATATATGTGCACCAATATATTATTTTATGCTGTTTTGGTATTACTATTTTGTCAAAGATCTGTTTTTCTATCTGATTGAGGAAAATGTCAGCTAGCAGGCTTCTGATCGGGGATCCCATGGGTAGTCCATCTTGTTGAGAGTAAAATTTGTTGTTGAATGTGAAGTAGTTTTGCTCTGTGATGAGCCTGCAGCATGACAAGATGATTGACCGTGTATGTTTAGGTTCTGGAACAAGGTCCTTTGTTGGATGTCGTTCTATACCACAACATCATTGCGTCTGTGTCTACTACAAGAACACAGGAGCAATGACCTCAATTCGACGCGAAAATGAGTCCCGAAAGTTCCAGGGTATGCCGTATCCAGTTGAAGTCACTCATTGGTGATTAGATCTCGCAGAGCCACAAAATGTTGATTGCTACGTTTGACCAATTGTTCCAAATTCTCATAGACGTTTTCTGTGAGGTTAACATCGAATGATTTAGCGGATCAGTTGACGTGCGATGCACTTTCTAAGTATTGGGAAACCAGGAACGTATGCGTGCAGCCCCGTAAACACTGCCGTTGTCATAATGGAAAATGGCTGTTCACTCACCCTCATCATGAAGATGTAAATAGAAAAAGTAACACTATGATACCGAGAATGCTGACATAAACATCCTAAATCATGGTCACGGTAGCCTGAATGAGTGGACCCAAGTCGCGGTACAAAAACGGCCCCCAACACATCACAGAACCACCTCCGATCTGAACTACAGCATCATCTGCATCTACATCATACTCCGCAAGCCACCTCATGGTGCTTGGCAGTGGGTGCCTCTAAGTGAGCCCTCTATCCTTGTTTCACTCGCGAATAGCGCGTGGGAAGAATAATTGTCGGTAAGTGTAGTGGCTCTAATTTATCGAATTTTCTCCTCCTCCTCCTCATAGTCATAACGCGAGACGTATGGGAGAAGGGGGAGGGGGGGGGGGGGGGTGGAGTCATATGTTGTCCGTTTCTTCCCGGAAAGTGCTCTCTCGAAATTCAATAGCAAATATTTCCGTGATACACAATGTCTCTCTTGTAACGTCTGCCAATGCAGTTTGTTGAGAACCTCTCGTGCCGACTAAACGATCCTATGACGAAATGTGCCGCTCTTCGTTGGATCTTCTCTATCTCTTACACCAGTCCTATCTGGTAGGGATCCCAGATAGATGAACAATACTCAAGAATCGGTCGAACATGTGCCTTATAAGCCACTTCCTTCGTGGATGGGCTACATTTCCTTAAGATTCTTCCTATGAATCTGAGGCTAGCATCTGCTTTTCCCATTATTTGTTTTATGTGGTCATTCCACTTAAGGTTGTCCAGGATAGTCACTCCCAAATATTTTACGGCAGATACTTTTTCCGGCGGTTTCTCATCAATAGTGTAGCTGTACAGCACTGGTTTTATTTTCTGATGTATGCGCAATATGTGACATTTCTTTATGTTCAGGGTCAACTGCCAGAGCCGGCACCATTCTACAAATCGTTACCATCTTCTGGGTTTGCTGCTTTGTCGTAGACAACCGCATCATGTGCAATCGCTTAGTAGTGGAAAGGCTTCAGAACCAGTTGAGGTACCTATAAGATTCTAGAAAGGTTGTGCGAAAGAACTTGCTCCCTTTCTAGCACTAATTTAACGTAGATCGTTTGAGCAAAGTGTCAACGACTGGAAAAAAGAGCAGGTCATTCCCGTTTTTGAGACAGGCCGTAAGACAGATCCACACAATTATAGACTTATATTGTTGACGTCAATCTGTTGTAGAATTATGGAACATGTTTTATGCTCAAGACTTATCACGTGTTTGGAAAATGAACAGCTCCTCTGTAAAAATCAACATGGATTCCTCAAACAGAGATCTTGCGAAACTCAGCTCGCTCTGTTCCTCCGTGAGATCGACAGCGCAACGGACAACGGCGCTCAGGCTGATGCCGTGTTCCTTGACTTCAGTCAGGCATTTGACATCGTCCCGCATTGCCGTTTAATGAAAGAAATACGAGCTTACGGAGTATCGGAGCAGACCTGAGATTGGATTCAAGACTTCCTTGCAGATAGAACTCAACACGTCGCCCTTAACGGAACTAAACCGACAGATGTAAAGGTAATATCCGGATTACCACAGAGAAGTGTGATAGAACCGTTGCTGTTCACAATACATATAAATGATCTAGTAGAATGCGTCGGATGCTCAATAAGGCTGTTCGCAGATTATGCAGTTTTTTATACCAAAGTAGCAACGCCAGAAGATAGTAAGAATTTGCAGAACGACCTGCAGAGAATTGATGAATAGTGTAGGCACTGGCAGTCGACCCTGAACGTAAATAAATGTAACATATTGCGCATACATAGGAAAAGAAATTCACTACTGAACAGCTACACTATTGATGACAAACAGCTGGGGACAGCGTCTACCGTAAAATATCCAGGCGTAACCATACAGAGCGACCTTCAGTGGAATGACCATATAAAACAGATAGTGGGAAAAGCAGACACAAGACCCAGACTCATCGGAAGAATCTTAAGGAAATATAGCTCAGTGACGAAAGAAGTGGCACATAAGGCGCTTGTTCGCCCGATTCTTGAGTATTGTTCATCTGTCTGGGATCCCTATCAGGCAGGACTGATAGAGGAGATAGAGAAGATCCAACGAAGAGTGGCACGTTTCATCACGGGATCGTTTCGCTGGCGAGAGAGCGTTACGGAGATGCTAAACAAAAACTCCAGTGGCAGATGTTACAAGAGTGACACTGTGGATCACGGAGAGACTTAATGTTGAAATTTTGGGACAGCGCTTTTCAGGAGGAGTCAGAAAACATATTACTACCCCCCCCCCCCCCGTCCCCCTCCCCCCCGACATACATCTCGCGCATTGACCACGAGGAGAAAACTCGAGAAAGTAGAGCCAATACAGAGGCTTACCGACAATCATTCTTCCCACGCACTATTCGTGAGAGGAACGGGGTTGGAGGGATCAGATAGTGGTACCGAAAGTACCCTCCTACACACACCATTAGGCGGCTTGCGGGGTATGATGGAGATGTACATGTAGAACAGTCTTGGAGAGTGTTCAACAGTTTCCACTCGATCATTTATATGTGTTGTGGACAGTAACGTCTTATCACACTTCCTTGGAGTATTCCGCAAATTATCTTTACATCTTTCGATTTTGTTCCCCTAAGAGCGGCGTGTTGAGTTCTGCCCGCAAAGAAGTCTTGAAACCAGTCGCAAATCTGCTCCGATACTCGGTAAGCTCGTATTTTTTTCCACACACTGTGAATTAAACGCGTCCTCGGGACGCCGGTGCCCTCGACGTTGTGTTCCATTTGAAAATAACCGAATCACAACACCGTACGCCTCCAGTTAGCTACTGACCCGCTGATGTGTTGTCCGGTCCACTGAAGACCTGTTGCTTCACAATGTTGGATCAAAGAGTAGGGAGGCGATTATCTCTGAAACTACCGGTTTTCGGCTATATTGTTTTCATTCCAAGCTCTTTTAAACCAACCAAAATAACTGATTTTCAGGTTTTTATTCCTACTATTTCCTGTAATAAACTTTGAAATCGAACAAACATTAAAAAACGTTGACTCTCTCAATTTCAAGATACATAGAATCAAAGTATTAAATTAAATAGGCAAATAAATGAAAACTTAATCCATCCACTATTCGTTGCTTTTTCTCGAAAAGTGATAAGTAATTGAATACTACTAAAAATCATTAGTATTTTCCTACTGCGTCTAATTTTTTTAACTCTTTAAATCTTTAATCTTTTAAAGCAAATTAAGGTTTTTACTTTATTGCTAAATCACTTCTTACGAATATTTTCCAGACAAAGTCTGGTGCCATTTTTCAATACAACAGGTGTCCAACGACGACAGCAAGGAACTACCGTATAGACCAGGTGGGGGCAGGTCGTGCAAACTGCACGTACACGTGCACCTTAAGCCACAACAAAAGGGACATCATTATCTCAGCAGTGCAGTGCCAGTTCTTACACCATGTGTTTATTCATAGTTTATATCGGCATTGTTTTTGAAATAGCACTGGTCGCTTTTCCCATTTTCTATAATGACATTATATTTCAAACCAATGCCAATTCTACGAATAAAACTTATTCCCTTTTTAAGAAGTTTTTATTTAAAAACGAAAAATTTTATCACAGATTCTATGGTTAACTGATACTGACAAGGGAACCTCCCCATCGCACCCCCCTCAGATTTAGTTATAAGTTGTCACAGTGGATAGGCCTTGAAAAACTGAACACAGATCAATTGAGAAAACAGGAAGAAGTTGTGTGGAACCCTGAAAAAATAAGCAAAATATACAAACTGAGTAGTTCATGGCAAGATATGCAACATCAAGAGGAGGAAGAGGGTAGGAGCGCCGTGGTCTCGTGGTAACGCGAGCAGCAGCGGTACGAAAAGTCCTTGGTTCAAATCCTCCATCGAGTGAAAAGTTTAATTTTCAGTTTATGTGACAAACTCTTATGTTTTCATCACTTTTTTGGGAATGATTATCACATCCACAAGCAAAACTAAATCGGGCAAGATAGAAGAATCTTTTTACCTATTCGCCAAGTGTACAAGTTAGGTGGGTCGGCAACATATTCCTGTCATGTGACGCACATGCCGTCACCAGTGTCGTATAGAATATATCAGATGTGTTTTCCTGTGGAGGAATCGGTTGACCTATGACCTTGCGATCAAATGTTTTCAGTTCCCATTGGCGAGGCACGTCCTTTCGTCTACTAATCGCACGGTTTTGCGATGCGGTCGCAAAACACAGACACTAAACTTATTACAGTGAACAGAGACGTCAATGAACGGACGGATAATAACTATGCAAAAATAAAGAAAGTAAAATTTTCACTAGAGGGAAGACTTGAACCAAGGACCTCTCGTTCCGCAGCTGCTCACGCTACCACGGGACCACGACGCTCCTGAGCTCCCAGGCTCATAATATTGTGTATATGGCCCATGGATTACCCAGTTTGTATATTTTGCTTATTTTTTCACAGTTCCACACAACTTCTTCCTGTTTTCTCAATTGATCTGTGTTCAGTTTATCAAGGCCTATCCACTGTGCCAACTTATAACTAAATCTGAGGGGGGTGCGATGGGGAGGTTCCCTTGTGAGCCGTGATGCACCTCCTGTTGGTGGTCTTTGTGGGTTTCCATCCTCTGTTGGAGGCCAGACGGTATCGTTTAGTTGGCATGGTTGCGGTTGTTTGTCTTCTTCTCGTGTTGACTGGCGCCACTTGGTTTCACAAGCGTTGGGTGTCCGCTAGTGGCAGCAGCGGCGGTTATCGATATGTAGTAACTGTGGCCCTATCTTTGGGGCAACGTCGTTGTTCTTCCGGGTCGAATCAATGTGGAGTTCGTTTGGGGACTCAGGAGGAGCCAGATCGGCGCAGTGCGAGAACGCGCTGGGACTGCTGGTGGCGCACATGGACTGCCGGATCAAAGGCCTGTGGTCACAAGGGTGCACGACCTCATCGTAAACCAGATCATCCAGTGCATTTGGTTTCAAGTAGAGAAACCTCCACCATTGTGAAATCTAGCGATTCCCCGGTGACTTGGGTTCGTGTTGCTGCTCGTAGTGTTGCCAAGGCGAAGAGCAGTGAGTAGAGTGCTTGGGGATGGCGGGTCTGATTAGCCTTCCTGGACTTCTAATTACTACGACGGTAATCCCAAAAGTAAGGTCTCCTATTTTTTATAAGTACAGGACTCTGTTTGTGTGGCAGTTGTCACACTGTTATGAAGAGTGCTTCACGCGCTGTGTGTAAACATGCGCATGCCGCGCTGAGGCGCTCAGTCTTGGCTTGGCAGCCATTGAGCATGGAGCTCCCATTGCGTGTTACCGCCAAGTGCGAATTGCGCGCAGTTATGCGGTTTCTGAACGCAAAGCGCAGTGCGCCGATTGAAATCCATGGCCAATTGACGGAAGTGTATGGTGAGTCGTGCATGGATGTCAAAAATGTTCGTGCCGGCTGTTGTGGCTGAGCAGTTCTAGGCGCTTCTATCTGGAGTCGTGCGACCGCTACGGTCGCAGGTTCGAATCCTGCCTCGGGCATGGATGTGTGTGCTGTCCTTAGGTTAGTTAGGTTTAAGTAGTTCTAAGTTCTAGGGGACTGATGACCTCAGATGTTAACTCCCATAGTGCTCAGAGCCATTTGAACCATTTTGAACCAAAAATACTCGTAAATGGTGCAGAGAGTTTGCAGCTGGTCGGGCCGAAATTGACGACGAACAAAGGAGCAGGAGACCGTCAGTTTCTGAGGAGACAGTGTTGAAGGTGGAGCAAAGCATGTGTGAAGATCGGCGGATTACCCTGGATGATCTCTGCACGATGTCCGCCCCAGTAGCTGAGTGGTCAGCGTGACGGATTGCCGTCCTCTGGGCCCGGGTTCGATTCCCGGCTGGGTCGGAGATTTTCTCCGCTCAGGGACTGGGTGTTGTGTTGTGTTCATCATCATTTCATCCCCATCCGGCGTGCAGGTCGCCCAATGTGGCGCCGAATGTAATAAGACCTGCGATATGGCGGCCGGACCTGCCCCGCGAGGGGCCTCCCGGCCAATGACGCCAAACGCTCATTTCCATTTCCATCTCTGCACGATGGTTCCCGAGATTTCCCGAAGCACCGCTCGCAGAATTTTAACAGAAACATTGAACTACCGGAAGGTGTGCTCAAGATTGGTGCCACGCATGCTGACTGAGGACCACATGCGGCAACGAGTTGATGCTTCCCGTGCATTTCCTCAACGCCCTTGCAGCCGAACAGGACAACTTTCTGGACGCAATTGTCACGGGTGACTAAACCTGGGCATACCACTTTACACCTGAGACCAAGCAACGATCACGCCAGTGGCGGCATCCTTCTTCGTTAAAGCCGCGGAAAATGAAACAAACACAGTCTGCTGGTAAAGTCACGACAACCGTTTTTTGGGATCGGAAAGGAGTATTGTTGGTCGATGGTATTGTGGGCGTCAGCCCACTTGGACCACAATTAATGCTGACAGGTACTGTGAGAATCTGTAAAAATTAGGCGCCCAGTGACTATCACCTGTTCCCTAGGTTAAAAGAACATTTGGCCGGAAAGCGATTCACCTCCGACGACGAGGTGAAAGAAGAGGTTCATAACTTTCTGAACATCATGGTGTCGAGCTGGTATGACATGAGCATACAAAAACTGCCACAGCGTCTACAAAAATGCATCGACAGAAATGGTGATTATGTAGAAAAATAACTAAACGTTCAAGCTGAAAACTGATGTAAATCATTGTAGAAATAAACAGGTCTATGTACTTATAAAAAATGGGAGACCTCACTTTAGGTATTACCCTCTTATTTATTGCGTTCAATTTGTTAGTATTTGTTTTAAGTTCAACCAGCGGTATTTTTCCTGCCTCGTGGCCGCTAACGCCCCAGTTACCTGCCCTGGGGGTTGGTGTGTATGTAACGGCAGTGTACGTTTCCTCACCTCGCCGCTGCTGTCTGGTGAGGCGTGTAGTTTTGACAGCTTTCTTGATTGTAGGTTGGTTGGCGATTCTTCTACTTTGGTGATCATGATTCCTTTCTCGTTCCGGGCGCTCTAAACACAGTATTGTGCGGGCGGAGTCCAGACTGCCGGTTTCGACTTTGGCGTATTTCTACACCTTTGCATTTGGTTTATTGGACGTCAGGTAACCTCAGCAAGATTATAATTAGTCATTCGTTAGACTGCCACTAGGCTGAGTTATCATCTTGTGAAGTGAATGCAACTCTTGGCTGCCTATCTCATTCCTCCCAAAAGCGTTTTTTTTTTTTTTTTTCGCACCTACTCAGGGGTAGATCCCTGGAGCACCGTCTGTGACTGGCCCTTGTGTTTATTATTGTATGTTTCTAAATTTTTCAATGTAATTGCCATTCTTGGCGTCACAACAGGTTTAAACTGTTGTGCTAGCAAGTTTACCATCATTTTGTCTCACCCGTTTCGTGATCAGTTGCCTGTCTTTTTAAATTAACCTTTGCTATTGCATTGATGTTTTACAGTATGTTTGTTAAATTTTTTTATAATTGCCATTCTTGGCGTTAAAGGCCTTCAGCCGTGACTGTGGTTACTTGCATTAAAATTCTAATTGGGATCACATTGGCTTGTTTTTCAAACATTGTTTGCTGTGTCTGCATTTTATGCTCATTTGGTAAATTGTAACGCACCTAAAGCACTATTAATTATACAGTTGTTTATTCCTTCATTAATAGAGTGTGATATCTTTATTTATTGATGAGTCTCGAATTACCGTTTGAAAATAAATGTGTGTAACTGCAAAAGGGAACCAATAGTAACTGATTACGGCCCCGTCCACAATCGTAACTGAATCCTGCCTTCCTTGACTACCAGGTTTCAGATATTTCGGTTCTTTTACTCGCCTTTTAGTAAAAAAGAAAAACACCCATTATTTTCGAGACCAAACAACTAACGAAAAATACCGGTCATTCAGAACTAAAATACCGACCTTGGCTTCAACCTGTCGTTTTCCTTATCCCTGTCGGAGACTGGACCAGATGGCGTTGTATCTACTGCCTAGTTTAAAACCAACTGTCGTTGAGAAAGCGTGACACTCGTCTACAGTCCCTGTCGCTTAGGACATTTGTGCGACCACAGCTTTTATTCCGTGTTACATTACTGTGAGTAGTGCGCCATCCTTTGTACACACACAGGCCACCCCACGTTGATACAACAATACACGAGACATCTTCATTCACTGTGTGGTCATGGGCACGTCCAATCACGTTAGTCCTTTATGCCATTCTGTCATGTCTGTACACCGACGCTCCTTATTGCGGTTATTTCATACAACCGTCTGGCAAGTACGCGCCACTTCACTGCCATCACTTACGTCAATTCTGTAGGGTCTCATGACCTACAGCGCTTCAAAGCGACCAGTGCGCTCTTTCAAGTGGGTGACTGACATTGCCTCCGGGGATCCCTCTGAACGATACATTTACGCTGCACCCTCGGCGCTGGCAGCTCGCTACTGGCATATCGCAGATACTGTAGCTCCTCGCTGCATGCTGGGAGCCTTGTAACATTTACGCTGCAGCCTCGCCGCTCGCCAGGAGTTATTACCCTGCAGCTGTTCACATAGCTCGCAGAGTCCAACGCAGCACTGCTGGAGTGACGTTGAAGCAGCCAATCACGGAGCGACATGGCAGCAGCAACACACCCTGATGGCCAAGTGCACCATCCTAGGTCAGATAGCAAGATAACCAAGGTCTCGTATCACGGTTCAAAGTAAACCGTGAAAAAAGAAAGAGGAAGAAAAAAAAAAAAACATACCTGCGTTGCATCAACTTTAACTGCCAGTCAGCAAGCCGTCGGCATCCAAGCGTGCATTTGACCGCTGTTAACTCTGTGTATTGCAATGGTAAGCGCCCAGGAATGCGAAGATGTTAACGGAGATATGAATTTTCCACACGGCTGCCTATATACTGCACATAGGTTTTCTAGATAATCGCTGGCGAGTGACGTCATGGTCACATGCTCTCACTTTCGTCAACAAGCAGAAGCGTGTTTACACCTCACTACTGGTCCGCTCGTTAACCTTTGGTGAAATGGAAACAAAAGAGAACATCAAATTTTTCGGAGTACGAGATGGAAGCACGAACTGGTCGGTGTGAATGCATCAGTTCTTGAAAAGAGCTGACGGCTGCAGTATAAAAGAAAAAATGTACATTGACTCGTTTCGGTCGTTATTTCTTTTCGTTCAGTTCAGTACCTACGTCATTAAAATATAAAATTCATCAAGTACTCTATCCAGCCACATTAATTTGACCACCTGTCGAAAGCCTGAAAAATCACCCTTTGCAGCGTGGACAAGCAGGAAGTATGGTTCTGGAAGGTATCTCCAGGGATGTGGAGACATGCCGACACAATTGCCGTGCCAGCTGCTCTACGTTTCTCAGTGTTTCTCGTACACTGTGAGCTGTTGCGTTGTCTTACTGGTAGATGCCATTGTGCCGAGGAAAAAGCAAACTGCACATAGGGGTGGACATGATAAACAGCCAGTTCGTGGGCACTTTCATTTGTGGCTTCTTTAAGTTCATCATTGCTTTTGCTGGTAAGGAGGACGCTGCATCATCTGCACACAGTGGACTGGTAGCAGGACAGTAACTCAACAGTAAGTCATTTCATATATTTTTATTTTTTACTTTATGGCCTTCATTGGATCCTGTAGTTGGTTATATAAAAGTTTATACAAGTTGTTGTTATTCAGTAATACAATACAGTTTAATATTAATTCAATAAGACAATTCAATAGTACAGTGGCTATACAGGACTTATTATAACTTATTATTACATGAAGGGCATTTTTCTATTCTGTCTGCCCAGTACTTCTTCATTCTTTCAGATGTTTTCATTCTTTATTCGTCTAAGATCACTCTTCCTGTAGTCCTTTTATTGTTCTTCGTTCGTAGTCTGGTTTGTATGTCTTGCAGTATACTGGTTTTCTCTGTTTGGTTTTTTAGGTCGTCTACTGTAATTTGGAGTTCTTTTATACCTTCTTTAATTTCTGTGATCCATTTACTGTTGCTCTTACTGTTCCACAATTTTTTTGTTATTTCCTTCCTGATACTGTTTCCTGGTGTTCTCATCAGATGTCAAAAGAATGAGACACTTTCCTTCCTGATCGTGCTCATTATTGGTTCTGTTTTCTGGTGTACTGTTTAATTAAAGCTAGTGTCCAATGCCCATTTACTTGATACTGTTTCTTATGCACGACCTAATTATTCTTCATCTTTAGTATTTTGTCAGTTTCTGTCGTATTAGTTGTTTTGAAAATGATTTCGGATGTGTAAGTTATTTCTGGCTTATAATGTTTTAATTTTGCATCTATGGATAGGCTTTTTTAGTTGTATGTGTTTTGGTGATGTGTTTTTTATTCTCTTTTGCCATGCTGGTTTCTATTCAGATTGTAGGTTTCGATTTTACCTAAATATTCAATTTTACAACAATTTGATTTCATTCTTTCTTTATATCTTTCTTGAACATTGATGGCTAGGAGAGTAAGATCATCAGGAAATCCCAAGTAGTTCAAACTTATATCGTTTCGGGCACTTCCAGTTCTTACGTTCTTTTGATTATCCTTGTACCATTCCCTCATTACGTATTCCAGTACACAGCTGAACAGTAACGGTGATAGACAGTCACTTTATCTTAAGCCTGTTTCTATAAGGAACGGTTCCGACATTTCTCCTCTTCTCTTTCGATTTGGTGTTAGTTAGAGTAAGTCCTATTAATTCAATAATAAGTTTTGGGTGGAGTCCCAAACTCCTTGAAATTTTTGTACTGAAGTTATATGGAGACAGTCATATGAATTCTTAATATCTACAAGTGATATTGCCAGAGGTTGCTTCCTTTTCCTGTTGTATGCCACAATCAATTTTAAAGATCTGCTTTGCGCAGACCTTCCACGGTCTGAAATATCCCTGGAATTTCCTTAACTCTCATCCTGGTTGTTCCTAGATTCTTCCATATAGTATCTTGGACAAAATCTTGTATTTGGAATCTAGGACAGAGATTTCTCTATAATTTCTAGGTTCCTCTTATTCCCCTTCTTATGTAGCGGGTGAATGATGTTCAGGTAATTGTTCTGTTATTCAGATTTTTGTTAGAGACTTGTGTAAGCAGGTCTTCACTGTCACTTGAATATTCTCAAATTTCAATAAAAACCTGATCTTCTCCACATGCCTTATAACTTTTTTGTCCTTTGAAGACTCTTTCTACTTCTTGGAAGCTTCTGGTGTATAATTTATTAGTTTCGGTTTTAATTGGTGAGTTTAGGTCAATTTGTAGAATTCTTTGGGTTCTTCACAAGGCAAACGTTTATTAAATGTTTTTACCATGTTTTTAGAATTTGTTTATTACTGTGTGTCATTCTTCCACCTTCATCTTTCAGTATTAGCGTGTGGTTTATAGAATTGATTTCGGGGTGATTAATTCCTATTGGGTTTATTACGTCTTTATGAAATCTTCTCTTAATTGTCTTAATGCTTTGTGTCAATTTTTTCATTTAATTTTTGAGGTCGATAGTATGTTCTTTCGTGTGTTTGAAACTTTAACCATGCTCTGTGTCTTTTTTCATGGAATTTGTCGCATTCTGGAGTCCACCATGCATGTTTTCTTCGTGAGTTCAGAGGAACTGAGTTTCTTAAGACTTGGTACCAGTTCTCCTAGATCATCTGTTATTTTAATGGTTTATGTTATTTGATGGTATTTGTCATTTTTAATTAGCTGATGCTTTATTAGTTTCTTCCATTTTTTCTTTAATGGGGTGAATTTGATTTTAATTTTAACCAAGTAGTGGCCTAATCCTGTATCTACTTCTTGCACCACTTTAACATGGCCTATTTCTTTATACAAATTTTTGTCTATACAGACATGGTATAGCTACAAGTCCCCCTTTCTGCACTCTGGGTATTCAATGTTTTAAGTTTATTTGGCTTTCTCTTGAAGTATGTTGATTGATATATAAAGTTGTATTCTCTGCCTAGTTCTACTAATCTTTGACCGTTCCTGTTTTAAAGGTATGTGGGCTCCATTTTCCAGTTATATCTTTATATTTCCTTTCTTTTCCTAGCTGGGCGTTTAAGTCTCCCAGTACGTTTTTTACATTCCTTTTATTTATTCTGTTCATAGTTTGTTTTTCGCGAATGTCGCAAAATTCATCTACCACTTCCTTTGTTTTTGTTAGGATATATTTTTCATTTGTAGGAGCATGAGCATTTATAATTGTATAGATTTTATTCATCGTTCTAAAAGTCTGAGTTGCAGCTCTTGGTGATATTGCTTGAAAATAAGTTATAGGATCATTTACTTTTATATTCATTATAAATCCTGTTCCAAATTGGGGACATTTCTTCATCACCCTCTGTCCTGGTTTCCCCACTATAAATTCCAAAGTCTTGTGATTCGGACGGGTCCTTTACCGTGTTTCTCAATTCTTGGGGCACCACTATTAAAATTTTTTATTCCTTTAATTCATCTGTGAAATTATTGAGTTTTCCACTCTTAAGTTGTGAATTTATGATGTGTGTTGCTTCACGGTTTATTTGCTTGTATTGCATCTTCTTTTTATGTGTCAGCCATTTACTTATAGAAGGAACAATATTGGTCCAAGTTTTCAACCTTAGAGTACACATTGAACAATATCTCCACAACAAGAGTAAAAAGTTAGGATGTGTTTTATTGCTGCTTTCTGTTTTGTTTGTTAGATGCGAGCTGAACCAGTTCATATTTTGTTGCCAAAAAGCTCCAACGTTTAAGAATTATCGCTTTTACTTATTAATCCACATTATTAAGCCGTAAGTATAACACATTTATTTTTACTAACAATAGCCGAAACTCAGTTATAGGCAGAAGTTAGTAGACGCATTGGTCATGGCATGCGAGTACTATCAAGATAAGCGCCTTCGTTATTTCCGCCTGATGACGTCATCAGCTGGCTGCCAGTTAACGGGACTCAACTTGCTGACGGGCCTCACGCTTTGCGCCTGACTCAGCTACGGTAGTCCATCAATGCGTGTCCTGTCTTCCGCTCGACTCAGCGACGATGACGCAAGCTCCAAATTGTCATTCTAACGACTCAGTCATTACTTCCGTTCTTTTCCGCTCCATGCGTGGGTGAAGCAGTCTGAACGAAAAGTAACAACTGAGCACCTTAACGCTTTAATAGGTATATCCCAACATAGGACCATATTCAATGATGGTTCTGAGATCTTCACAAAAGCAAGCGATGAAAACTGCTCCAGAAATGAGTGGGAAAATTACGACTTGATAAATGGCGTACGAAGCAAATCCTCCGTGAAATAATTATGAAAGCTTTCTCTGAAAATGACCGAGAATAGATTGTTTGAAACCCTACCCATGATGTAATAGACTAGACTTGTTGGGAGCAAACTGAACCGACTCCTTTGAGGAGATTCACATATAGAATTCCAAGTCTCAGTGAGTTACAGCGAACTTTTAGCAACAAAGAATATCAAGCTAGAAGAAATGCACACAAAAGTATGTATGTTTACTGAAATGGATAAAGTGTAGGTTATCTCATTTCCATTCAGGAGCTTGGACTATATATCCAGGCAGTGAGACAGTAGAAAATCTGAGTCAAGTTAAAATGATTAGCTGATCAAGCTTTACAAAAATACACATCTAACGGAATGATTTAAGATTCCGTTTGATATGTATTTTTGATAATTTAAGCTTCCGCTTGGTATACGAACAGTATCACGAATATTCTTAAGGTACATCCCCTACCACCCAGTAGGTTGGCTCTGAGCACTATGGGACTCAACTTCTGAGGTCATTAGTCCCCTAGAACTTAGAACTACTTAAACCTAACTAACCTAAGGACATCACACACATCCATGCCCGAGGCAGGATTCGAACCTGCGACCGTAGCGGTCTCGCGGTTCCAGACTGCAGCGCCTAGAACCGCACGGCCACTTCGGCCGGCACACCCAGTAGGTATTAAGTATAATCTCCAGATAAGAAGATGTTCTTGAAAGGAAAAGGTTTATATCAGAGATGCTATTATTATTATGCGACAAGGGAAATATTCAAAATTCTCAGTAAAATAGGCGAGAACTTCAGGGAAGAAAGGGTGATATTCAGTGTGTACAAACACCTAGAGAGAAAAAGTGAGAATGGGAGACAATAACGAAGTGCTTTTATTAAAAAGAGTGATGCAGCCTTTCACCAATACTGCTCAGTATGTTCACCGGAGATGCAATGCCAGAAATGAAAGAGAGACTCAGGAGTGGAATTAAAATTCAGGGTAAAAGGATACCAATGATATTCGCTGATGACATTGGTATCCTCCGTGAAGTGAAGGAAAATTACAGAGCCTTTTGAATGGAACGAACCATCTGCACAGTACATAATACAGATAGATTCATGGTAAACGGAAGAAAGACATAAACAATGAGGCTGAAAATTCAACTAAATTCTCAGGGATTACAGTTACGAATAACTTAATTGGAAGGATCACATGAATAATATTCTGGGGCAAACGAATCAATGACTGCGATTTATTGTCAAAACACTTAGAAAATGTAACAAGTCTACTAAAGAGACTGTCTATTCTACATTTGGCCGTCCTCGAATGGGGCTATTGCTGCGCGGTATGGCATCCGCATTAGATAGGATTGCTGGAGGAAATCGAAAAAGTTCAAAGAAGGGCAGCTCGTTTGCTATTACCGCAAAGCAGGCGAGAGAGTATCACAGATATGATATGCAAATTGGAATGGCAATCGTTTAAACAAATGTATTTTACACAGCAGCAGGATCTTCTCATGAAATTCAATCACCAGCTTTCTCCTCCGAGTGCGAAAACATTTTGTTGGCGCGAGCCTACATAGGGAGAAATAATCGTCACAATAAAATAAGAGAACTCAGTGTTCGGAGGGAAAGATTTACGTGTTCGTTCTTCCCGCGTGCTGTTAGAGAGTGGAACGATATAGAAATAGCGTGAATCTGGTTCGATGACCCCTCAGCCAGGCACTTGTTTGTGGATTGCAGGGTAATCATGTGAATGTAGGTGTCGCATGAATGACATCAGCTATAAACTTAACATCAAATATCGTCACCATAAAGTAGACGAAGCAAAGAAATTTTTCTACCTTACAAGCAGCCGGCCGTTGTGGCCGAGCGGTTCTAGGCGCTTCAGTCCGAAACCGCGCGACTGCTACGGTCGCAGGTTCGAATCCTGCCTCGGGCATGGATGTTCGTGATGTCCTTAGGTTAGTTAGGTTGAAGTAGTTCTAAGTTCTAGGGGACTGATGACCTGAGATGTTAAGTCCCATAGTGCTCAGAGCCATTTGAACCATTTAAATCTTACAAGCAAAATAACACATGATAAACGACACAAGGAGGACATAAGAAGCACAGACAAAGAGAGCATTCCTGGCCAAAACAAGTCCACTAGTATCAAATATACTCAATTTGAAGAAGAAATATCTGAAAATGTGCGTTTGGAGGACAGCATTGCTTGGTAGTGAAGCATAAACTATGGAAAATCCGGAAAAAAGAGAATCGATGTGTTGGCGTTATAGTGCTACAGACAAATGTTGAAAATTAGGTGGATTGATAAGGTTATTTGCAGAATCGGTGAGGAAAGAAGTATATGGAGAACACTAACAGGAAGAAGATGGAGGACGATGGGACGTCCATGTTACTATGGGGAACTGCGGAAAGGTAAAAACTATAAGGGAGGCAGAGATTGGAATATATTGAATAAATAACTAAGAACGTACGGTGCAGGTGCTACTCTGAGACGAAGAGGTTGGCATAGGAGAGGAATTCGTGGTGGGCAGCATCCAGTCCGAAGACTGATGACCCAAACTGAAAAAGAAGAAGATAAATATGATACAAAAGGAGATATAAGAAATAATGGTCATACTTTGTCGAAGGATTTCAAAATCCTCATCGTTAACACCCAACAATATGTGCAGGAATTCAAAATCGTCATCATTAGCACCCTCCACCCAGTCTATCCCTCCAGCATACCCTCCTCCCCCAGTCCGCCAACTCCCTCCCCCCCCCCTCCTTCCGCATACATATACACATCACATACAGGGATTATATAAATAAGCCAAAGTTTTCCTTAACGGAGCCAACATTAGTGATTTTTAAAATTTATAGTGAAGAGACTCGTAAACTTTTGTTTACTTTTTTCTGGCTTTAACAAATGCGAGTGCAATTTATTTTATCCCCCATATACTCTCTGTACTTTATTTTTCTTGTGTCTAGTCTCCCTCTCTTTTCTTCTCGTTTTCATTCCTTCATCTCCGACACCAGATTTATTGTTCTTGTGATATTACACACAGCCCAGCTACGACATAAGGTATTTAGTTATGCTATTTACGGTGGCGTTTCTGTGCCAACAGCCGCAATTTTATTTAATAATTTTATTTAGCTACCATTTTCGGTGCCCATGAAGCCACTATACACGTAGCTTCTCTGTATACGTGGACCCTTCACATCTATTAATTAGATCTTAAGTCTACGGAAACCAGTTGGAAATACTGGTTCCTCTAATAACACAATCGATTAGACGACTTTTCTAGCTACTTGTATAGGGGTATGAAGATAGGGCCAATGAGGCAGCGAAACTTGTAGCTAAACAAAATTGTGACTGTTGGTATCCATTTTCTTCAAGGAGCAGATGACACATGGAAGGTATATGTATCAGGAGCTGAGGAAGACTACACCCGAAGGAGGGCAGATGTCGCTGTGTAGACGTATATAAGTTGTGAATATTCTCTAAGACAAACGCTAAAGGTTACTACAAGGTTGGTTTCATGGAAAAAAATTGGACACGCCTACATTAATTAGTATGGTACTTAACACCCGAAACATCACATCCGCCTCTCGAAAATAATAAAAAGTTGCTATTATATTAAAAGGCAAAATGAACTAGGAAGAAGAACCAATAAGACAAGGAGAGAGAGGTATGAAATATTCCATGTATTCATTAATGATTTTAACCAGTGGTGCACTACAATAGACTTCAGTTAATACTATGTATTCGGGTTCAAAAAACACCAAATGTTAATCACACGGGATACTAACTCACCACACGAAAGTTAAAATCGTTGTTGACATTTACTGATTTCCTCGCCAAATGTTGCAAGCATGGCATAACAAAACATCCACTTGTTATTTGTTGCGATATGTTCACTGCAAGTGACTGTGTACATCGTGATCCTTTATTAGACCAGCTTAAAATTAATGGAATTAATAGTAGTACAAACAACTTGTTTGGATCATTGTTCACAAAAAGAATTCAAAGTGGTTCTGCGTAATTCACGCATAGCAGGAAGGAAAAAGTCTATTTGCTACTGGACAGGAAACTCAGTTCGAGTCCCATGACATTCACTTTTGGGTCCGCTCCTGCTTATTGTATGTGTAAATGACTTGCAGCAGAGTTGATACATTATGCAGATATCCCAAGTATTACAAAACCTTGTTAGAAATTCAGCAACAGCGCAAATTGTCAATAGGGTTTTTCACGTAGTAATTAACAGACCATTCGAAAATAGACTGTTAATTTAGAAAAAGGGACAATATATTCATCTCTGCGCAAGAAATAAAATTAGATCAAGGATATATAGAGCACGTGAAAAGGGATTAACGATTAGGAAAGAATGTTCTAGGTGTTTGAGTGCACTGATGAAAATCTGAACAAGAAAAAACATGAACATTTACGGAAACTCAAACAAGTCTGGCCATTTTTAAAAGCTGCTAGTGGCACAAAAGTTCGTATATAGAGAAAAACGGCACAGCAATCGAAGTTGAGAGTAGCAAATCATATGCAGAAATGCATTCAAGTGTTCCCTTACAAGGAAAGATCCAAGACTTCTGTCTAAGTTTCATTCTCACGCAGCTTTAAAAATAAGTTATATAAAATAATACTAGCGGTGAAACTTCCTGGCAGATTAAAACTGTGTGCCGGACCGAGACTCGAACTCGGGACCTTTGTCTTTCGCAGGCAAGTGCTCTACCAACTGAGCTACCCAAACACGACTCACGGCTCGTCCTCACAGCTTTACTTCCGCCCGAGTTCGAGTCTCTGTCCGGCACACAGTTTTAATCTTCCAGGAAGTTTCATATCAGCGCACACTCCGCTGCAGAGTGAAAATCTCATTCTGGCAATATTAGCGGTAGTAGAGTTGAGATACAGATGAAATTACTGTAATTTCAGAAATTTCACTTAAGTTATCCCCTCAAAAAAGGTAACATACCATAGACTCCCTCTGTCAAAAGCTGAGCTCAAACATGACGAGGTATCTCGAACAGAATGCCAACCACCGCGGAAACCGAAAACATCGGTCAGGCGAAACCCACCTTGCGGTTTTATCGCATGACACCCTGAAAGCCACGGCTCATGGCAGTCAGTTTAATGCATTGTTTCTTGACTTCCCGAAAGTATTTCGCTTAGTTGCACACCAACGCTTACTAACAAAAGTTAACTGCGCATACAATTTGTGCAGACAATGTTAACAGTAACGTCAGACTTTTTGCAGATAATGCAGTTATCTGTAATGAAGTACTGTCTGAAAAAAAAATCTGCACGAACACTGTTTAAGGTCACGAAAAGATGTTAGAGTGTTGCAAACGTTGGCAAAATTGCTTCAAACAGTTAGAAATTGTGCACTTCACAAAATGCAAAAACTTGGTATCCTATGGCTGCAATATCAATGTGTCATGATAGGAATCAGTCAACTCATACAAATACCTGGGTGTAATAATTTGAGGGGATATGAAATTGAATGATCACATATGCTCAGTCGCAGGTAAAACAGATGGTAGATTTCGGTCCATTGGTAGAGAGAGATGAAATGCATACGCTTCGAGATGGTGTCAAGTATCCCGCTAATACTTTATTAGAAATTTGCTAGTGAAGTGTATACTCGTACAAGGAGAAGCACCTTCCGCCATGCAGTTCACAGTGGTTTGCAGAGCGCGGACGTCAATGTAGATGTGGCAGACATTCTCATTCCGCTAAGTTCTACGCCTTTTGCTTTTTGCATAACTGGCAACTACGGAAACAAACAAATCAACTCCAAATTAATAGCATTTTGCAACTCAATGTATCTTTTTATACAAAACGAAATGTTCAGACTGAGTCACAAGCTCATCATCGTCCAGCCCAAACCGCTAAGGATAGAAACTTGGAAGTTGGAGAGCGTGTTCGTCTTGTACTGCAGGCCTCGTTGTAGAAGGGATTTTTCAAAATTCTGAGGCTAAGGGGGTGAAATATGGTGTGAAAGGCTTTTTGAAAATACATCGCTATTAAGGCATTTTGAACCTAGGACCACGAAAACTGGTATCTGGTTTCTCGGTCAGAAATAAAAATATAGTGTTTTAGCACACTTAATGGTGTGAAATTGGAGCTGAAAGACTGTTTTGAAAAGCACATGTTATTAAAGAACTAGCAAACTATTTTAAAGTCTACATCTACAAAAATCGGTATTTAATTTCTTGGTTAGAATTAAAATAATGCGTGTTTCAGTGTTTTTGGAAATTCAACTCCTAAGGGGTATAGGCGATGAAAAGTTTTATGAAAGTATTTCATTACGAAAGCAGAACCGCTTTTTGGTCAGAAGTACATTCGGAAAATACCACGCTTCTGTAGACTTAATTGGCGTGAAAAGTCTATGTGTTGCAATGCAAACTAAATTAGACAAAGCTATTTATGTCACCACGACAAATCAGTACTGTCAGAATCTCATAGAAAACGAAACGGATCTTTAATTCATTAATTTTTCAGTGGACCTTGTACATGTATATAACATTATTTTTGTTGTAATTGCTAAACAAACGAACCATTATTGAAAAAAGAAATAGATACCACCTTTAAATACGATTCTGTGTACGGGAATATCCGCTTGAGATTAGAGAATTCAGTACGGAGTGTAATACTGGCGCTAATAGCTATAGAACGACTCACCTTATTTGTCTCTTTCTTTTTTTAACTCGCTATAAATAAAACCCGCTGGAACACTTTAATTACGCAAAGACAGACATATGTAAAAAGTCACTAACTCTTTTACAGTGTGTGGAATTAATAAAAAAATAAAAGAAAAGAAAGAAACAGTGTGCAGACCACCTAGTTTACACGAGCGAAGCAGCGGGAGCTTAGCTAGTAAGCTATATATATATATATATATATATATGTGTGTGTGTGTGTGTGTGTGTGTGTGTGTTCTGGTACATTTTGTATATATATATATATATATATATATATATATATATATATCTTACTAGCTTAGCTCCCGCTGTCTATATATACAGGGTGTTACAGAAAGGTACGGCCAAACTTTCAGGAAACATTCCTCACACACAAAGAAAGAAAATGTGTTATGTGGGTATGTGTCCGGAAACGCTTACTTTCCATGTTAGAGCTCATTTTATTACTTCTCTTCAAATCACATTAATCATGAAATGGAAACACACAACAACAGAATGTACCAGCGTGACTTCAAACACTTTGTTACAGGAAATGTTCAAAATGTCCTCCGTTAGCGAGGATACACGCATCCACCCTCCGTCGCATGGAATCCCTGATGCGCTGATGCAGCCCTCGAGATAGGCGTATTGTATCACAGCCGTCCACAATACGAGCACGAAGAGTCTCTACATTTGGTACCGGGGTTGTGTAGACAAGAGCTTTCAAATACCCCCATAAATGAAAGTCAAGAGGGTTGAGGTCAAGAGAGCGTAGAGGCCATGGAATTGGTCCACCTCTACCAATCCATCGGTCACCGAATCTGTTGTTGAGAAGCATACGAACACTTCGACTGAAATGTGCAGGAGCTCCGTCGTGCATGACCCACATGTTGTGTCGTACTTGTAAAGGCACATGCTCTAGCAGCACAGGTAGAGTATCCCGTATGAAATCATGATAACGCGCTCCATTGAGCGTAGGTGGACGAAACTAAAATGAGCTCTAACATGGAAATTAAGCGTTTCCGGACACATGTCCACTTAACATTTTTTCTTTACTTGTGTGTGAGGAATGTTTCCTGAAAGTTTGGCCGTACCTTTTTGTAACACCCTGTATATAGATATATGTTCTGGTACATTTTGTTTGTGGGGTTTCAGAGAGTCCGAGAAAGCGATTCGGCTCGCGGCTCCCCCTGGACAGGTGAATGGTGAGTCGCCATTTGGTCCATGTCTGGCGCATATATATACTGCGGAAATTTGAGGAGATTCAATACGATGAGTGTCTGAGCTGGGAGTATTGATAACATTCGAACTCCTGCGACTCATATCCTCCTGGGGTGGGGATCGTCGACGGCCAGCTGGCCTCTCTCTGGCTGACACGCACTTCTGCTGTGCTCATGGGCCGAGTTCACGGCGGTAGTTTCCTCCGTCGGCGCTGCACTGAGGCACGGTAAGTACGTGGCATGTATTTGACGATGTCTAGACCACTTTTGCAAGCTTTAACTGTCTGTGCAATACGGCGATCTGTACAAAATAGTTTTGCCGCTGAAAGTCTCAAAAAATGGTTCTGAACACTATGCGACATAACTGCTGAGGTCATCAGTCCCCTAGAACTTAGAACTACTTAAACCTAACAAGGGAACCTCCCCATCGCACCCCCCTCAGATTTAGTTACAAGTTGGCACAGTGGATAGGCCTTGAAAAACTGAACACGGATCAATTGAGAAAACAGGAAGAAGTTGTGTGGAACTGTGAAAAAATAAGCAAAATATACAAACTGAGTAGTTCATGGGAAGATAGGCAACATCAAGGACACTGGAAACGCAGGAGCGCCGTGGTCTCGTGGTAACGTGAGCAGCTGCGGAACGAAAGGTGCTTGGTTCAAATCTTCCATCGAGTGAAAAGTTTGATTTTTATTTTCAGTTTATGTGACAAACTCTTATGTTTTCAGCACTTTTTGGGAGTGATTATCACATTCACAAGAAAACCTAAATCGGGCAAGGTAGAAGAATCTTTTTACCCATTCGCCAAGTGTACAAGTTAGGTGGGTCGACAACATATTCCTGTCATGTGACGCACATGCCGTCACCAGTATCATATAGAATATATCAGATGTGTTTTCCTGTGGAGGAATCGGTTGACCTATGACCTTGCGATCAAATCTTGTCGGTTCCCATTGGAGAGGCACGTCCTTTCGTCTACTAATCGCACGGTTTTGCGATGCGGTCGCAAAACACAGAAACTAAACTTATTACAGTGAACAGAGACGTCAATGAACGAACGGACAGATAACAACGATGCAAAAATAATGAAAGTAAAGTTTTCACTCGAGGGAAGATTTGAACCAAGGACCTCTCCTTCTGCAGCTGCTCACGCTACCACGAGACCACGGCGCTCCTGAGTTTACGGTCTCCATGATGTTGCCTATGTCACCCATGAACTACTCAGTTTGTATATTTTGCTTATTTTTTCACAGTTCCACACAACTTCTTCCTGTTTTCTCAATTGATCTGTGTTCAGTTTTTCAAGGCCTATCCACTGTGCCAACTTGTAACTAAATCTGAGGGGGGTGCGATGGGGAGGTTCCCTTGTAAGTAACATAAGGACATCACACACATCATGCCCGAGGCAGCTTTCGAACCTGCGACCGTAGCGATCGCGCGGTTCCAGACTGTAGCGCCTAAAACCTCTCGTCCACCCCGGCCGGCGGTTAATAACAGAAAATGGACTTATACTTAAATGTATTATGTAACGTGAGACATGATCACAATTGTTTTCTACATGTTTTGAAAGTCATTTTTCTTCAACTCACTTGGCTGAACTACAACAGCAAAAAGATGGACAGTGCTCCCACACCGGCAGCATCAGTAATCTGGTAGGTAAATTCAGTAAGAGCAAATCAGAATACTCCATTCATTCTTTTGTGCTGGGGCTTAGGAGCCTCTACAGACTAGTTGAACAAGACGGAGGGCGAGGTTCGCAGAAGAACTTCTGTAAAGTTTGGAAGGTAGGAGACGAGGTACTGGCAGAAGTAAAACTGTGAGTACCGGGCGTGAGTCGTGCTTCGGTAGCTCAGTTGGTTGAGCACTTGCCCGCGAAAGGCAAAGGTCCCGAGTTCGAGTCTCGGTCGGGCACACAGTTTTAATCTGCCAGGAAGTTTCATATCAGCGCACACTCCGCTGCAGAGTGAAAATCTCATTCCGGAGGGCGAGGTATTTACGGAAAGTTTTGAGAGACAAGTGGATGCAGACCATCCATCTCTGGCAGGATGCTGTCCCTCATCACCATTGTGGCATTAGGACATCTCCAGACTAGAAGCTGTAGCACACCGAAAATTCCAGCCACACTATGCAAACATCTCGCCACTGTGTGTCAGTGGGATGGGCTGTCCCATTAGGATTGCTAGGAAGAATGCAACCTGCGTTGTTCTGGGAACCACTACAACAGATTTATATAGAGCATCCAGAGGGTCAGTCGTTATGCAAACATCTTTCTCGGCGCTGGATCCGCAGCTATGCATCATTCCGCCAGCACCGTTGCCTAGGTAACACACGTTTCGACAGGTCTTTCTCAGGTGTCATGCATGAAAGAGATGCCACCACCTCGGCATTGCGGGACCCAAACTGAGGCCTACGCGTCGTTCAGCAGCTGACGCCTATGTCGTCACTTTGCAGGGCCTGCCAGTGTATCAAGGCTCCTGGGGGACGTGTGCAGCGTCGGTGGCGTTGACGTCGAGAGTCGGGCTCATACATGTGAAGGATATTGATTTAATTAATTTGTATAATTAATTTGCTTAAATTTTTTATATCAACGTGGTGTTAGTGGTACAACAGTTAAGGGGAGGTTGTGGGTGGCTGGGCGAGTGGTTGGGTGACATGGAGCAGAACAACAGGTTAAGTGCTGAACACTAGTTTAATTTGCATAATTTGTATGTAAAACGCGGTACAATAGTTTAAGGGGGTAGGGGTGGGTGACAAAGATGAGTGCCCCAGAAATGGCGCTCAAAAGTGTGTGAAACTCGAAAAGTGTACCAGTAAGTGGTGGGAGGACATAACTAATTACTTAATTGGTATCAAAGGTGGTACAATAGTTTAAGGGGATGGGGCTGATGTGGAAAACCACTTAACAGAACAATAGGTTAAGTGCCGGGAAAGGGTCAAACATTAGGTTGAGACATCTAGAGAGTTGTGCTGTACATTAGGTTTTGCAACATGTTTGCCCCATGTAATTACTTCTTACAGGACCTACATCTTTCCAAACAGCAGAAAATGACAAGCAACAGAAATCCAACCCTGCAAACTGAATTTTTTTATAAATAAACAACATAGCTTTGAATTTTCTGTTATGAGATTTCCATATATTCCATACACTGCCAAGTATCCCATAAATTGTTTAAATAAACAATATTCCGCACATTTCCTAAATTGTTTAAACAATGTTCCATATACTGCAATCAATTTCCAGATAAATTCTTTAACTAAATAAATAAACTATATTCCATATATTGTCATAAATAATTAAACGATATTCTGTACATTGTCTAAATTGTTTAAACAATATTCCATACACT
The DNA here is from genome assembly GCF_021461385.2 of Schistocerca piceifrons. Taxonomy (NCBI): domain Eukaryota; kingdom Metazoa; phylum Arthropoda; class Insecta; order Orthoptera; family Acrididae; genus Schistocerca; species Schistocerca piceifrons. The sequence continues at coordinate 189,892,792 of NC_060138.1, forward strand.
GCAAACGAATTCCCTCCAAATGACCGACCAACTGAGTCTTTTTCCCGCCAATCTCTGGGAGGGAGGATGGGAAAGGAGGGGCTTACCAGAAGAGGAGAGGTTAATTAATTGATCAATTTAGTTAATAGTGAATCAAATTGATAAGTTTGAGAGGGGCTATTCCAATAACTCAGATCTGAATGTATACCTTTAGCAGCGAGGGGGAGGGGCGGGTTGGAGGTTTCCTGAGGGTTGGAGGGGAGGGGGGAAGTCAGAAGGGCCAGAGGAACAATAGGTTAAGGACCTCTCAATCAAAAGGAATGAGCCTTTGATAGAACAATAGGTTAAGGACCAGTTAATCGAAGGAGAGCAATAGGTTAATGACCTGTCAATCAAAGGAGAACAATAGGTTTGCCCATGAGTGCATAGCTCCTGCCCCTGATATATATATATATATATATATATATATATATATATATATATATATATATATATATATATATATACAAAGTGGGGGGACAAGCTATGTTCTGGTGCATTTTGTAGTGCGAGTTGCGCTGCAGTCGGCAACACCTATATAACAATATAAGACAACAGGTGTCTGGCGCAGTTCTTAGATCGGTTACTGCAGGAATCCCATAAAACATCAAATCTCCGACATTGGTGCAGCCGAAAAAGATCCTGCAAGAACATGACCAATGACGAGCGAAGAGAATCGTTCAACGTGACAACCCTTCTGAAAATTGGTGAAGATTTCAATGTTGGGCTGTCAACAAGTATCAGTGTGTGAACCATTCAACAAAACATCATCTCTAAGGGCTTTCAGAGCCGATGGCCCACTTCTGTACCCTTGGTGACTGCATGATATAAAGCTTTACACGTCGCCTGGGCCTGTCAACACCAACATTGGACTGCTGATGACTGGAACCACGTTGCCTGGTCGGACGATTCTCGCTTCAAATTACATCGAACTGATGGACGTGTACGGGTATGGAGACAACCCCATGAATCCATGGACCCTGCATGTCAGCAGGTGACTGCTCAAGCTGGTGGAGACGTTGTAATGGTGTGCGGCGTTTGCAGTTGGAATGATATGGGACCCTTGATATTCCTAGAGACGACTCTGACAAGTGACGCGTACGTAAGCATCCTGCCTGATCACCTGCATCTATTCATGTCCATTGTGCATTCCGACGGACTTCGGCAATTCCAGCAGAACAATGCGACGCCCCACACATCCATAATTGCTACAGAGTGCCTCCAAAAACACTCTTCTGAATTTAAACACTGCCGCTGGCCTCCAAACTCTCTAGACATGAAAATTATTGAGCATTTCTGGGATGCCTTGCAACGTGCTGTTCAGAAGCGATCTCCACGCCCTCGCACTCTTACGGATTTATGGACAGCCCTGCAGGATTGATGGTGTCAGCTTATGATTGTTAACATCTTCATCTCATCTCTAAAGCCCTCATTGTCTCAGAAAATAGTCTACGAGTAATTTGCAAACTTTGTTTCAACGAAAGCAAATGTACGACTACTAAAATGATAGAAAACAGAGACACTTGCATTCATACTACACAAATCACATCTATATTTCAGTTCCAGGGTGCTATCTTCCATGTGCGTGCCCGTTAAACCACCGTCATCTGCAGTGCAGAATGAATCTCCTTCTGGCCCAAAAGTTTCGGCTTTTCTTTAATTTCTGATTTAATATAACTACTGCAGGTATATCTGAAATCGGTAATGTGTTATCCTATGTAGACATAATATGATATAATTACCTATTAAACTGTTTCGGTAACAATCTGACGCGCTATTTCAAGTTACGACTAAGTCGGAGCGGCAACAATGTAGAGAAGTAGCTGGAAGATGCAGCTAACTGTCGCAAATAAAAGTTTTAATTTTTTCCAGTTTCCGACCAATCGTCCCCTACTTTCGTAACAGCCCACGTACGTACGTGGATATTGTGAGGTTTACTGAACCATCTGCAATGGTTTGTGAAGAATCACCCTAAATATATCGTGTCAATATTGTTTCCTATGCAGTACCACATGTTCATATGTAGGAAAAATTACTGTAATATATCGAGTGGAATAAGTGTGGTTTGCAGTGTAGGCGAGCCGGCACGCTGCCTCTGGCGCTGCGAGGGAAAAATGAGAACAATGGAGGGCTAATAACGCTGTGTGCAATGACTCACAGGGCAGAAGCGGCTAGAGAGCCTTAACAGCCAGCATTAATATTCGCTGCAGTATCTAAAGCCAACTGTGAACAGTGTGTGTGTGTGTGTGTGTGTGTGTGTGTGTGTGTGTGCGTGTGTGTGAGTGTGAGCACTTTATGTCGCGGAGCAATGGGAGTCATCAACTTCGTAGCGTCGACAGGCGAAGTATTTCCGCAAAGACTAGGCACGCTGCCCAAGGGAACTTTTTTCTATTTTTTGGTCATCATTCTTCTGACGGGTTTTTATGTGGCTCGCCCCGAATTCCTCTCCTGTGCTAACCTCTTCATGTCAGAGTAGTACTTGCAACCAACGTCCTCAATTATTTGCTGGATGTATTCCAATATCTTCCTCTACTGTTTTTGCCCTCTACAGCTCTCTCTCGTACTATGGAAGTCATTCCCTCATGTCTTAGCACATGCCCTATCATCCTGTCCCTTCTCCTTATCAGTGTTTTCCACATATTTCTTTCCTCTCCGATTCTGTGCAGAACCTCTTTATTACTTACCTTATCAGTCCATGTGGTGTCACCGCCAGACACCACACTTGCTAGGTGGTAGCTTTTAAATCGGCCGCGGTCCGTTAGTATACGTCGGAGCCGCGTGTCGCCACTATCAGTGATTGCAGACCGAGCGCCGCTACACGGGAGGTCTAGTCTAGAGAGACTCCCTAGCACTCGCCCCAGTTGGACAGCCGACTTTGCTAGCGAGAGTTCACTGGCTATATACGCTCTCATTTGCCGAGACGACAGTTTAGCATAGCCTTCAGCTACGTCATTTGCTACGACCTAGCAAGGCGCCATATTCAGTTACTATTCTGAACAGATAATATTGTGAATCATGTACCGTCAAGAGCGACGTTCATGATTAATGGATTAAAGTTAAGTATCAAACTAATTACGTCCGCTTTCTGAATTCTAATTCCTTGTCATGTTCCAGGCCTCACGTCAGTATAGTCCTTCCCTCCTCACGCCAGCCTGCGTGAGCTAAAACGCGTGCATTTCGGCATACACTAGTAACACGGTGTTGGCTCTTCTGCCAACACTAAAGTCCACCTGATTTTCAACATCCGTCTGTAGCACCACATCTCAAATGCTTCAATTCTTTTCTATTCCAGTTTTCCCACAGTCTGTGTTTCACTGCCACACAATGCTGTACTCCAGATGTACATTATCAGAAATTTCTTAGATTAAGGCCGATATTTGATATTAGTAGACGCCCTTTTTGCCATTGCTAGTCTGCTTTTGATGTCCTCCTTGCTCTGTCCGTCATTGGTTATTTTACTGCCTAGGTAGCAGAATTCCTTAACTTCATCTACTTCGTACCTTCAAACCTAGTGTTAAGTTTCTCGCTGTTCTCATTTCCACTACTTCTCATAACCTTTGTCTTTCTTCGATTTACTCTCAGTCCATACTCTGTACTCATTAGACTGTTCATTCCGTTCACCAGATCATGTAATTCTTCTTCACTTTCACTCAGGATGCAATGTCATCTGCGAATCTTATCATTGATATCCTTTCACCTTGTATTTTAATTCCACTCCTGAACCTTTCTTTTATTTCCGTCATTGCTTCCTCGATGTACAGATTGAATAGTAGGGGCGAAAGGCTACCTCTTTGTCTTACAACCTTTTTAATACGAGCACTTGGTTCTGGGTCCTCCACTCTTATTATTTCCTCCTGGCTGTTGTACATATTGTATATGACCCGTCTCTCCCTATAGCTTACCCCTACTTTTCTCAGAATTTCGAACGTCTTGCACCATTTTACACTGTCGAACGCTTTTCCCAGGTCTTGATTTTTCTTTAGCCTTGCTTCCATTACTAACCGCAACGTCAGAATTGCCTCTCTCGTGCCTTTACCTTTCCTAAAGCCAAACTAATCATCATCTATCGCATCCGCAATTTTCTTTTCCATTCTTCTGTATATTATTCTTGTAAGCAACTTGGATGCATGAGCTGTTAAGCTGATTCTGCGATAATTCTCGCACTTGTCAGCTCTTGCCGTCTTCGGAATTGTGTAGATGATGCTTTTCCGAAAGTCAGATCGTATGTAGCCAGACTCATAATTTCTACACACCAACGTGAATAGTCGTTTTGTTGCCACTTCCCCCAATGCTTTTAGAAATTCTGATGGAATGTTATCCATCCCTTCTGCCTTATTTGACTGTAAGTCCTCCAAAGCTCTTTTAAATTCTGATTCTAATACTGGATCCCATATCTCTTCTAAACCGACTCCTGTTTCTTCTTCTATCACAACAGACAAATCTTCCCCCTCATAGAGGCTTTCGATGTATTCTTTCCACCTATCCGCTCTCTCCTCTGCATTTAACAGCGGAATTCCCGTTGCACTCTTAATGTTACCACCCTTGCTTTTAATATCACCGAAGGGTGCTTTGACGTTCCTGTGTGCTGAGTCTGTCCTTCCGACAATCATTTCTTTTTCGATTTCTTCACGTTTTTTCTGCAGCCATTTCGTCTTAGCTTCGTTGCACTTCCTACTTATTTCTGCATTCCTGAGTTTCCCGGAACATTTTTGTACTTCCTCCTTTCATCGATCAATTGAAGTACTTCTTCTGTTACCCATGGTTTCTTCGCAGTTACCTTCTTTGTGCCTATATTTTCCTTCCCAACTTCTATGATGGCCCTTTTTAGGTATGTCCATTCCTCTTCAACTGTACTGCCTACTGAGCTATTCCTTATGTTGTATCTATAGCCTTAGAGAACTTCAACCGCATCTCGTCATTCCTTAGTAGTTCCGTTCAAATGGTTCAAATGGCTCTGAGCACTATGGAACTTAACATCTATGGTCATCAGTTCCCTAGAACTTAGAACTACTTAAACCTAACTAACCTAAGGACATCACACAACACCCAGTCATCACGAGGCAGAGAAAGGTAGTTCCGTATCGCACTTCTTTGCGTATTGATTCTTCCTGGCTAATGTCTTAAACTTCAGCCTACTCTTCATCACTACTATATTGTGATCTGAGTCTATCCCTGCTCCTGTGTACACCCTACAATCCAGTATCTGATTTCGGAATCTCTGTCTGACCATGATGTAATTTAACTGAAATCTTCCCGAATTATCAGGCCTTTTCCGACTATACCTCCTCTTCTTGTGATTCTTGAACAGAGTATTCGCTATTACTAGCTGAAACTTGTTACAGAGTTCAATTAGTCTTTCTCCTCTCTCATTCCTTGTCCCAAGCCCATATTTTCTTGTAACCTTTTTTACTACTCCTTCCCCTACAACTGCATCCCGGTCTCCTATGACTATTAGATTTTCATATCCCTTTACATACTGTATTACCCTTTCAATATCTTCATACACCTTCTCTATCTCTTCTTCTTCAGCTTGGGACGTCGGCATGTATACCTGAACAATCGTTGTCGGTGTTGGTTTGCTGTCGATTCTGATACGAACAACCCTATCGCTAAACTGTTCACAGTAACATACTCCCTGCCCTACCTTCCTATTCATAACGAATCCTACTCCATTATACCATTTTCTGCTGCAGTTATTATTACCCTATACTCATCTTGTGGTGTCACCGCCAGACACCACACTTGCTAGGTGGTAGCCTTTAAATCGGCCGCGGTCCGGTAGTATACGTCGGACCCGCGTGTCGCCACTATCAGTGATTGCAGACCGAGCGCCGCCACACGGCAGGTCTAGAGAGATTTCCTAGCACTTGCCCCAGTTGTACAACCGACTTTGCTAGCGATGGTTCACTGACAAATTACGCTCTCATTTGCCGAGACGATAGTTAGCATAGCCTTCAGCTACGTCAATTGCTACGACCTAGCAAGGCACCATTATCAATTGCTATTTATCTTGTGATGCATGTACCGTCAGACCGATGTTCACCAATTATGGATTAAAGTTAAGTATTCCAGAAGTTACGTACTATTTTTGCTACTATAAAGACCTTGTCGTGTTCCAGACCTCACGCCATCCTGCGTGAGCTTAAACGCGTGCCTTTCGGCTACCTGTCACAGTGGATTGGTTGTCTTGCCAGTCCACAACACATCTGACCAGAAATCCTTGTCTTCTTTCCACTTCACTTCACTGACCCCTACTGTATCTAGGTTGAGCTTTTGCATTTCCCTTTTCAGATTTTCTAGTTTCCCTACCACTTTCAAGCTTCTGACATTCCACGCCCCGACTCGGAGAACGTCATCCTTTAGTTGATTATTCAATCTTTTTTCTGATGGTAACCTCCCCCGTGGCGGTCCCCTCCCGGAGATCCGAATGAAGGACTATTCCGGAATCTTTTGCCAATGGAGAGATCATCATGACGCTTCTTCAATTACAGGCCACATGTCCTGTAGATACACGTTACGTGTCTTTAATGCATTGTGGTTTGAATTGCCTTCTACATCCTCATGCCGTTGATCATTGCTGATTTTTCCGCCTTTAGGGGCAGCTTCCCACCCCTAGGACAGGAGAGTGCCCTGAACTTCTGTCCGCTCCTCCACCTTCTTTGACAAGGCCGTTGGCAGAATGAATCAAAGACGCTACTCTTAGACCACAGGTTTTCTAAGGGGAACATAGTGAACGACATTTTGTTATTGTCAGAAGCTTGTCTCAGCCTCAGGTCACACAGATAATATCAGTACCGGTACCGATTTTTCTTTTTAGCAATCCTACATCAGATGATCTGCTTAAAACGAAGGGAAAAGGATAATATTAAAAGACTTGGACGCAAAATCACGCATCAAGCTCCCTTCTGTGGGTCTGATACACAATTTACGGAGTCTGTCTGTAAATCAGAGCGGGTGTAGTCGTAAATTGATACACAGGATGTCCACATGAAACCTCCCTAATTTCAAAATGCAATAAAAAAATCCTTGAGACATAGCTACTTGCGGTTGGGAGCATTATGTACAGCAACTCAAAAAGCTTTGTACTAAACATTGATACACCTGTACATCAGTTCCTTTCGTATCCCACAAATTTCTAGATGATACTGTGTTTCAGTCTTTGCGTGCACAAATATGTCTGGGGTGTTATTTGGTATTGCATCCACAATTCTCCTGCAGAAATCAGTAGCGTCATGTATAGCCTCAGAATACACAATGTTTCTCACATAACCACACAGGAAAAAGATTCAGAGAGGTTATTTCCAGAGATCACGATGACCAATGGTTGGTCCATCAGGTCTTATCCACCGCTGTGACAATGTTGAAAAGTGGCAAGTCATTTCGCATGCCCCTTTTCATTTAATGAAAGAATAAGACACTAACTAGAGGATAATTACAGGGCAGAATACGATAATAACTTTTTATTAAAGCGAATTGGCTCTGGCTCTGAGCACTATTGGACTTAACATCTATGGTCATCAGTCCCCTAGAACTTAGAACTACTTAAACCTAACCAACCTAAGGACAGCACACAACACCCAGTCGTCACGAGGCAGAGAAAATCCCTGACCCCGCCGGGAATCGAACCCGGGAACCCGGGCGTGAGAAGCGAGAACGCTACCGCACGACCACGAGCTGCGGACAAAGCGAATTGGATTACAGTGGATATATGTACCTACTTCTAACTAACTTCATATCAGTCACACACAGTTGATGTTCCTGAGAGATACTGAGTCTTGCCTGTATTTACCATTCTGATGTAGGCTGAAGCAGTGAATTAAAATTGCGCCAGCTCTGTGATTCGAACGCGAATCTCCTGCTTAATACGCAGATTCGCTACCTTCTGCCAGTGTGGTTTAATTCAACGCTTCAGCCTACATAGAAGGGATAGGCAAAATAATGAGAACAGTGGTAGTAATGAGATGGTTGTATTTGATGGTCAACAACGCAGGTAAGACATGTGTCGGGCTGGACCGTGCGTGGTCGGTGGAGACAAGGCATCAGTGCAGGTTGTTTACGAGTAGTGCACACTTCGTATTTGCATTCGGAGGGCGAGGTCGACGTGCAATGAAAGATCTAACAGAGTTCGAAAGAGGGCAGATTGTGGCGGCCCGATTAGCTGGTGCATCAGTAATCATGACAGACAACTGATTGAATGTTTCATGAGCAACTGTTTCAACTATCAAGCCAGCCTACACACAACAGGGAAAGACATCATCATGTAAACGTGATAGTGGGCGTAAATCAAAACCAAATGACAGAGATCGTCATACGCCAACACGAATTGGGACGAAACTATACAGAACTATGGTGGCTAAAGTGACTGCAGAGCTCAATAGCCATCTTCGAGACCTCGTATCTATCGACACGACGCTGTCCACCGAGAACTCCATAAAGCGAATATTCATGGGCGATGTGCTATACCGAAACCATTAGTGACGACAACCAAAGCAAAGAAGCGTAAAACATGGTGTCAGGAGGCCGGCCGGTGTGGCCGAGCGGTTCTAGGCGCTTCAGTCTGGAACCGTGCGACCGCTACGGTCGCAGGTTCGAATCCTGCCTCGGGCATGGATGTGTGTGATGTCCTTAGGTTAGTTAGGTTTAAGTAGTTCTAAGTTCACAGCCGGCACGGTATCTCAGCGTGTTCGGTCAGAGAGCCGGTTGGCCTCTGTAATAAAAAAACTGAGTGGAACGATCAACCACCGAACTTGAACAGGCTGTCTTGCGACGTCCGCAAGGACCAAACACAACGATCAATAACGAACAAAATGAAAAAAAAAAGTAGTTCTAAGTTCTAGGGGACTGATGACCTCAGATGTTAAGTCCCATAGTGCTCAGAGCCTTTTGAACCATTTCGAATGGTGTCAGGAGCATAAACTCTGGACGGCTGATCAATGGAAACACGTCATATGGTCCGACGAGTCAACGTTTTCGTTATTTCCAACAAAGGACCGGGTTTACGTCTGGAGAACGCCACAAGAGGCCTACAAACCTGATTGCTTGATTCCAACGGTTAAGCATGGAGATGGAAGTCTGATGGTGTGGGCAGCCATATCATGGTATTCTGCTGGTTCCATCATCACTCTCAAAGACCGTGTTACAGCAAACGATTACGTGAACATGGCAGGTGATCAGGTGCACTCCATGACTCAAATGTTGTTTCCCAACAAATGCCATATTTTAGGACGACAATGCACCCATTCACACAGCCAGGACAGTGCAATCGTGGTATGAGGAGCATGCAATTCCAGCGTCTTCCTTGGCCACCACAGTCCCCGAACATTATCGAATCCTTGTGGGCAGTATTGAAGCGCAGACTCTGGAGCAAATTTCCGCCTCCCTCGTCGCTACAGGAGTTAGTTGAATGTGATCGCAGAGTGGTATAACATTCCACTGGAAACTATACAATCATTATGTGCCAGTATTCCAAGAAGAACCGCAGCTGTATTACGGGCAAGTGGGAGTCCAACCACTTATTAATAAACCATTCCCAAGTAAATACATGTGTTCACATTATTTTGCCTATTCCCCTGTGCTTATCGTTACTTCCTTTTCTCTATACTTTCTATGAGTGGGAATGAGAAGCTTGCTGGATCTGGGTCGGCCAAGACAGTTATCGACAAAACGAAAAAAGATGCTCTCTGTCACTAGCACAGGCGGTCAGCCTCTGGTGTTGACTCCATGAAAGTCACCATGCCGGGCCATCCATGGAAATATCAGCTTTTGTACGTTTACGACAGAGCCCTGCTCTGCGGCCGGGCTGAGGCTAGGGAAGGCACTCTGTCATCGGGGGGCCGCCTCTTTCACATGTCCTGAAAAGTGCCTTCAGAAGATAACAAACTGACACTTACCTAAAGAAACACTGCTTGCAGAAAAATAAGAGCCTGACCTCGAGCGCAGCTTTTTACTTTACGAGGATCTCTGCTGGGCATGAAAACACGTGGTTGGCAATAATAAAGGGTGTCCGAAAAGTCTTTCCCTGATTACATAAATTGATAACTCAGGCTAGAAGTAAGATACAAATATGAAACTGGTGTCTAATTGTTTACAAACTATCAAAGTTTTTTTCACACATTAGTAAACTTCCACATGAGCACCCTTGGTAGCACGTAGCACATCTAGACGATATTCAATTTCCGTCCGCACACTAGCCAACATCACTGGAGGGATCGATTCAACGACTATGGTTATCCGTTGCCGCAGGGTTTCAAGATCTGGTACACATGTTCGGTAGACCTCGTCCTTGACATAACCCCATAAAAAGAAGTCTAATGGTGTTATGTCAGGAGAGCGTGGAGGCCAAACCGTTGGCCCATCACGACCAATCCATCGCCCAGGAAAGGTCATATCGAGATAGGCACGGACGTCCAAACCCCAATGAGGCGGTGCACCGTCTTGCTGAAACAAGACATCGGGGTAATACTGAAGCAGCTGAAGAACTGCATACAGTTGCCACATGTCCAGATACACTGCAGATGTGATGGTAGCCTCAGCGAAGAAGAATGGCCCAATAATTCGATCGTGCAATAGCGCGCGCCAAACATTCACCTTTGGACTGCCTCTGGTGCACTCCATGACCTCGCCTAAAACAGAAAAAAAACTTTGGTAGTTGCAAACAATTTGACACAAGTTTCATATTTGTATCTTACTTCTAGCCTGAGTTATCAATTTATGTAATCAGGGAAAGACTTTTCGGACACCCTGTATTTGTGATGTCAGCAGCAGCTTTCAGAAGAAGAAGAAGAGCGGATCGAAATGTCATTGGCGTTTTCTCATGCCGCGTTTTTATTGGCAGGAATTTTGTGCACGAAGTAACCTTGTCATTGGCTGTATGAGTGTTCATATTCCGCCATTGGTGGGCATGTCCTCTTAAAATAGGCACATATAATGAAAATTTTAAATATTAACGTATTGTCAAAGAGCATAAGCGATTTATCGATTATACTGCGAGGCAGCTATCGCTGAGGCAGAGTGTGTGTATGAAAGCGCTTATGTTAGGTGGCGCAGTAGTGGGCAGTTGTTGCTCGGGGGTAGCAGGAGTAGCGCGCTAGAGGTTGGCAGTGTCTGTTGCGATCCTCCGGAGTGGGCAGTCGCTTAGTATTAAATATTCTGTGTGATAATTTAGGTGTTGTGTATTAATGATTTATGGAAGAAATAAGATCTGAAGTATAATTAATTAAGAAAATGCTACATATATTATTATGAAATTTTGACGAAGAATCTTTCTACATAATGTTACATCGATCTACAATAAGCTAATCAATATTCATGTATTTATGCGCTTTTGATGTAGATCGAGTTTGAATGAGACCAGCTTTGTGTGTAACCACAAGTTTTTTATTGTAGTTCTTGTAAAGATCATTTGTTTGCGTATATTTAATTTTTATGATATGACTTAACACTGGCAAGTCAGTTTCACAATATACGCACATCAAAAAAACTTTTGCATCACCCTAGTTCCCAGAACTCCTGAAGATAAGCGTTGACTGTGGATATTGTACCACAGACACAGTCCCTTTGACTGTTCAGAGATGTCACTAAACCCACCCAAAGATGTAAACAACCATGCATGAGCAGCCCCTATTAGACAGAGGGGGTCCGACAGCTGATCAGTTCCAGTCATTCCATCAGGAAGGAGGTACGTGGCTCGTGTTGTCTGTAGTTGAAACCATGCCTAGACGGTCACTACCGCTGTTCGATCGCGTCCGCATTGTTACTTTGTGCCAGGAAGGGCTCTCAGCAAGGGAAGTGTCCAGGCGTCTCGGAGTGAACCAAAGCGATGTTGTTCTGACATGGAGGAGATACAGAGAGACAGGAACTGTCGATGATACGCCTCGCACAGCCCGCCCAAGGGCTACTACTGCAGTGGATGAACGCTACCTATGGATTATGGCTCGGAGGAACCCCGACAGCAACGCCACCATGTTGAATAATGATTTTCATGCAGCCACAGAACGTCGTGTTACGTCTCAAACTGTGTACAATAGGCTGCATGATGCGTAACTTCAGTCCCGACGTCCAAGGCGAGGTCCATCTTTGCAACCACGACACCATGCAGCGCGGTACAGATGGGCCCAACAACATGCCGAATGAACTGCTCAGGATTAGCATCACGTTCTTTTCACCGATGAGTGTCGCGCATGCCTTCAACCAGACAATCGTCAGAGACGCGTTTGGAGGCATCCCGGTCAAGCTGAACGCCTTAGACACACTGTCCAGTGAGTGCAGCAAGGTGGAGGTTCCCTGCTGTTTTGGCATCATGTGGGGCCGACGCACGCCGCTGGTGGTCCTGGAAGGCGCCGCACCGGCTGTACGACACGTGAATGCCATCCTCCGACCGATAGTGCAACCGTATCGGCTGCGTATTGGCGACGCATTCGTCTTCATGGACGACAATTTGCGCCCCCATCATGCACGTCTTGTGAATGACTTCCTTCTGGATAACGAAATCGCCCGACTAGATGGTTCAAATGGCTCTGAGCACTATGGGACTCAACTGCTGAGGTCACTAGTCCCCTAGAACTTAGAACTAGTTAAACCTAACTAACCTAAGGACATCACAAACATCCATGCCCGAGGCAGGATTCGAACCTGCGACCGTAGCGGTCTTGCGGTTCCAGACTGCAGCGCCTTTAACCGCACGGCCACTTCGGCCGGCTCGCTCGACTAGAGTGGCCAGCATGTTCTCCAGACATGAACCCTATCGAACATGCCTGGGATAGACTGAAAAGGGCTGTTTATGGACGACGTGACCCACCAACCACTCTGAGGTTGGTTCAAATGGTTCAAATGGTTCAAATGGCTCTGAGCACTATGGGACTTAACATCTATGGTCATCAGTCTCCTAGAACTTAGAACTACTTAAACCTAACTAACCTAAGGACATCACACACATCCGTGCCCGAGGCAGGATTCGAACCTGCGACCGTAGCAGTCGCGCGGCTGCGGACTGAGCGCCTAGAACCGCTAGACCACCGCGGCCGGCCCACTCTGAGGGATCTACGCTGAATCGCCGTTGAGGAGTGGGACAATCTGGACCAACAGTGCCTTGATGAACTTGTGGATAGTATGCCACGACGAATACAGGCATGCATCAACGCAAAAGCACGTGCTACTGGGTATTAGAGGTACCGTCGTGAACAGCAGTCTGGACCACCCCCTCTGAAGGTCTCGCTGTGTGGAGGTACAACATGCAATGTGTGGATTTCATGAGCAATAAAAAGGACGGAAATGATGTTGAGGTTGATCTCTATTCCAATTATCTGTACAGGGTCCGCAGCTCTCGGAACTGAGGTGATGCAAAACTTTTTGATGTGCATAGTAAGATTTTCAAGTAAGATATACTACAGCCATTCTCCTTAGTAATGTTACGGCTTCCCAATTCCAAATCGTATTTATTTTAAAAAATTCTAAATGTGTCTCAGTCAAATACCTTGCATTTTGGCTTTTGTAACTGTAGTTAGTTTAGTACTGCTGAGAGCAGAAGAACGCGTTATCCAAGACGACACCAATGCGAGGTAAGAAATTAATTTCACACAGTTCATGGATTTTCGCAGAGAGACCACTTTTGTACTTATTCAGATTTACAAGGACGTAGTAAGATCGAGTAGATCTGAATGCAGTTAACTCTAATTTGTCATTATCGCGCACAGATTTTAATTAGTTTGGGTTTACTGTTTTTCTTTTCTAGCTAGTGGACAGATTGTTTAAAACATGGCGAGGAAAATATACAGATACACGTAATCAGATACGCAATCAGCACACTACTTGATGTAAGTGTTCTTTGTTAGACACCAACATCACACCTTACTTTAGACATACACGTTACACTCTTTGTCTGGGAGGAATAAGAAGGCTGTACGGTTTAGCTAAAAATCAAAAAGTCTGCTGAGAAACAGAAGTGGAGAGCAGTGCACATTTGGCGTGCATATCAACATACGACAAGGGCCCAGTGTTGGTGACTATAGAGCCTCGACGCTTGTCCTATACTGCAGAGCCACACGCAAGATCAGTGTTCTGCACATCTCATTCTGGTTAACAACGGTGGGCGTAATTAGCACCATGTGCATCATTAGAGGACTCTTGGTTTGCATTTGTTCAAATCACTGTGATCATCAAGTCTGAAGTCCAGCATTGCTTTAATAGATGCATGGGTTTCACAATTACTATCAGGCCAACAGCCACTGTACTCGTTTGGATAAAAGTATGTGAGTAATTTTCAGAACTTCAGTTGCACCTAAGGGGCATGCTTTCCTGTCCGTTTAAGTAATGCTGATAACCAGTAAGTTTACATAGTAGAATTCACATAGGCGACGTTTCTGAAGTCAACTGATATTCATTCACAGTCAGATCCGTTTAATGTGTGCTTCAATTGAACAAATTAATGTTTTAAGCCAAAGCCTGTTTCTGTTAACACCTTCCATTCATATCAGATTTATTTCTTTGTAATTCTCCACTTTAGGATGCATAGCTATGGCCGTAAATTCTTTGTGACATCCATTTCATTCTGCATAACAATCACAGCTTCGGTCTTATAGGCGTGTCTGACTCATTGTGAAATTTCTGGTCAGTGTAAACATGTTTACAAGCAAGGAGTTTCGCAATGTTTCGCCAATGTAAGCTCCAATGTCGTGGTGCACCATCGTGCTGGAAGATATTATTTGGTTTAAGGGGAAGATTCTGAGGGACAGTAAATTGCTCAAGCAAGTCCAAATAAACGGTTTCTGTAGCAGTTTTCTCGATGAAGAAAAGTGGGTCAGTTATGTCGTCTTTCGTCAACCCTCACCACACATTCGCCTTTTCGCTGTCTCTGACATGTTCCCGAAAAAAGTGGGGGTTTCCCGATCGTAAGCTGCTAGTGGTGTGCCGATGAACTTTCACACGTGTGTGGAAGATTGCTTCGCCATAGAAAACAGTTCTTAGATACTGGGGTTTTTGCCAGATCCGGACAAATGCCTCAATAGCAAATACGTACCGGAGCTACAAGTCCTTTCGCTTCAATGTTTACACAATTTGTACTTTGTAAAAGTGCAAGTGAAGTCATTTATTGAGCACCATGAGGGCGATGGATGTTTCGCTCTCGTTATGCTCGCGCTTCTTTCGGAAGTGTCTCTGATCTTCTCTTTCATTTCATCATATGTGTGTTTTCTGGCAGAATATTTAAGACTTCCACTAGCTAGGAACGTGTCATACCTAGCCTTAATTGTGTTAACGTCTTCTTTTTAAATTTACGTCTTTTCTTTGGACAGCAGTGATTTCGTTTTCGCATATTACACCACATTTTGGTGCCTCTCTTGAGGTGTAGTCATTAATGTGTTTATTTAGTAGCTGAAGTGGAACAAATGGATTCATGTAGAGAAAAATCGACATAGAACTTCTTGAGTTACTTTATGTGATGTATTTGTGGATCAAGATTTTGTTTTAATTGCAATTGGAAATCAGGGAGATTTCATGTGGCTCTGAGCACTATGGGACTTAACATCTATGGTCATCAGTCCCCTAGAACTTAGAACTACTTAAACCTAGCTAACCTAAGGACATCACACAACACAATTTCATGTGGACACCCTGTATTGTGACAAGGTATAATGACTAACTGTTATAAAGCAAAGGACCTCATTAACTTGTAACAGAAACTAATTAAGAAGTGGATGAGCAGCTTATGTGTTGAATGCGAAATTCAAATTGAAATTTGTTGTGTTAACAGAGTAAAAGCGTCTGGACAGATCGCTCGTCCCTTTTCTATATATAAAGCGAGAGTAATCTTCCGCGCTGACAACGAACTTGGACAGAAAATACGGCATAAGGTAAGTGTAGTTGACAATAAATACTCAAAAGTCCGGTTGTATAACATAAAACGTGGTTCGTGTCAAACATTTTACAAAAGTCAAAGGGCCAGATGTTTTGATGTCTTTAAAGAAAACTATAGCGTTGTTAGTAATGAAACAACTTTTCTTTCTCATGTTTAAAATATATAGACTAAAGTACGACAATAGATCAATATTATGCTCGTAAGCAATACCATTTTGACACCCTCAAAGAGCTTTCTGATCACTGATTACTAGGTTTCCCTTTGAGAAGGCTTCCTGTGAACATTCTTAATAATATACTCACGGTTTAAGAGTTAACAGCTGTATATTATTACGTAGTCAACTGTTGCCTCGAGTTCCAACAATTACAGCGCAGATACGTTCTCATCGTAAGCTCTTCTCCTGGTCCGTTCAGCTGACGAGTTACTGTGGAACCTATTCAAGTGCATATAGAAGTTACTTTGACTTCTAATTTATTTTCCTAGTATTTTGCTATACTCAGTTTTCTTTCTTTCCGAACAGATCATCTGATGATGGCTTGCGAAAAAAGTCGAAATATGTAATGATACTATTTATGTGACCTGGGGCTGAAAAACACAATGATTTAAAGTATTGCTAATCCAGATAGAAATGTATAAAAATTTTGGCAATGGTTTTCATAACGACTGTCAACGTAAGTACGTAAAATTGTATTTTATTCTTTTGAGCATCGTTAAACCGAGTCACATAAACTGTGTCAGTTTTCTGCTCTATCCCAGAAATAAAGCTGGTTCTCATTTGAAATGATAATTAATCTTTTGAGGTAGAAGCACCGTAAACACTAAAATTAGTGTTTCGCTTTTCAAATAATGTTAACTGAAACGTATCTCATTAACGAGAACTGTAGACAACGTATAAAGTAACGATATCGTTACAAAAGTACATTCAGTTTTCTTCATTCTCAACTTAAAAGAAATCAAAGCACAGTTTAAAATAACTGGTAGAAACTGCTTGCTAACTGCATCTCTCAAAGATGAAACTGACTAGCAATTACATTTCAAATAATGTTTCAACTTATCTGATTTCCAAGTTCTATTTCTTAAGTTATACATTGTGACTTGATGCGTATGTTTTTTTAATGTGTATATTTGTTCGAGTTCTGTTGTTTTGGGTTGGTGAATGACAGCATTATTTCGTTTTCTTGCGGAAGTACCTGTAGTACATGTCTCAGTCAACCTAACTGGAAGAAATAATGCTATGATTAGTTCAAGTGGTGAAACTGCACAGTTAATGTAGATATGTGTTACTCTGATGCACAATGAAACACATAGTTACGTCGATGTCGTAAATGTTTACATTCATGCAGTATTGACGTTGTTTTCATAACTTTAATAATTTCAAAGCTTTC
This sequence comes from Schistocerca piceifrons, assembly GCF_021461385.2. Classification (NCBI taxonomy): domain Eukaryota; kingdom Metazoa; phylum Arthropoda; class Insecta; order Orthoptera; family Acrididae; genus Schistocerca; species Schistocerca piceifrons. Next base: position 189,910,045 of record NC_060138.1, read on the forward strand.
AGAAAACAGTTAGTGATTTTCACATGAACAATTAGACTCTTTCAACACAGCAAATCGCATTCGAAAGGACGACGGTTCAAACCTGCGTCTGGCCATCGTGATTTAGGTTTTCCGTGGTTTTCCTAAATCGCTTAAGTCAAATGCCGGGATGGTTACTTCGAATTGGCACGACCGATTTCCTCTCCCTCCTTCCCTCAACCGAGCTCGTGCTCCGTCTCTAATGACATCTTTGTCAAAGGGATGTTAAACACTAATCTTCTCCTCTTTCATAGTAAATCTACTCGATCACGAATGGCATAGTTTAAGTCCATTTGAAGGACGACCTTTTGCATAAATTAATTGAGTATTGCGTTAGTGTCCATAACGCCCTCACAGTAATGTATAATTGCTCTAAGTGGTACTCCACACTGGAATTTGCTGGCTAAGACATTAGTGGGTGGTAGCGAGCAGTATATTTGTCCCTAATTTCGGACTGAATACCTTGTCGTGTTAACAAAGGCCACGTAAAAACATGGTCATCTTAAATACCAGATAACACATACAGGTTATTGTGTAGATTAAAAAAACTGCTATGATTACAAAACTTTGTAGCCAAGATAATGCAACAGAGCTGCAAATCTGCTTCGGAAAAAGAAAATTACTTTTATTTGTTATTTTAATCTGACAAAAAAAGGATTAATCTAGATAATGATTTTTCATATAACTGTTATTATAATTTCCGGCTAAATTAGACAATTTTCAGGTTTAAAAGTAAAACATAGGAGGACGGTTTTGTTTTACACCTCAAGATGGCCTCGTTGACTCGAAACTTTTAATTACAGTTAAATGAATGACGTTATCTAGACAGTCTGGTTCGTAAAACAATAGTACAAGGTCACCACTAGTTCTTGCGACACAATGCCGCATTTCTGTGAATCTCTTTTGCAGCTGTCAGAAACTGCGTTGTTTGGTAAACAAGAGAGGAAGGTGACATAGCCGCGGAGGTAATGTCGTTAGGAAGTAAATATTTCTGTTACTTCACCAAGGTTAACGTATATTGTAATAGCTGTTTTGTTTCTGCCGTCTAGTTACTTTCTAAAACCCTTCGCATATGAAACAACTCCAGCTACTTTCAGAAAGGCTCGGTCTTGTATTTAGCAAGCAGCATTTTGCGAAAAGTGTCTGTCGCCACGCGCCTTCACTTTCACGGGAGAAAGCGCGTCTTTGTCAAGGTTACCATTGAGTCCTGTTACTTCTGTGAGGAGGCATTCTCTTCCGCTGCGAGGACAGTGCAAGCCAGTTGTCAAACAGGCTAATACCAGTGGGACTTTCAGGCACTTGTCGTGCTCATGTAGAGAATGAATTAGAAAGTAGAATGCAAGGAGCATCAGTGATTTGCATCTAGTTCAAAATGGTTCAAATGGCTCTAAGCACTGCCGGCCGGTGTGGCCGAGCGGTTAAAGGCGCTACAGTCTAGAACCGCACGACCGCTACGGTCGCAGGTTCGAATCCTGCCTCGGGCATGGATGTGTGTGATGTCCTTAGGTTAGTTAGGTTTAAGTAGTTCTAAGTTCTAGGGGACTTATACCCACAGCAGTTGAGTCCCATAGTGCTCAGAGCCATTTGAACCATTTCTAAGCCCTATCGGACTCAACATCTGAGGTCATCAGTCCCCTAGACTTAAAACTACTTAAACCTAACTAACCTAAGGACATCACACACATCCATGCCCGAGGCAGGATTCTAACCTGCGACCGTAGCAGCAGCGCGGTTTCGGATTGAAGCGCCTAGAACCGCTCGGCCACAGCGGCCGGCTCGCATCTATTCCACATCAACTTCTACATATACAGGAGACCAGAAACAGTCTGAAAAGCTTGTTCAGGGTAGTTTGTACTGAGAAAAAAATGGTTCAAACGGCTCTGAGCACTATGGGACTCAACTGCTGTGGTCATAAGTCCCCTAGAACTTAGAACTACTTAACCCTAACTAACCTAAGGACATCACACACATCTATGCCCGAGGCAGGATTCGAACCTGCGACCGTAGCGGTCGTGCGGTTCCAGACTGTAGCGCCTTTAACCGCTCGGCCACTCCGGCCGGCTGTACTGAGAAATAACTATCAAGAAAGAATTCGATAGGTTTCACCGTTTCTGAGAAGCTTTGTACGGAAGTAAGCCAATCGGGCTGTTGCATGCGCAAATTCAAGCGGTCCTCCAGAGACGGTGTCATTCCTTAAAAACCGAACAGAGAACGATCCAAAATTTGGACACGCGCCGGCAGTAAGCATAGAACCCAAGCAAAAGGCGGAGCAGTCTCATGTGCTATCATCTACGCTATGAGAACAGCTGACACTAATTGTATCTAGCTGACAGCTTGAATTCGCGCGCGTACTGGATAACTTCAATGCTAGTTAACTCGGAAACGACGCAAAGTATCGATTTTTTTCTTAATAATTATTTCTCAGCAGAACCTTCCATGCAACACCCTTACAAGCTTTTCAGACTGTTTCTGACCAGCCCATTATTTCATATTATTCTTGCTTATGAGTCCGTTAACTGATATTCCGACACCAAGCCTGCCTATAAGTTGCGCGAACTTTCATATAATAGAGGTCAGACTTCCGTAGGCAAGCCAATGAAATAAAAATATGTAAAGAGAATAAAATACTGGCTTTGCATTTACATTTTGTTTGTGGGCTCACTTTTATCGCACAGGGCACCAAAACAGTTTATATATTTTAAGATTCTTTCGTCCGTAGTCAAGGCAAAAGCTGCTGTATCTAACATGGGACTGAAATATTGTAAATACTGTCACTGTAATAAAATAAACCCTTAGCTATACAAGATATTATCAAATGAAATGCTTTAAACTGCTTTGTGGCTGTAGCTGTGGAAAAAGACGTGAAATATTTTGTAATACTGGAAATTGCCGCGTAATGGCGGATGACTGTTGCACACCAGCGACGTTCTGTTTCCTGCTGTGGGCAGCTATAAATTGCTAGAAAGTGTTCAAAAGTTCAAAACACTGATCACAGGGATCGGAAGGTTACTTTCAATAATTACAAGGCTTCACCTGCATAAGATAGAGGATGAGTCATCCGATTTCACAAGACTCTTTCAGCATGAATGATGATAGAAGCTTGAGACGTACTGGACGTAGTTATGCAACTGGGAACCAGCTACCTCTTTTCAGATTTCTGGTTCTCTGTTGCAGACTGTGATGGAATATGTGTAGTATGCCATGTAAAATACAAGTAGAACCAACTCCATTCCATAGCCTGATGCTCTCTAGAGAGGTCTGAACCAGCTAGCAGTTGCTGTATCCTGCGGCAGTGATTTACCTCATGTAACCAAATCCATGTAAGAATATTGAAGACTACTCTACAGAAACATACCACCTTTAAAACGATTACCCTAAATTTATTGTTTCCGGTCATTCACTCTTACCTAAAGAGAACAATTTTAGTAATACAGATAGCGCGCTAAAAATGCAACAAAGCCTGTATACTCCAGATGATTACATCACCGTCATGCAACATGTCAGAAGAAAACACCCTCTTCACAAAAGGAAAACTTTCGGAGTACTTCACCCTCAGAAAAAAATAATAGTCAACAGAAAGCGTGACATGGACAACAACTAAGTTAATTGGCTGGAACTTCGTCAGGGAACAATAATCAAGGAGAAACCTTATTCAGTGTTCATGAATAAGAACTTCGGTGAGAATTTCGTTGAAGTAAATATTCAGAGACGTGGTGCAGGCAGGCCGCCCAAAGTCTTCTCCATACCTAACAGCATTCTTGGCACTTTTATGGCCAAATGGGAAACCAATACCCCTGCCAAAAATGCGGGACATAGAATCGATAAGGCATCTCATTCTAGGGGGTGCCAGGCAGTTTTATGAATACTTAACTTCAGATCCTGACATTATGAATGATATAGACCGCGCTGATGGAACTCTCGATTTCAGTTTGGAGTAGTTTTCAAGCATGTCAGCGAGTAAAAGAATCATGTGGGCCTAACGTATTCATACAATAAACAACATTAATAATAATTCAGGGACTGCAACTAAGTGAAGACAGTTTGTTTGTTGCCATACGCTTTTTGCTTCTTTTACTTGGGAAGCATCGTCAGTGGCCTGTAATACATGTTTCCTTTTATACATACAATAAATGTATTATGCGGTAGATATAATATGCTGCTATATTACATTGGCCTGTTTTTCTCTTGTTTTTAGGTTAGAATGAACTTTTGTAGCACAAATTTCGTAATGTGAACTTATTGTTCGGTGTTTCTTATGATTTCCAGCTCTGTTAACTCATGTGTGTCGTCACGTGACTTAGCAGCGATGGAAATTGTAAGTAATATTGAGACCTATAGTATTTATTTGATAGAGCATTAGAAATTATTTATAATGCGACAGTTGTTTCGGAATAATGTCATATTTGAATTTTATTTGTAAAGTCGTGCTAAAACAGCTCTAACTCAAAATGTAGATTTTGGAGTTGGTTCTATATTGTAATAACCACGTCCAATTTAAACTTACGCAGATATACCGTCGTAAAACCGGATTCTTATTTTGAATATAAAAACTTTTCTTGTCATGTATGCAAATTCACGGACGTTTTTGTCTTCATTCAGGTAGAAGATGCAGTCTTGTGAAGTCAGATTTTCCTTTTCGAAACACACCGTGTACTGGTCTCCGCCATGTTGACTTTCTCGCAACCAAACCCTGCTGATAGCTGCATCAGAGGAGAGGCGTAGAACGTAAATGGGACACAAGACTGCGCGGGTCTCCGCCTTGACATGGAGGCTTCATTGCAAGTTATATTCGTGTAAAGTCAGCAACAGCTTTTTATGGCGGAACTGGTCTGGAAAGACAGGTTCCCAGGGCCACGGCCAGGTGTGACTCACGGATTGTCTTAAGAATCGATTGAGGAGATTTAGTTGATAAGGTGTTCGACCGGTATTCATGAGGAAAAAAATTCAATTCCAGTCAGCTCATCGTGCTTCAAGTTTCCCGATGTCACCCTAAATCACTTCAGGCGTACAGCGAGGCGTTCTACTCCAAATTTTTGTTGATGATTTTCTTCTCGGTTATCGTCGAAACGCATATATCGATACTCCATACTTGCACACCAGTCCCTCAAACAAGCTGAACTCAAGCGAAAAAAATTGTGTACTGTGTAACCTCGAGAGCATCGCATTCAATTCCTCCTCCAGTCGTGAATGGTACACTGGCTAATCACGGCGATGTAAGTGAACATGGAGGGCAATGATCTGACTCCATATCTTAAAAATATAGAGTAGGATGGAAAATTGAGGATCTGTTTTGGTTAGGAAAGGCAAAGGCACAAGAGAGGCAGTTCTGACATAGCGGTTGATAATGGAAGCAAGACAGAAGACAAATCAACGCACGTTTGTGGGATTTGTCCACCTGGATAAAGCGTTCGACAGTGTCAAATGGTGCAAGATGTTCGAAATTCTGAGAGAAATGGGAGTAAGCTATAGCGAAAGAAAGGTGATGTACAATCCGTACAAGCACGAAGACGGAACAATATGAGTGGAAGACCAAGACCGATGTGCTTCAAAATGTTAATAAGAAACTTGATGAGTCTCGTTCTATTATTCTTAGCTCTTATAAGGGCAAAGCTGTTGTTGATATCAAGGAAAGCCTATACATGACTGACGTCCATTATTCCTTCTTTACAACAACGTCAACCGGTGTAGATACGATCACACAGCGAAATATATCGTCCGCATCTATTTTTTCAAGGCCTTGTCAAAGAAAGTCGTTGATATCTGTGAAACCGGAGGCACCACATCTGAAGGCTACTATTAAAGTCCATAAGGATAATTTCCCGGGACGTCACATAGTGAACGCTAGGAATTCTGCAGCTCAGAGAAGTTGTTTCCGGAGCATTTAAATAAAATGTTATGTTCACCCTTCTGATTTATCGTTACGTAATAGTACCCATCTGATTTCTGTCCTTTCCAGTTTGAAGGTTCAACCTGGAACGAGGTTACCTACGTTGGACATTAAAAGTATGTACAGTAATATTCCCACAGAGCAAGTAGTTAGGATTGTCTACGAGAACGGAAGTAGCAGCAGTAACAGTGTCTTCCGGCTGAGATCGATGAGGTTATCAAGTTGTTGGAACTGGTACTGAAGTGCAACTATACTAGCTTTGGAGATGCTACTTGCATTCAGGAACGTGGAATAGCTATGGGATCACCCCTGTCGTACCGCTTAACTGACAACTTTATGACCAAGTTTGAACACGGCCATGTGATTCAAAGCAGGTCTTTTGGCACGCATATTATCAGATGGTTTAGGTGTGTAGATGACGTTCTACTTTACACAGGCTCTACTGCTGAGTGTGATTCTTTCATCTGTTATTTAAATGCACAATACTGCAATTCAGTTTACTATTAAGCATGCGTCCGATGATACTGTCCCTTACCTAGCTTGCCCATCATTTTGAAAAATAGCATTTTTTCTTCTGATATTTATAGGAAGCACTCTACTACTGTCTTGGTCATCCATTCTTCTTCCAACCATTCCATGAGTCATAAAAAAGCATCTTTCAGAGCGTTCTTGCTTCGTCTTCACAACGTTTCACCCCTTCCCCTCCTGAAGCGTCCAAGAATGAATATGATACTTTGTTCACATTGCTATTTCCAATGATTATAACAACAGTTTTGTTCAGAGTATTTCCAATGAGATTCTCAGAAGGATGTCTGGTTCTTCTCCACGCTAGTCACGGTTTTCCTCTACACTAGTTCCCTTACACATTAACCCGCCTGCGGTCAAGTATGACCGTTTGCCATATTGTGGGAGTGTGTCAGAACGCATAGAAAGAAGGGTGTAGTACCCGGATTTTTTATTCCTCGTAATGACGGAACCAGATATAGACATAGAGAGTTATGTGACACCAACTTGTATATGAACGCTGAGGTTTACGCCATAAAGTGTAATGATTGTTAGGGCACATATATATATATATATAGGTCACGCGGGTAGAAGTTTTAGTACGCGGTTTAAGGAACACCTCATTGAGAATAACCCAAGGTCTGCCTTGTCGTTAGGTTTGCGGGAAACGGGATATTCAGTAACGAGTACAGAAAACAACCTTGACACCTTATGCACTGAGAATAAAGGGACAGTGATAGATATTTTGACAGAGATACACATTTTTAGGGCTATCAGGGAGTCTCCCTCACAGATATTGAACAACCTGGCGAATTTAAAACATCGGGGTCTAAGACGCAATATCAACTACTTATGGTATCCTCACTATTGATTGGGTCCACGTATGTTTCCAGTCATCCTGAATAATTAATTATTCCTGTCGCTTAGACCGAGTTCTCTTATATTCCTTCTCTGTTCCCATCCAACTCAGCCATCCTCCCTCACTCAACATTCCCCCTCCCCTCCCCCTCCCCCCCCCCCTCGATTTTGAGAGATAAGTTTTAGGATGGTGTTGGCCCATTTGTCTTTCTCAGCTCTGGTCTGGTTTCACTAAGGTCCTTTATATGGTCCGTATTCTCTACATTAATCTGGAATGTTTGAAAAATGATAGGGGGCGGTTTTTATGATAACTTGATCTAGCATTACTTAGCACCATTTTGGATATTTTCTTTATTTTTTTCATATTTCTTACATATTTTTTATATATTTTGTATATTTTTCAAATATTTTATGTTTTAATATATTTTGCCATCAAGGACTAGGACCTCAGTCGTGTTCCATTATCTAGTTGTGGATGAACCCAAGTAGTTCAGTTTCCTTAGCTTTAAGTAATTCGTAAGATGGCAAGAACTATGCCCCTTACATGAAGTCATTAAAGATCACCTAACTCACATTGAGCGAACAGTAGGGCTGAACAAAAATGACTGACAAGGCACAATGCATCTTGTAAAGGCTATAGTGTGGACATATTGGAATAATTAATGTCGGGTGATGGTTTTAAAGTAATTCACACAACATGAAAACTTTGTGGAAACGTGTCAATTTACTGGAGGCTAGTTTATCCCAGGGAAGTATTCAGAATTGACCGTGGTCAGCGGGGGAGCGGTGAAGGGAAGCGACAATAGGCAGCTTAGGGTGGCTCAAGCTCTGAGAAAGCGGTAACGGGGCACAGCCTCCAGCTGCCTTAAGATGAGTGACAGTAAGTGGGTGGTTGACCCCATGTTGGTGTACCAGGAAGCAGATGGAGAACTTGTACGCCTGTTGATAAATGTCTGCCATCCTGTTTTCAGTGAAACATGTGAGAAAGCCACGCAAAGCTATGGTCGAGCGGTCAACAGAGGTCAAAATATGCGTGTTCGTGACTATAGCAACTTCACGCTGAATTCATGGTCCGCAGAGTCTGAAGTAAATCAGGTGAAGAGTGACAGAATGAAATACGCCAGCCTGCGATGGGAATATAGGACCAAGGAATTTGAAGTACTCTCCTGGGAGTCAGAATTCCGGAAAAAATGGTGTTTGTGCAGACGCTAACCTTGATGGGTGGCCTGGGAGGAGCTAAATAGCAGAAGTTGAGAGGAAGGGAAATTTTGTGGGAATTTGTTCACTTCCCAGAGCAGGCATTGGTCGGCGCTGGGAAGCGACGCATAATTAACGCGACTTGCGTTGCAATTGGCGTAAGTGATTTTGCTGGAGGGGAAACCGAGGTAAAGAGCAGACTGGGAGAAGTCTCCATCGTAGTCTTCCATTTCAGCTTGCCTAGAGTACGGACGTGGCGTTCTTTTACTCAGCTTGCCTGGGAGAGAGTGCATCTCTGCAGTTTAGGACTTAGCAAATGGAACAATTGAGCTTGGAGATAGAGTTTTCGTTCAGCTATGTACTGAGCAAGATAGCTAGAAGTGAATAGATGAGCGCAGCCTTGCAGCACCACGAGGTTGGCCGTCGTCCGCATAACGACGCCGCGCCGTCACACTGAATTCAATGATATTGCTCCCGCTCCGGCCACTGATTAATTTGTTGGATCATGTCGGCAAAGTTTCCACGAGGGTTTCATGGGCCGTGTATTGTGGAATTCTTCTCGCACTTCGCATTACGCCTGGGTCAGTCGATAGGAATTACTTTTGATTTTATCGCGCTTTACTCCACGCAAACGCAATTTATTACCACTGCCTGTTAGGAGATTCATGTAATGTGATGATTGAAGGTCGTGAGTAAAATAAATCTGTGCTAATCGACTGCATCTGTTTTCAATCAAGTAGTTGAAATCCCAAATCACTTTCTTAATTAATTTTATGTTCAACATTTGCATCTGGTGTTCAATAGCTGAATATAACATCAATGTGCACCCCTTTTTAATTAAAATGGATCAATTCTGAATCAATTAATGTCAACACTGCCACCGCAGTTTAATCAGGAGTCACAGGGCCTTATTACTTTCTTTGCGTTATCCGACATTGAGGCAGTTTTGCACTCTCTGTTGCTCTGTTAGTCAATTATCTGCGGTGAACACACACAAAAACCAGATAAGTGATGGGTGGGGTGTTACAAATTTTAATTGCATCTTACTTCCCATAATTGTAATGGTTAATATTTTTTGTCCTCTTGTACTGGATTGTTATTTAACACTGAGATCCATTTTCTTACTGCGATTCCCAAGGCCCACTTTGCGTGTCCTTTTAGTTTGGTTTCTACCGCTAGATGTCACGATTTTCTACTCGCGAAGGGGTGGCGCATGCTCGGCTTCACAGTATTAAGTGTGTACCGAGTGCTGTGACGTGCAGTTGTATGTGACGTATGCCAGTATGTTTTAGTATGTTGACGACACCCAAGGATTCTGTGTCTTTTAATTGTTTCTCCAGCGGATTTTGACGATGGTGGGTTTCTTCTCTTTTTTACTCTACCGACACCGCTACCTGTATTTTAATTTACATTATGTTCATTCTGCAATGTTTTGTGCTCATAGGTTTTATTCTATCACCCGTAGATTGTCATGTGCTGTTCGGCTTCGTCTTTTGACTGTGTTTTGGAGATATATTAGTGATTATGCATGGTTCAGGTCGGATGCCCATCTGCCGTTTCATCCAAGAAACCGAGGAGTGACATGTTTTTACGCCCACTTGTACCTTGGAATTCGTGGCACATGAAGTATTAGTTTATGAGTACATCGCTTTACTGTTACTTTGTTCGGTATGTTACGCTTACTACTAGTGCTTCTGCTTATGTACCTTCATTCTATATGCACATATGGCCTGAAGACATACCTTCAGCCGGCCGAAGTGGCCGTGCGGTTAAAGGCGCTGCAGTCTGGAACCGCAAGACCGCTACGGTCGCAGGTTCGAATCCTGCCTCGGGCATGGATGTTTGTGATGTCCTTAGGTTAGTTAGGTTTAACTAGTTCTAAGTTCTAGGGGACTAATGACCTCAGCAGTTGAGTCCCATAGTGCTCAGAGCCATTTGAACCATTTTTGAACATACCTTCAGGATATGAAACCGAACGTCATACAGTGCAAACACAATAAAGAGCTATTGCGGATTTGGACTTTCACTCAGTTTTAATATGGACTACTTTACCATCTCCGACTTTAAAATATTTGATAATCCTTCACGTTATGTACAAGACCGAAGTGCTACGATTAAAAAGGGTGTAAGAGATGGATGTAGACTTTTGTCCCTACTGTTCAATCTATACATAAAAGAAGCAATGACGGAAATAAAAAAATAAGGTTCAAGAGTAGGATTAAAATGGAAAGTGAAAGAATGTCAGTGATAAGTTTCGCTGATGACACTGCTATTCTTAGTGAAAGTGAAGAGGAATTACAGAATGTACTGACTGGAATGAACAATCTAATGAGTACAGAATATGTATTTTGAGTAAATCGAAGAAAGACGAAAGTAATTAGAAGCAGCAAAAACGAGAACAGCGAGAAACTTAATACGAGAATTGGGTATCACGAAAGAGACGAAGTTAAGGAATTCTGCTACCTACGCATCAAAATAATCCATGAAGGAAGGAACAAGGAGAACATAAAAAGCCGACGAGAACTGGCCAAAAGGGCATTCCTGGCCAAGAAAAGTGTCCTAGTATTAGACATAGGCGTTAATTTGAGGAAGAAATTACCGAGAATATACGTTTGGAGCACAGTATTGTACGGTATTGGAATACTGACTGTGGGAAAAACGGAACAGAAGACATCAGAAAATAGCTGCCATGGTTCTAGAGGGAGCTATATAGAGTAAAAGCTGTAGAGAAAGGCTAAGATTGGAATACATTCAGTAAACTATTGACGACTAGGATGCAGTTGCTGTTCTGAGTTGGAAGAGTTAGTACAGGACCGGAATTCGTGGCGGGACGCATCAAACCAATAGGAAGACTGATGACTAAAAAAAAGAAAATTGAAACTGATTGTGCACAGTTGACAAAAAGAGTTTGCACAAAAATCATGTTTCAATGTTTAGAAAAGACATCAGTCTTCGAAATACGTCATAAAATTAATATCGTCTGATATTTGGAATGAGCGTATAGGGTTAGGACGAGTGATAGGGAGAAGTGCAAGCAATGACAAGCTGCGGGAGAACATGACGGTGTGTTAGTTGGCATGTACACGGCGGCATCTCGACGTGACGTGTATTTGTTGACTGCGGACTCGCGTTTCATGTTACGGCCGCGTAAATGACTAAGGTAATTTACGCCTCGCTAATGATAAACGTTACGATCTGCAGTAGAGCCTCAGAGTGCGTCATCTATGTGCAGGACTTTCGACAACATGGCGCCATCCCCTATTTTTAAAGAGTTGAACTCCGATCTATAAAATAGATTACTTTACAAATCAGTTAAAGTGTCAAATGTCTGACGTGAAGCATGTAAAATATTAATGGTTTGAAGACGTAATTATGTTGATTTTATGACTTTAGGATTATTCATCTGTAGATTAACACAAAATTTAGAAAATGTATGAATTAATGTTTGCAGGTAGTTGGAGGTCGCTAAGTGCTCTCATTATCAAAGAGGATGAATCATATACAGGTTGGATCGCGAGGTTTTTCCCCGGTTGCTGGAGGTTATTCCTTAGGTTCTTTGGAACAAAAAATGTGGATACAGTAATGTGATCAGATCCATAATTATGGAGCTACAACAGAGTTCCGAAACATGCAACGGTGTATGAAGTGCTACACTTGTATTCACAGGACACATGATCAGTCTTAGGTAGACAAGTGCAGCGAGTGGTACGTTTGCATAACAACCATGTTGTTGATGCTGCAGTCACTGTTTGCTGTTATTGTCTCCTGTGTACAGTACACTTTGCAATGCCGTACAAGTTTTCATCGCAGGAGTATGGAGAGATGGTGTCCCTTTTGGGCTTCTGTGATAGTAATGCCAAAGCTGCTGTTGCCGAATATCACCGTCAATATCCGAATCGTAGGATTCCGAGTTCCAAAACATTTAGTGGAGCATATCGGAAATTACTAGAAACTGGTACTCTTCCCAGTATTCGTATACACTCCGAAAGACATCGTGAAGTTCAAGAAGAGGAAAACATTCTTAATTCAGCAGAGCGCAGTCCTCGTTCAAGTACGAGAAGCCTAGCTACCCGATTGAACATTTCGCAGTCTAAGGTATGTAGCATTTCTCATGAGAATGGACTGTATCCTTTTCATGTGCAGAAAGTTCATTTAGAGCAAATTGATTGAGCCAACCTGTTGTGATTGGTTAAATGGAAATCGGCAGCTCTATCGCTTCATAATGTTCAGCGCTGAGGCAACCTTTACAAGAGATGGAGGATTGGGGTTGATTTGGAGGAGGAGACCAAACTGCGAAGTCATCGTTCTCATCGGATTAGGGGAGGATGGGTAAGGGAGTCGGCCGTGCCCTTTGAAAGGAACCATCCCAGCATTTGCCTTAAGCGATTTAGGGAAATCACGGAAAACCTAAATCAGGATGGCCGGACGCAGGATTGAACCGTCGTCCTCACGAATGCGAGTCCAGTGTGCTAACCAGTGCGCCATCTCGCTCGATACGAGAGATGGCACTAACAACATGCATAACATACATGTCTGGGCAGACGAAAATCCCCTTGCCACGGTAGTATCTCAATTTCAACACAGATTCAGTGCCAATGTCTGGTGTGGTGTTATGTGTGACCAGTTACTGGGGCCTTTTATTCTCACGGGGAATTTAAATAGTCAGATGTACGGCAACGTTTTACGAGAATTACCGCAGCTTCTTGAAGCTGTTCCTCTGGGAACAAAAAGTCACATGTGCGTCCTACACGACGGGGCACCTGCACACTTCCACCATGTGGTAACAGCTTATCTTAATCAGCAATTCCCACATCGATGGATAGGTCGCGGGGCCCCATCAACTGGTCTACTAGATTCCCAAATTCATCACCCCTAGATTACTGCATTTTGGGGTAGATGAAAGGCATCGTGTACGAAGGTGGAAACACGGGAAGAACTGATGCGACGCATTTTCGATGCCGCAACGTCAATAAGAAACGAGCATGTGAAATTACGAAATGCTACTTGCGTGGTTCACTCCCGTGCAAATCTTTGCCTTCAAAAGCAGGGAGGAAATTTTGAACACTTGCTTTAAATCCACTCTGAATGCAAGAGAATGCTACAAAATTGTTTAAATTAATTATTATGTGCATTCTTGACAGTGAACTCCTACGATAAAAGTTTTTTCTGCCATTTTCCTAAGTTTTGCAATTACTGTAGCTCCTTAATTATGGATCTGATTCCATTACTGTATTTACATTTTTCTTCCAAATAACGTACGGAATGCCCTCCAGAAACCGGGGGAAAACCTCGTGACTCACCCTGTATAAACCGGAAATTTCTGATAAGTTTAATTAAGCTTCAGAATAATTGATAGGCACGAACTTATTTTTCTATATAGCTTTCTGAACAGGATCACATTTTTCCCAGAGAATAGGCAATCTCTTGATCCCGTTTTCGTAACCGAGCGTGGTGGCACAGTGGTTAGCACACTGGACCCGCATTCGGGAGGACGACGGTCCAAACCCGCGTCCGGCCATCCTGATTTAGGTTTACCGTCATTTCCCTAAATCGCTTCAGGCAAATGCTGGGATTGTTCCTTCGAAAGGGCACGGCCCATTTCCTTCCCTGTCCTTCCCTTCTCCGTGCTTGTGCTCCGTCTCTAATGACATCGTTGTCGACGGGACGTTAAACACCAATCTCTCTTCTTCTCTCCGTTTTCGTAAAATGAACGTGACTGTGACAGCAGCCAGTTGCGCATGAACACTTCGACAGCGCCATCGTTGTCAAATCTGCGTCCTCCGACTGCTTCCTTTAGTGGTCCAAACAAACGAAAATCGTAGGACTGTAGGGAAGATGTTCTAGTGTGGTCCAGACAAATTGGCTTTGTCGGTGCAGATTCGCCCTTTCTACCCTATTGCATTTTTCGATTCCAGGGTGCAAGTGCGCACCCATGTTTCATCTCAGGTCACAGTCCGGTGCAAAAAATGTTACCCTTCACCTGGGTAGCTTGTCAGTAAACGTTTGCACTCCTCGAGAAGATGTGCTCTACGGTGAGAAGACGATGCACCGACCTTGTGCATACTTTACGAAATACAAGGTTGACAGAAATGATTTCCTAAGCATATGCCAACCTCAATAGCAATCTCAGCAACTGTTATTCGGCGATCGTGTTGAATAAGCTGGCTAACAATGCGAATGCTCTTCCCAGCCAGCTGGTTCTCGGCCGAAGTCGATGTGCTGTATTCTCCATGTTTGATCGTCCTCGCAAACAACTGTTTGTGCCATGCGTACACTTCTCTCTCAGCGTGTTGCCCCCGGACTGTGCCGGCAGTCATTTCAAAATTTCTGACGGTTTTACGTCCTCTTTTGTGAGAAAATTGATTATAAAAAAAAATGGCTCTAAGCACTATGGGACTTAACATCTGAGGTCATCAGTCCCCTAGACTTAGAACTACTTAAACCTAACTAACCTAAGGACATCACACACATCCATGCCCGAGGCAGGATTCGAACCTGCGACCATAGCAGCAGCGCGGTTCCGGAATGAAGCTCCTAGAACCGTTCGGCCACAGCGACCGGCACTTGATTATAGCGTTACGTAACAGATGAGGGTACATCTTGCTCTGACATTGCGACTCTGACTAGAGAAACAGCGCGACAAAGTTCTAGTTATGGGGAACAGTCATTGGAAACTAAAACAACGATGAGCAGAGATCGCTCCGCCCTACGTTTACAAAAAGGCGCGAAAAACAAAAATTCCGATTTATATTTGATTCACCCTCGCAATTTGTGCTCAGTTTTAAGAAAAGCTAGTTTTTACGCATCATAATGTTTATTACGTGATATATCCTGAACTACGTGTCGTTTAGTGATATAATTTTGCAAGTGTTATGTGCTGTATGTGGATACTCTGCAAATGGTGTTGCAAATGGAGTTAATAGTAAAGAAGTAATAAATTAAAACTTCAAGTCTGATGCTCGAGTTTTGCTGCATGAATCGCGAAATGTAGCAGGGAAAAAACTTTTTTTTCCTTTTGCTATTTTGCTGGGGGTATCAGGGCGGATAAAATTCGAAAAGATTTGAAATTATGTGTAAAGTTTGTTTAAAGTCGCTAAGTTCCTTAATTTTCTAATACTGGATAAATATATTCTGGGTAATTTGTGCGTCATGAGTTATATTGCCTCAAGGTACATACACAGATTCTAATTGTAATACTCCTCTTATTGTGTTAAACCTTTGCATAAGATTATACTTCTTAATTAGTAGATTGGGACAGCATTTTAAATTTTTAAATTCTATCAATAATTATACGGAGCAGAAAATGGTGTAACGGGAGTAGCATTCTTTGTGTATAGGAAGGTAGGGCAGAGGGTGAGTTAGTGTGAACAGTTTAGTGATAGGGTGGTTCTCGTCAGAATAGATAGCAAACCAACACCGACAACGATACTTCAGATATACATACCGACATTGCAAGAGGAAGTATATGAGGATGTTGAACGGGTAGTTCAGTACGTAAAGGGAGATGAAAATGTAATAGTCATGGGGGACTGAATGCAGTTGTAGCAGAAGGATGCGTTACGGGGAATATGGGAGTGGTATTAGAAATGGAGGGAGAAGATACACGCTAGTTATAGTGAATACTCTGTTCAAGAATCACAGGAGGTGGAGGTATACTTGTAGATGGCCGGGAGACACGGGAAGATTTCAGATAAATTACATCATGATCAGGCAGAGATTCGGAAATCAAACACTCGACTGCAAGGCGTACCCAGGAGCAGATATAGATTCAGATCCCAACTTAATAGTAATGAAGAGTTGGCTAAAGTTTAAGAGGCTAGTCAGAACGAATCAATATGCAACGAAGTGGAGTACGGAAGTACTAAAAAATGAAGTAATACGCTTTCAGTTTTCTAAGTATATAAATACTGCGATAAGGAATAGCTCAGTAGGCAGTGCAGTTGAAGAGGAATGGACATCTCTAAAGAGGGAAATCACAGAAGGAGGGAACAGTAAAAGGAAGGTAACTGCGATGAAAACGTGGGTAACAGGAGAAATACTCCAGTTGATCCACGAAAGAAGGAAGTACAAACATGCTCGGGGTAATTCAGGAATACAGAAATACTAGGAATGAAATAAATAGGAAGTGTGGGGAAGCTAACACAGGGGCTGCATGAAAAAGGAATTCGAGGAAGAAGTGACTGTCGGAAGGACTGACTTAGCGTATAGAAAAGTCAAAACACCTTTCGGGGAAATTAAAAGCAAGCGTGGTAACATTAAGAGTGCAATGGAAAATCCACTGTTCAATTCAGGCGAGAGAGTGGATAGGTGGAGAGAGTACATTGAAGGCAACTACGAGGGGGAGGACTTTCTTGATGACAGAAACAGGAGTTGATACAGAAGAGATAGGGGAAACAGTATTGGAATCAGAATTCAAAAGAGCTTTGGAAGATTTAAGATCAAATAAGACAGAAGGGATAGATAACATTCCACCAGAATTTCTAAAATCGTTGGGGGAAGTGGTAACAAAGCTACTGTTCACGTTGGTGTATATAATGTAAGAGTCTAGCGACAAGCCACTTACTTTCGGAAAAGTATCATTCACACAATTCTGAAGAGTGCAAGAACTGACAAGAGTGAAAGTTGTCGTGTAGTCCGCTTAGAAAAGTCATACGTTCAAGCTGCTGACAAGAATAGTATGTAGAAGAACAAAAAAGAAAATTAAGGATGTGTTAGATGATGATCAGTTTGACTTAATGAAAAGTAAACGCAACAGAGAGGCAGCTCTGACGTTGCGGTTGATAATGGAAGCAAGGCTAAAGAAAAATCAAGACACGTTCATAGGTTTTGTGAACCTGGAAAAAGCGTTCGACGATATCGACTGGTGCAAGATGCTTGAATTTCTGAGCAAAATAGCGGTAAGGTGTGAGGAGAGACGGGTAATATACAAAATATGCAATAGCCAAGAGGGAATAATGGAATGGAAGGTGAAAACCGAAGTGCTCGGATTGAAAAGGATGTACTCTTTCGCCCCTACTGTTCAATCTGTACATACGGTGATGACATTGTTATCCTCAGTGAAAAACAATTACAGCATCAGCTGAATGGGATGAACAGTCTAATCACTAATGAGTACAAAATACAGACTGAGACAAAAGTAATGAGAAGTAGCAGAAACGAGAACAGCGATAAACTTAAGATCAGGATTGGTGATCACGACGTAGATGGAGTTAAGTGGACCCCTACCTGGGCGGAAAATAACGCATGACGAACGGAGCAAGGAGGACATCAAAAGCAGACTAGCACTGGCAAAAAGGGCATGCCTGACCAAGTCTACTATAATCAAAGAAATGTCTAAGAATGTACGTTTGGAGCACAGCATTGCATGGTAGTGAAACATGGACTGTGAGAAAAGCGGAACAGAAGAAAATCGAAGCATTTGAGATGTGGTGTTACAGACGAATGTTGAAAATTAGGTGGAATGATAAGGTAAGGAATTCTACGGAGAACTGACGAGGAAAGGGATATATGCAAAACACGGACATGAATAAGGGATAGGATGATAGGACATCTGTTAAGAAATCAGGGAATATCTTCCATGGTACTACAATAAGCTGTAGATTGTAAAAACAGCAGAGGAGGACAGAGATTGGAACATTATTGTTGATGTTGTGGTCTTCAGTCCAGAGACTGGTTTGAAGCAGTTCTCCATGCTGCTCTATCCTGTGCAAGCTTCTTCATCTCCGAATAACTACTGCGACCTACAACCTTCTGAATCTGCTTAGTCTATTCATCCCTTGGTCTACCTCTACGATTTTTATCCTCCACGTCTCTCTTCAATACTAAACTGGTGATCTCTTGATGCCTCAGAGCGTGTCCTACTAACCAATTCCTTCCTCTAGTCGAGTTGTGGGACAAATTCCTCTTCTCCCCAATTCTATTCAGTACCTCCTCATTAGTTACGTGATCTACCCATGTAATCTTCAGAATTCTTCTGTAGCACAATATTTCGAAAACTTCTATTCTCTTCTTGTCTAAACTAGTTATCGTCCATGTTTCACAGCCATACATGGCCACACTCCATACAAATACGTTCAAAAAAGACTTCCTGATACTTAAATCTAGACTCGGCGTTAACAAATTTCTCTTCTTCAGAAACGCTTTTTTTCCCATAGCCAGTCTACATTTTATATCCTTCCTACTTCGACAGTCATCATTTACTTTGCTTCCCAAATAGCAAAACCTTTTACTATTTTCTCATTTCCTAATCTAATTCCCTCAGCATCACCCGATTTTTAAGTCGACTACACGCTATTATCCTCGTTTTGCTTTTGTTGATGTTTGTCTTATATCCTTCTTTCAAGACACTGTACATTCCGTTCAGCTGCTCTTCCAGATCCTTTCCTGCCTCTGACGGAATTACAATGTCGTCGGCAAACATCAAAGTTTTTATTACTTCTCCATGGATTTTAATTCCTACTCTAAATTTTTCTTTTATTTCCTTTGCTGCTTGCTCAATATACAGATTGAATAACATCGGGATAGGCTACAAACCAGTCGCACTCCAGAATTTGAAAGAGAGCATTCCAGTCAACATTGTCAAAAGCTTTCTCTAAGTCTGCAAATGCTCGGAATGTAGGTTTGCCTTTCCTTAACCTAAGATATGTCGTAGGATCAGTATTGCCTCGCGTGTTCCAACATTTCTACGGAATCCAAACTGATCTTCCCCGAGGCCGGCTTCTACCAGTTTTTGCATTCGTCTGTAAAGAATTCGTGCTAGTTTTTTGCAACCGTGACTTATTAAACTGATAGTTCGGTAATTTTCACACCTTTTAACAACTGTTTTCTTTGGGATTGGAATTATTACATTCTTCTTGAAGTCTGAGGGTATTTCGCCTTTTTCATACATCTTGCTCACCAGATGGAAGACTTTTGTCATGGCTGGCTCTCTGAAGGCTATCAGTAGTTATAATGGAGCTTTGTCTGCTCCCGGGGCCTTGTTTCGACTTACGTCTTTCAGTGCTCTGTCAAATTCTTCACGCAGTATCATGTCTCCCATGTCATCTTCATCTACGTCCTCTTCCACTTCCATAATACTGCCTTCAAGTACATCGACCTTGCACAGATCTTCTATATACTCCTTCCAGCTTTCTGTTTTCCCTTCTTTGCTTAAGACTAGTTTTCGATCTGAGCTCTTGATATTCATGCACGTGGGTCTCTTTTCTCCAAAGGTCTCTTTAATTTTCCTGTAGGCAGTATCTATCTTACCCCTAGTGACACATGCTTCTACATCTTTACATTTGTCCTCTAACCATTCCTGTTTAGACATTTTGCACTTGCTGTCGATCTTATTTTTGAGACGTTTGTATTCCTTTCCACCCATTTCATTTAGAGCATTTTTATATTTTCTATTTCATCAATTAAATTCAATATCTCTTCTGTTACCCATGGATTTCTACTAGACCTCGTCTTTTTACCTGCTTGATCCTCTGCTGTCTTCACTTTTCCATCTCTCAAAAGTACTCATTCTTCTTCTACTGTATCTCTTTCTCCTGTTATTGTCAATTGTTCCCTAATGTTCTCTCTGAAATTCTCTACAGCCTCTGGCTTTTTCAGTTTATCTAGGTTCCACCTCCTTAAATTCCTACCTGCTTTCAGTTTCTTAACTTTTAGTCTACAGTTCGTTGTTGTTGTTGTGGTCTTCAGTCCTGAGACTGGTTTGATGCAGCCCTCCATGCTACTCTATCCTGCGCAAGCTTCTTCATCTCCCAGTACCTACTGCAACCTACATCCTTCTGAATCTGCTTAGTGTATTCATCTCTTGGTCTCCCTCTAGGATTTTTACCCTCCACGCTGCCCTCCAACACTAAATTGGTGATCCCTTGATGCCTCAGAACATGTCCAACCAACCGATCCCTTCTACTGGTCAAGTTGTGCCACAAACTTCTCTTCTCCCCAATCCTATTCAATACTTCCTCATTAGTTATGTGATCTACCCATCTAATCTTCAGCATTCTTCTGTAGCACCACATTTCGAAAGCTTCTATTCTCTTCTTGTCCAAACTATTTATCGTCCATGTTTCACTTCCATAGATGGCTACACTCCATACAAATACTTTCAGAAATGACTTCCTGACACTTAAATCAATACTCGATGTTAACAAATTTCTCTTCTTCAGAAACGGTTTCCTTGCCATTGACAGTCTACATTTTATATCCTCTCTACTTCGACCGTCATCAGTTATTTTGCTCCCCAAATAGCAAAACTCCTTTACTACTTTAAGTGTCTCATTTCCTAATCTAATTCCCTCAGCATCACCCGACTTAATTTGACTACATTCCATTATCCTCGTTTTGCTTTTGTTAATGTTCATCTTATATCCTCCTTTCAAGACACTGTCCATTCCATTCAACTGCTCTTCCATGTCCTTTGCTGTCTCTGACAGAATTACAATATCATCGGCGAACCTCAAAGTTTTTATTTCTTCTCCATGGATTTTAATACCTACTCCGAATTTTTCTTTTGTTTCCTTTACTGCTTGCTCAATATACAGATTGAACAATATCTGGGAGAGGCTAAAACCCTGTCTTACTCCCTTCCCAACCACTGCTTCCCTTTCATGTACGTCGACTCTTATAACTGCCATCTGGTTTCTGTACAAATTGTAAATAGCCTTTCGCTTCCTGTATTTTACCCCTGCCACCTTTAGAATTTGAAAGAGAGTATTCCAGTCAACATTGTCAAAAGCTTTCTCTAAGTCTACAAATGCCTTTCCTTAATCTTTCTTCTAAGATAAGTCGTAAGGTCAGT
The DNA here is from genome assembly GCF_021461385.2 of Schistocerca piceifrons. NCBI lineage: Eukaryota > Metazoa > Arthropoda > Insecta > Orthoptera > Acrididae > Schistocerca > Schistocerca piceifrons. The sequence continues at coordinate 189,931,299 of NC_060138.1, forward strand.
ATTGCCTCACGTGTTCCAGTGTTTCTACGGAATCCAAACTGATCTTCCCCGAGGTTAGCTTCTACTAGTTTTTCCATTCGTCTGTAAAGAATTCGTGTTAGTATTTTGCAGCTGTGACTTATTAAACTGGTAGTTCGGTAATTTTCACATCTGTCAACACCTGCTTTCTTTGGGATTGCAATTATTATATTCTTCTTGAAGTCTGAGGGTATTTCGCCTGTTTCATACATCTTGCTCACCAGATGGTAGAGTTTTGTCAGGACTGACTCTCCCAGGGCCGTCAGTAGTTCCAATGGAATGTTGTCTACTCCGGGGGCCTCGTTTCGACTCAGGTCTTTCAGTGCTCTGTCAAACTCTTCACGCAGTATCGTATCTCCCATTTCATCTTCATCTACATCCTCTTCCATTTCCATAATATTGTCCTCAAGTACATCGCCCTTGTATAGACCCTCTATATACTCCTTCCACCTTTCTGCTTTCCCTTCTTTGCTTAGAACTGGGTTTCCATCTGAGCTCTTGATATTCATACAAGTCGTTCTCTTATCTACAAAGGTCTCTTTAATTTTCCTGTAGGCAGTATCTATCTTACCCCTAGTGAGATAAGCCTCTACATCCTTACATTTGTCCTCTAGCCATCCCTGCTTAGCCATTTTGCACTTCCTGTCGATCGCATTTTTGAGACGTTTATATTCCCTTTTGCCTGCTTCATTTACTGCAGTTTTATATTTTCTCCTTTCATCAGCTAAATTCAATATTTCTTCTGTTACCCAAGGATTTCTACTAGCACTCGTCATTTTACCTACTTGATCCTCTGCTGCCTTCACTACTTCATCCCTCAAAGCTACCCATTCTTCTTCTACTGTATTTCTTTCCCCCATTCCTGTCAATTGTTCCCTTATGCTCTCCCTGAAACTCTGTACAACCTCTGGTTCTTTCAGTTTATCCAGGTCCCATCTCCTTAAGTTCCCACCTTTTTGCAGTTTCTTCAGTTTTAATCTACAGGTCATAACCAATAGATTGTGGTCAGAGTCCACATCTACCTCTGGAAATGTCTTACAATTTAAAACCTGGTTCCTAAATCTCAGTCTTACCATTATATAATCTATCTGATACCTTTTAGTATCTCCAGGGTTCTTCCATGTATACAACCATCTTTTATAATTCTTGAACCAAGTGTTAGCTATGATTATGTTGTGCTCTGTGCAAAATTCTACCAGGCGGCTTCCTCTTTCATTTCTTAGCCCCAATCCATATTCACCTACTACGTTTCCTTCTGTCCCTTTTCCTACTCTCGAATTCCAGTCACCCATGACTATTAAATTTTCGTCTCCCTTCACTTTCTGAATAATTTCTTTTATTTCATCATACATTTCTTCAATTTCTTCGTCATCTGCAGAGCTAGTTGGCATATAAACTTGTACTACTGTAGTAGGTGTGGGCTTCGTGTCTACCTTAGCCACAATAATTCGTTCACTCTGCTGTCTGTAGTAGCTTACCCGCATTCCTGTTTTCCTATTCATTATTAAACCTACTCCTGCTTTACCCCTATTTGATTTTGTGTTTATAACCCTGTAGTCACCTGACCTGAAGTCTTGTTCCTCCTGCCACCAAACTTCACTAATTCCCACTATATCTAACTTTAACCTATCCATTTCCCTTTTTACATTTTCTAACCTGCCTACCTGATTAAGGGATCTGACATTCCACGCTCCGATCCGTAGAACGCCAGTTTTCTTTCTCCTGATAACGACATCCTCTTGAGTAGTCCCCGCCCGGAGATCCGGATGGGGGTCTATTTTACCTCCGGAATATTTTACCCAAGAGGACACCATCATCATTTAATCATACAGTAAAGCTGCATGCCCTCGGGAAAAATTACGGCTGTAGTTTCCCCTTGCTTTCAGCCGTTCGCAGTACCAGCACAGCAAGGCAGTTTTGGGTATTGTTACAAGGCCAGAACAGTCAATCATCCAGTTGCCCTTGCAACTACTGAAAAGGCTGCTGCCCCTCTTCAGGAACCACACGTTTGTCTGGCCTCTCAACAGATACCCCCCCGTTGTGGTTGCACCTACAGTACGGCTATCTGTATCGCTGAGGCACACAAGCCTCCCCACCAACGGCAAGGTCCATGGTTCAGGGGGGGGAGTCTATAGATCATAAACTATAAGGCAGTTCCAGGGGCAGACGTGGACTCTGACCACAATTTATTAGTCTACAGTTCATAACCAATAAATTGTGGCCAGAGTCCACGTCTGCCCCTGGAACTGCCTTATAGTTTAAAACCTGGTTCTTAAATCTCTGTCTTACCATCATATAATCTATCTGAAACCTTCCAGTGTCTTCAGGCCTCTTCCAAGTATACAACCTTCTTTCATGATTCTATAACCAAGTGTTTAAGTTATGCTCTGTGCAAAATTCTACCTTCCTCTTTCATTCCTTACCCCCAGTCCATATTCACCTGCTACTTTCCCTTGTCTTCCTTTTCGTACTGTCGAATTCCAGTCCCTCATGACTACTAAATTTTCGTCTCCCGTAACTATCTGAATAGTCTCTTTAACGCAGCATAAATTTCTTCAGTCTCTTTATCATTTGCGGAGCTAGTTGGCATATAAACTTGTACTACTGTGATAGGCGTGGGCTTCGTGTCTATCTTGGCTACAATAATGCGTTCACTATGCTGTTCGTAGTAGCTTAAATCCGCGTTCCTATTTTTGTATGCATTATTATACCTACTCCTGCATTACTCTTATTTGATTTTGTGTTTATAACTGTGTATTCATCTGACCAGAAGACTTGTTCCTCCTGCAACTGAACTTCACTAATTCCCACTACATCTAACTTTTACCTATCCATTTCCCTTTTTAAATTTTCTAACCTACCTGCTCGATTAAGGGATCTGACATTCCACGCTCTGATCTGTAGAACGCCAGTTTTGTTTCTCCTGATAACAAGGCCCCCTTGAGTAGTCCCCTCCCGGAGTTCCGAAATGGGGACTATTTTACCTCCGGAATACCTTACTTAAGAGAACGCCATCATCATTTAACCATACAGTAAAGCTGCATGTCCTCGGCAAAAATTATGGTTGTAGTTTCCCCTTGCTTTCAGCAGTTCGCAGTACCAGCACAGCAAGGCTGTTTTGGTTGATACTGGAATACATCCAACAAATAACGTTAGGTTGCAAGTGTTCCTCTGAGATAAAGAGGTTGGCATAGAAGAGGAATTCGTGGCGGGCCGCATCAAACCAGTCAAAAGGCTAATGATTCAAAAAAGATGAAAAAATGAAATTCCGAAAATAAAATTTTTGTTAGAAAAATCATACAGACGCAGTATTTACCAATTCAGAGAAAACTGGAAGCTATTTTGAATGCCTATGGTTTTCCTACATTTTATTAGGCGTCGTAATGTGTTTTGATTTGGTGTTTCCAAACTTTTGTCCATTCTCTGAGTTTGACGAACGTACGTGGGGGCTTAGGAAAGTAAGCCACACTTGCAGTCACTGGCTAAGGCCATTAAGAAACAAGACTGATGCATTATCGAAGAGAGTACATGTTCTGCGCAACCGTTTTGATGTGGTGTGGATAACACGTTCATCCCACTCTAAGAGTGAAATGGCACGGCAACTGAAAAAATACTCCTTCACTTTAATACATAGGACATTACGACTCTTGTGGGCAAAACTTTCAAGTTGCACAGAGATTCACTGTGAAATTCTGGCGGTATATGGACCAAATACAATGTCGCATCCAGCGATAGTGAAATAATGCCAACAACTTGATCAAAGACGCAGAGACGTGGATGATGCTGATCAGGAACTCCAGATCCCGTAGTATGCGATTTACATCTTTTAGGCAGGCTTAAAGAACAACAATGAAAATGTCCCCAAAGTGGTTTTCAGATGGTTCTGGGATGAAGGAGCGGATTTCTGACGTCCAGGGATTTAATGACTAGCAGAACTTCCTGACTGTTGTTTACGGAGAACTGGTGACTGTTGAAAAATAGTGCCATGTATCTGTGTCACTCTGAAGTGTAGTGCAGCGTTCAATAAAAGTTTTTTGACTAATTCGCGTCGCCCCTGTAGAATCCTACGAGGCGACTGTAAGTCAGATCGCAATCGATCTGAATGTCGGGCGTCAGGAGTCCATTTGTATCTGCACTGTACAGAGGGAGACAAATGCTCCGCATAGGCTTCAGCAGCCGACAACTACTCGCATCCCTTTGGCTTCCCATGATTTTTGGGCCATTCGCTGCATTTTATAAAGGAAGTGGAGGACCCATTGGCAAGTTGAAACTTTGCGTCTGTCTGTCAGCCGAGCTTTCTTGGTGTAATTGGTTAGTGCACTGTTTGATCAAACGTATCCGGACACCAATTAGCGGACATGACTATGTTGTGAGTCCAGCCTTCTCCTTTATGACGAACGCTGCTGGGGACACTTTCAGTGAGGTGTATGAATGACTGTTGAGGAATGACTGCGCGTTCTTCCTCAAGTGCCGAAACCGCAAAGGGTAGTGATGTTGGATGCTGCAGTCTGTATCGACGTCGTTGTCTAACTCATTTCAAAGGTGCTCCAGTGGGTTCTGGTCTGGAGTCTACACTGGCCAGTCCATTTCAGAAGTGTTATCGTCACAGACCATTGCCTCATAGATGCTGCTTTATGACAAGAAGCATTTCAATGCTGATATAAGCAATCATTGTCTCCAAAATGGTCCCTGTACTGCATGCAGTGCACAAAGCCGTAAAATGGGTCTGTATTCTTCTATATTTAGTTTTTACTCCAGTGGATTAAGGGGATCTCACCATAACCATGAAAATCACACTCGCACAGCTACACCATATCACCTGTACCTCACTATCGGCACTATACCTGAAGGCAGGTAACGTTCTCCACACATTCACCAAACCCAAATGTTCCCATTGGATTACCGCAGGGAACTGCGCAATTCGACGCACCAAACCACTCGTTCCCAGTCATCCACTGCCCAGTGGCTATCCCAAGCATCGCTTAGCAATGGCTAAATAAATGTGTGGCTTAGTCTTTGTGCTAGATGAAGTGCTGGTTACACTCTGGAACTCACGAGTCATTCCTTCTGCTGATTTCATGCAAGTTTTTACAACCACTCTCCATCGATACACAACGTATGCTTGCTCTTTGTTTGGCTGTGATTGTTATTCAGCGTTTCCACTTTGCATGAACATCACCAACAATAGGCTTGGGCAGGTTTAATAGGGTTGCAAAGTCGCTGCTGGATGTGTTACTCAGATGAGAGCCAATAACTTGTCCACATACGAAGTCACTGCAATCTCCTGACCTATTCCTTCTCCCTTTATTGCTTGTCTACTTACGAGGCAATACTCCCCGTCTCCTTTTGTACTAGTGTGTCCAGCTCGTGACAACTAGCGATCAATTCCACATCACAAAGACGTGGTTCGATGCTTTTGTGCAGATAGTGTACTCCTCTCAGAGTTGAAGGTGATAGTTAGTGTGTTGCTTAGCAACTTATTTCACTCTGATTTGCTCAGTGAATTGTCTCTTTACTATTCTCTCGAGGAGTGTACCAAGAATCAGGTTTCGATCCACTCGAGAATTGAGTGAAAGATCGTCAGCGTTTTCCAGTGAATATCACTGTATATTTTCATTTTTCGCTCGGAGACTATGAGAGGGCGTGCGCAGATATTTCACATAAATCACGGGCACTGCTCGAACTTTCCCACAGTGGCTCCTGCAGGCGCTACTTAATATTAGAAAGGGGACTGTTTACAAAACGCTTCTGCGTTCCAGTCAAGAGTATTGCTCAAGATTGTGTAACCCATACAGGATAGAGTTAATAGAGGATGTCTGTAGACAAAGAGGGGCTGCGCAAATGATCTAAGGTTCGTTTCAGTCCTGGGACAACATCACTAAAAGGCTGAAAAATTGAATTTAAAAATGAAAAGCACAACATCTTCGAAAAGGGCACAATATCTGAGAACAACATTGTAAAACATGTTACACATCAGGAGTGAGGTACGACCACATAGCATAATATGGTGTAAAGTGGCCATCTGGGGGGCGATTATATGTTTTACATAATTTTTTATTTAATCGTATTGCTCGCAAAATTTTTGAACAAGATTACCGATTTCCGCGAGGCAATAGCCATCTTCAGAATCTACAACAGAACTATGAGGGTTGCCCAGAAAGTAATGCCGTGCATTTTTTCCTTCAACAATTCTTTATTGAATATAATGAGAATTACACACACGAAAGAATGGTGTTTTATCTACTCACCGTATTTTTCCACGTAATCTCCATCCCATTCTATGGCCTTCCTCCAGCGCAAAACAGGGCGTGTATGCGCCATCGCTACCAATCCTTGTTCTGGTGGCGGAGTCAGTGCTTCATTGTGTGAATCACATCCTCATCGTCCTCAAAACGTCTTCCACGAATGGCATCCTTTAATGGCCAAAACGAGTGGAAGTCCGAGGCGGCTTGGCCAGAGCTGTCAGGTGTGACAGTCGTGGATGGTCTCCCCGACCGCTGCAAATCGTGGAGCTCCGCCGAACAGCCCTCTGATGACCTCACCCTCTGTGCCCAAAGACTAGCTGTGCTTTTGTCGACAGCAGATGCTCCATAGACTTTGCACAACCGTTTGTAAATATTCGCCACAGTTTCTTTCTCTGCAGTGAGAAATTCAATGACGGCACGTTGCTTGTAATGTACATCACCTACAGACGCGATTTTGAAACTGTCCTGCAGCTACGCTATCTGTCGGAAGTGACGGAAACTTGGCGCGCTCACTCAGGAGACTACAAATAATTCATACGTAACGTTTCACATTCGTACCATTGTTTTCGGACCAGAAAAAATATGCGGTGCATTACGAGATGCATTCAAGTTCTAAGGCCTCCGATTTTTTTTCTCCGGACTGGAAAGAGATAGAAACATGTACATTGTTTTAAAATGAGGCCGCGTTCATTATCAATAAGTCCCAGAGATGGCAGCACCGTACGGCAGATGGAATTTTACTGCCAGCGGCGAGAATGAGAACTGTTTTAAATACTTAAAATGGCGACGTTTTCCTTACTTGAACAGCGTGCAATCATTCGTTTTCTGCATTTGCGTGGTGTGAAACCGATTGAAATTCATCGACAGTTGAAGGAGACATGTGGTGATGGAGCTATGGATGTGTCAAAAGTGCATTCATGGGTGCGACAGTTTAATGAAGGCAGAACATCGTGTGACAACAAACCGAAACAACCTCGGGCTCGCACAAGCCGGTCTGACGACGTGATCGAGAAAGTGCAGAGAATTGTTTTGGGGGATCGCCGAATGACTGTTGAACAGATCGCCTCCAGAGTTGGCATTTCTGTGGGTTCTGTGCACACAATCCTGCATGACGATCTGAAAATGCGAAAAGTGTCATCCAGGTGGGTGCCACGAATGCTGACGGATGACCACATGGCTGCCCGTGTGGCATGTTGCCAAGCAATGTTGACGATCAAAGACAGCATGAATGGGACTTTCTCTTCGTCGGTTGTGACAATGGATGAGACGTGGATGCCATTTTTCAATCCAGAAACAAAGCGCCAGTCAGCTCAATGGAAGCACACAGATTCACCGCCACCAAAAAAATTTCGGGTAACCGCCAGTGCTGAAAAAATGATGGTGTCCATGTTCTGGGACAGCGAGGGCGTAATCCTTACCCATTGCGTTCCAAAGGGCACTACGGTAACAGGTGCATCCTACGAAAATGTTTTGAAGAACAAATTCCTTCCTGCACCGCAACAAAAACGTCCGGGAAGGGCTGCGTGTGTGCTGTTTCACCAAGACAACGCAGCCGCACATCGAGCTAACGTTACGCAACAGTTTCTTCGTGATAACAACTTTGAAGTGATTCCTCATGTTCCCTACTCACCTGACCTGGCTCCTAGTGACTTTTGGCTTTTTCCAACGATGAAAGACACTCTCCGTGGCCGCACATTCACCAGCCGTGCTGCTATTGCCTCAGCGATTTTCCTGTGGTCAAAACAGACTCCTAAAGAAGCCTTCGCCGCTGCCATGGAATCATGGCGTCAGCGTTGTGAAAAATGTGTACATCTGCAGGGCGACTACGTCGAGAAGTAACGCCAGTTTCATCGATTTCGGGTGAGTAGTTAATTAGAAAAAAAATCGGAGGCCTTAGAACTTCAATGCACCTCGTACTTTCTGGGCAGCGCTCATAAAAGAAGAAAGTGTTACTGTCTACTGCATTAAGGACTTAAAAAACAAAACAGAAATTATAATAGGTATAAACACGATATGCCTCTCATTCTGCAGCACTGGAACAAATCATAAATATGTAAGAACAACACGCATCAGAGTTGCCATGCGTATACAGAATCCAAACGCTATCCTAGAGGTTGTCGATATACACGTTAAGTACCGTTCAGATAATTGTACAAAGTAATTAAAAGAAGTTTTGCTTAGAGGTATAGTTCTTTAAAATAATTAGTAAGTAAGCAAAAAACTTATATATTTAACCATAAAAAAATCTGTTAGTTTTCTGACAGTTTACTGCTGATCTGTATTTAGCAAACTGTTAAAAATTGAAATTTGATTATAGAAATGCTAAAATCGAATACATTGTGATAACTTTAAAATCATCATTTAGAAACGAAACTTCAAGGACATGTGATTTAGTTTCTTTCATATATTCCAATTTGCATTGTGGTTAGAACAATAAGAAATAAATATGAAAATGGAAAGCGAGCTGGACATGAAGTGACATTTTTTGAAATGTTGCTGGAATTTACTCATTTCTGTCACTTCACGTCCGATTCTTTTATTTCTATTGTAGATTCTGAAGATTGTTATTGCAGAGCACAAATGGCAATCTTATTCAGAAAACTTTGCAATCAAGGCAAATAAAACATTATGAATACATAGTAATTGGCATGTTCAAGTTCAATAAAATTAAAATTTTAGTATTAAACAGTAATTAGGCGCGAGGGGAACAAATCAGAAAAACATTAACACTCGAAAAACCGGTGCCTGTTTGACAATTCAAATTAAACTAAGAATCCCAATAAAATAAAATTAATGCATGATAAGAGTATTGAAGAAGAGCTTGATGACATGTTACCTATACATATACATAAACATAGCGGAAAATGGAATGATGCGAGGGCCATTCCAAAAGAAATGTGCACTATTTTTTTTTAATCCATCTTTTATTCTACATGTTTGAAAGTTTTACTGTGTGTAGATACATCCTTTAGGAACAATATTTTCATTTCTCCACATAATTTCCATTCCTCTCAACTGCCTTACGCCATCTTGGAACCAGCGCCTGTATACCTGCACGATAAAATTCTGGACCAACCTGTTGGAGCCACTGTTTGGCAGCGTGCACAAGGGAGTCATCATCTTCAAACCTTGTTCCACGAAGAGAGTCTTTCAGTTTCCCAAAGAGATGATAGTCATATGGAGCCAGGTCAGGACTGTAAGGCAGGTGTTTCAATGTTGTCCATCCGAGTTTTGTGATCGCTTCCACGGTTTTTTGACTTACATGTGGCCGGGCATTGTCGTGCAACAGCAGAACATCCTGCTTTTGCCAATGTGGTCGAACACGACTCAGTCGAGCTCGAAGTTTCTTCAGTGTCGTCACATATGCATCAGAATTTATGGTGGTTCCACTTGGCATGATGTCCACAAGCAAGAGTCCTTCGGAATCGAAAAACACCATAGCCATAACTTTTCCAGCAGAAGGTGTGGCTTTGAATTTTTTTTTCTTGGGTGAGTTTGCATGATGCCACTCCATTGATTGCCTCTTCGTCTCTGTTGAAAAATGATGGAACCATGTTTCACCACTTGTCACAGTTCTTCCAAGAAATTCATCTCCACCATTCTTGTACTCTTCCAAAAGTTCGCTGCATACCGTTTTTTTTTTTTTTTTTTTTTTTTTGTTTTTTTTTTGTGAGCCACTGTCAACATCCTGGGAACCCACCTGGCACAAACCTTTTTTAACACCAACACTTTCAGTATTCTGCAAAAATTTCTTTCCCTTATCCCAACGTAGCGTGACAATCCGTTCACTGTGATGCATCTATCAGCACAAATTCGTTAACTCCCTGCACATTGTCTGGAGTGCGTGCAGTACGAGGCCTGCTGCTGTGAGGACAATCCTCAATATTGCCGTGCCCGCTTTCATCACGTAACCTCCTTGCCCACCGACTAACTGTACTGCAATCGACAGCACCATCTCCATACACCTTTTTCAACCTCTTGTGGATGTTTCCCACTGTCTCGTTTTCACAGCACAGGAACTCTATGACAGCACGTTGCTTCTGACTAACGTCAAGTGTAGCAGCCATCTCGAAGACATGCTGTGACGGCGCCCTCACGGGAACAGGTTGAACTACGTTTGAAAACAAGCGGGAAGGATGTATTTACACACTATAAAACTTTCACACATGCAGAATGAAAACTGTATTTTTACAAAAATAGTGTGCATTTCTTTTGGAGTGACCGTTGTAACAACATAGTATGAGGAGTGATCAAGAAGTTTTCGGTCGAAGGGCGCACAGTCCAGAATCGGTATGCCAATCAGGCAAAATCTCAGTGAGCATTGAGGAAATCATCCCATCGAGACACCACGTTGAAGACAGCTGTTTGGTAGAATATTGTGGCCTGTTGTGTGAAGAAGCCTGTAACTGCTTGTTGCTCATTCTCATCCAACAGGTATCGTCGACTCCCGAAGGCGTTTTTTAAGCGACCGAACGCTTGGTAATTACATGGGAAGAGTCCACCCCAAAAGGTGAACGGTCAGCGCGTTGGAATGCCATGCACGGTGACCCGGGTTCGATTCCTGGCTGGGGTGGGAGATTTTCTCCCCTCAGGGACTGGGTGTTGTGCTATCTTCATCATCATTACATCCCCATTGTCGACGCACAAGTCACCCAATGTGGCGTCGCTCTCAATAAGACTTCCACTTGGCGGCCGAACTTCCCGCCTGGGAACTCCCGGCCATTGATGCCATACGATCATTTCCATTTGCATGAGAAGAGATAAGGACTACAGGGCGTGTGCTCGACTGTCTCCCACAGGAGTTGGCGTTACGGCATTTGCGATATGGGGACGTGTGTTATCATGAAGCAGCAGAACCACTTGTTGCAGTTCTCCACAACGGCTTTCAACAGACATGTTGCTCCATACACATTCTTCATTCTCCGATAGATGTCTACCGGTGTTTGTCTTTCGGCAGCCTAAGAAAGAAAAGCAGCACATTGGTCCTATTTAGAAGCATTTGGTAACAACGTCGCCATAGTTCACGTTTCCGCATTTGCCGCACGAGCGCCAGAAAGACACGAATGCCACAACAATCCCTTGCGTAGACGTTGTAAGTAGGCGGTTTAGGTTTTTATGTTGGTAACCTCACGTAGCGCTCTGTATGAAAATCACTGGCTGTGCTGTGTGCAGTTTGTGGCTGGTTGGCATTGTTGGAATATTCGCTATTGTAGTGTTGGGCAGTTGGCTGTTAACAGTGCATAGCGTTGCGCAGTTGGAGGTGAGCCACCAGCAGTGGTGGATGTGGGGAGAGAGATGGCGGAGTTTTGAGAGTGGATGATCTGGATGTGTGTCCATCAGACAGAGTAAATTTGTAAGACTGGATGTCACGAACTGATATATATATGATGACTTTTGAATATTGTTAAGGTAAATACATTGTTTGTTCTCTATCAAAATCTTTCATTTGAATAACTGTGCCTATCAGTAGTTAGTGCTTTCAGTAGTTACATTCTTTTATTTAGCTGGCAGTATTGGCGCACACTGTATTGCAGTAGTTAGACTAATGAAGATTTTTTGTGAGGTAAGTGATTCATGAAAGGTGTAGGTTATTATTAGTCAGGGCCATTCTTTTGTAGGGATTATTGAAAGTCAGATTGCGTTGCGCTAAAAATATTGTGTGTCAGTATAGTGTTGATCGGAATAAGTAAAGAGAGAAATGTCTGAGTACGTTCGGTTCTGCTCAGCTATTTGAACATCAAATAACGTAGAGGTTTACCAGCACAGTCTTTCATAACACAGAAGCGACAGAGAAGGAGGTTGTGAATGTTCTTGTACACTCATGTTCAGAAAAAACAGAACACCTTGAACGATTAGAGATAGGACACTCATATTCACAGGACATTTACATTAGCATGTCCTGCAGAAATGATTAGCTTATGAACCATGTCGGTCAGCGGGTTCAAGGTCAGCAGCGATGTCGCGACGCAACACCACCCATCGGTAAAATGTGCCTGCCGTTTTCGTTGTCGCTGTAGACCGAAGGTAATGGCCTTGTGCAGACGTGCACGATGCCTCGCAGACGTATGCGAGAATCGTACCGTCAGATCAGTGGGTTTGAGAGAGGGCGTATTACTAGCATGAGAGAATGTGGCCCATCCATCCGGGAAACTGCTTCTCGTGTAGGACCAAGTGTTTCGACGGCGCAACGGGTATGTGCAGAATGGTTCACGGAACGCCGTAGAACATGACGACATGGATTAGGTCGCACCACACCACGCTCCGAAAAGATCGGCACCTCATCCTAAAGGCATTGCAGGAAAGATCTCCGTCCTCCTTGGATCTAGTGGAACAGTGTAACACATCCTATCAGAAGTGACAGTCCGTTGCCGTTTATTACGGCATGGGATACCTGCGCCTCGTCCACTTCTCCGCCTACCCTTGACGAATGTGTAGGAACATGCTAGACGGCAGTGATGTTTGGAATGAAGTCATTGTGGACAGGAACGGCATCAGATAGTGTTTTCGGACGAATCCCGGTTCTGCCTGAAAATGGTGGCCGCATTTTGGTTCGCTGCGGACACGGGGAGCGGCATGGCAGTGACTGTTTTCGCACAACACATACAGCACAAACACAAGGCCTTACAACCACAAATCATAACTGGTGCGTGTCAAGGGCTCTGTGACCAGTGTGACCTACCTGAATCACATCCTACGACCCGTAGCCATACCGTTCTTGCACAAAACCGCAGACGTCATTTTTCAGCAAGACAATGCACGACCACATGTTGCTGCACGGGATGTCAGCCTTTTGCCCTGCGGACCACCAGACTTGTCGCCAGACGAAAATGTGTGGGACACGCTGAAACAACGGGTGCAGCGCTGTGACCCAGTGTCGACCACCACAGACGAACTTTGGAACCAGGTGAATGCAGCATGGATGGCTAAGCACAGGACACCATTCGCGCCTTATACGCGTCGATGCCATCATTCATAGAACAAGTTATTAGGGCCCATGGCGGAACCTGTGCCTACTAGGCTACAGGACACGTACTGAACCGAGGTGACTGGAATGCTAATCATTTCTGCAGAACATACTAATGTACATGTCCTGTGAATATGGATGTCCTATCTCTAGTCGTTTAAGCAAAGTATCAGAAATATCTCCTCCTGATGGCTGTTTTTTTCTGAACATGAGTGTATTATGTATTGGCAGAGCTAGGGTAGCAGGGAAGTGAGACCTCGAGTTGCGGTTATCATGAGATTATAGATACTTGATCTTTAATGCGAAGTAGCGGATTGCGTGGGCACCGAGGAGCCGTTGAAGAAAACGTAGCGTATGTGACTTCTGTGGCTGCGACCATCCAAACGTCTATCTAAAGCACTTACACGATCAAATAGATGGTTGTTGTAGATGTCACGCACACAAGGTTTCGTGCTTATTTCTAACTGTCTAGTGTTGGATTAGATCACAATAGTGGAGATTCAGCAGAAGAACTGATTACGTAAGTTTTTTCCCGTAGGAAACTTCTGGAGACCCGGGAGGCAAATTGAAGTCTTCTTGCATGTGGTGTCAATATTTTTTGCCCATCTGACGTTCTGATCCAAATGTACACGCAAGTTCTTCGCTGTTTCTGGTAAGGTATTGGAGTATCATCTAGTAGGATAAATAAACACAGTATTGATTAAAAACAGTCTTGGTTGCAATTTTAGTTTTTCTTTATTTTTCAATGACGCGTTTCGCCTTATTTAGGCATCTTCAGGTTATCTTTTCTAGATGGACGCGAGAGGCACCAATATCTGTATAACGAGTTCCCATTCACAAGAGCTCCTGCATTTCACAAAGACATTTGCGCTTCACATAGAGACACACTCATAAAAATTAATTGTTTTATATTTAAATACTTATATTATTACATTTCAATTAATGTTGAAGCATTTTATTTAAATTTCTGTAAATTCGCTTTTAATAATTATTTCAATGGTGCACCAGCGATTATTATCGACAAAATTGTAAACCTTTTGATTTTATATTACATATCTGTTCATATTTTGTACACAGTCTTGACAGAAAAGTAGCTGTAAATGGACAGTCTTAGTGGGAATATGATGTGAAATACGGAGTTGTGGCAGAAGAACGATTGTAAACGATAAGTGGAGATAGTGGACAGCTAAAGGCAGAAGTATCTTTCGTTAATAGTTCGATGTGTGCAAGTATTAGTGAATATAATTGGTTTTAAAGTTCACAACCTTTCTGCAATTGAATAATGATTGAAAGCCACCTGACTAACACAATCATTTCACAAGTTAATGTTTCTTCACATCAGAAAATTTCCATTTAATAGAATCCGACATCAGCCTCATATTCCACGGAAGATAACGAGGCCGCCAACTATAGAACAAAGTAATATTTTATAACTTTAGATGGATATTAGGGACTCGATGCAACTTACTTAAAATAAATTATCAACGTCTGTTACGAAAACAGATTGCTCAATGTTAAGCATTCGAAGACCAACATACATAGCCAACTTCAAACAGTTTTCGATGGACTGATCGTCTTGTCTCACAGTGGGATAAACATATTAACAGTTGCGGCAATTACTTTTGAAACATTAGGTAGATTACTTTCTTTTTCCCGTTTTCCTCGTTTTCATTTAATTGCCGCTTTCACTACTGCTCCCTACACATTGTTCCGGTGACCACGAAAATAAGATTAAATTACTTACAGCAGCCTTTAAACAGTCTTTATTCCCATGCTCCATACGCAAATGAAGTAGACAGAAACTCTAATATCTTGTACAATGGAAAGTACTCTTTGTCAAGCACTTCGCAGTGGTTTGCAGAGTATGAGTGTAGATGAATACATCCATTCCCTTGCGATTGTTACTTAAGATGCCGGGAAAATACATGAAACCAGTTTCCACTGGAGTATTATAGCAGATTACTACCCAGATCGTCCTTGCCTAACTGACCTTGTGCTAATCACAAGGTTAAGAAGACTGGAAAGTGAAAGGACCTACCGCCGATCAAGTTAAGCGAGCTACTACGTAACAAGTGACACATCTGGGCCAGTGAAAAACGAAGAACTGTGCAGCAGCCACCTGGTCTCTGGACAACTTTTTTAATTGGGTTCAGCTGTTAAAAATTCGACTGGTTTCACTGTCGTGTTGAGCTACGACGCGTTTTCCAGTTTATTTCTGATATTCAATGAAATAATACACTCGTATTCAGTTATAAAATGATGGTCTTTCGAGTATGCATAGAAATTTTGTAGAGATATTCACGCAAGTAACTGACATGATCGACCCATGAACATTTCTTTCGCCAGGCGATATTAGTAGAAAGTCAAGAATAACTGTTCTTTTAGCTAAAAAAAAGCTGGTATTCAGTTAAATATAACGTGAAGAGCATGCGATGTACGTGAATTTCCTCTGACTCAGAACAAATCACAAAAGTATATTTATCAAATAATTAACTGAACTGATGAGTCAGAAAAGGTCATGCCCAATTTTTTCCAGATTATATTTACCAGTGATAACTGATCTTTATCTATGCATGCAAATCTTTTGGTATAAAAGGGGCAATATTCCATCAGTAGTAGGGAAAACTACATTCTGGGCCATTTTGTTAGTGTGGGTTGCATATATTCAGAGGCAAACTTGATTGATTTATGACCTGAACCTATTGCTCAGCTAAGTGCTTTATGACCTTCTGAGCATTGATTTATAACCCCCTAAGGATAATTTGCCTTTCTGGGAAACCACCAACACCCCTCCACTCCTCTACATCCTCCCCCACCTCTCTGGGAAATACCCTCACCGATGCAAGCACACTTTTGATATCAAATTAATTGACTAATTAATTCAATCGATCAATTAATTAACCCCTCCCCCTTTGAGTAATCACCCAGCACTCCCCCTCTGGGAAATCCCCCAGCCATCCCCCTCACCAGTCCCATCCAGAAATTGGTGGGAAAAAGACTCAACTCTGGTAGAGAGAAAGGATCTCATGCTACAAAATTTAAATCAATGTCAATTGAATGGCAAAGGAAATAATGTTTATTTATAAAATTCATTTTGCAGGTGTTGGATCTCTCTTTTATTTGGTAGGGTAAGCTCATCATTCTCTGTCATTTTGGAAGATGTAGGTCTTGCAAAATACACCAAAAAGAAGTAATTAAATACACTCCTGGAAATGGAAAAAAGAACACATTGACACCGGTGTGTCAGACCCACCATACTTGCTCCGGACACTGCGAGAGGGCTGTACAAGCAATGATCACACGCACGGCACAGCAGACACACCAGGAACTGCGTTGTTGGTCGTCGAATGGCGCTAGCTGCGCAGCATTTGTGCACCACCGCCGTCAGTGTCAGCCAGTTTGCCGTGGCATACGGAGCTCCATCGCAGTCTTTAACACTGGTAGCATGCCGCGACAGCGTGGACGTGAACCGTATGTGCAGTTGACGGACTTTGAGCGAGGGCGTATAGTGGGCATGCGGGAGACCGGGTGGACGTACCGCCGAATTGCTCAACACGTGGGGCGTGAGGTCTCCACAGTACCTCGATGTTGTCGCCAGTGGTCGGCGGAAGGTGCACGTGCCCGTCGACCTGGGACCGGACCGCAGCAACGCACGGATGCACGCCAAGACCGTAGGATCCTACGCAGTGCCGTAGGGGACCGCACCGCCACTTCCCAGCAAATTAGGGACACTGTTGCTCCTGGGGTATCGGCGAGGACCATTCGCAACCGTCTCCATGAAGCTGGGCTACGGTCCCACACACCGTTAGGCCGTCTTCCGCTCACGCCCCAACATCGTGCAGCCCGCCTCCAGTGGTGTCGCGACAGGCGTGAATGGAGGGACGAATGGAGACGTGTCGTCTTCAGCGATGAGAGTCGCTTCTGCCTTGGTGCCAATGATGGTCGTATGCGTGTTTGGCGCCGTGCAGGTGAGCGCCACAATCGGGACTGCATACGACCGAGGCACACAGGGCCAACACCCGGCATCATGGTGTGGGGAGCGATCTCCTACACTGGCCGTACACCACTGGTGATCGTCGAGGGGACACTGAATAGTGCACGGTACATCCAAACCGTCATCGAACCCATCGTTCTATCATTCCTAGACCGGCAAGGGAACTTGCTGTTCCAACAGGACAATGCACGTCCGCATGTATCCCGTGCCACCCAACGTGCTCTAGAAGGTGTAAGTCAACTACCCTGGCCAGCAAGATCTCCGGATCTGTCCCCCATTGAGCATGTTTGGGACTGGATGAAGCGTCGTCTCACGCGGTCTGCACGTCCAGCACGAACGCTGGTCCAACTGAGGCGACAGGTGGAAATGGCATGGCAAGCCGTTCCACAGGACTACATCCAGCATCTCTACGATCGTCTCCATGGGAGAATAGCAGCCTGCATTGCTGCGAAAGGTGGATATACACTGTACTAGTGCCGACATTGTGCATGCTCTGTTGCCTGTGTCTATGTGCCTGTGGTTCTGTCAGTGTGATCATGTGATGTATCTGACCCCAGGAATGTGTCAATAAAATTTCCCCTTCCTGGGACAATGAATTCACGGTGTTCTTATTTCAATTTCCAGGAGTGTAGATCGCTTTTTTTCCAGTCGCATAAGGAATACTGCCATGAAATCGACATCAACATGACTCACCACATGTAATTACTCTGTTAAAAAATCTTTCGATCCCTCCTTCACCCTGATTATGTCTCTGAGTGATGGGTCACTAGCATTGCACCATGCATGCCACTGGTCAGGGACGCCACTGCTGTGGAGCTGCACTAACCCTCCACCAACAAAGCACTAGGTAATAGCATCCCATTGAAATTTGATACCAGGCTCACTTCCTATCTCTCTCTCTCTCTCTCTCTCTCTCTCTCTCTCTCTCTCTTTCTCTCTCTCCCCCTCTCTCTCTCTATCTCTCTCCATCTCCATCTCTGTGTCTCAAGTTGTTGCTTCTTGTTTGTGTGAATCAACGTATACAAACACACACATATCAAGATGTCTCCCCAATCCTCCTCCATTCCATCCCCTCCCCTGTCCCCCTTGCCACTCGTGCAGACCAGCATTGGTAGTCGGTACATCCCTTTGTTCTCACACTTCCATTCATATAGAAACCTGTAGGGCATAGAACAAAGACACTTGAGAAGAAGGTAGCGTCTGTAATGTGTCACACTAACTGCATCTTTGCTCTGAACAAAGTAGTGGATACCTGGTAAGACACCAGCTGTGGACGTCTTGCAAATATTATCTCACTCTATCAGATTGATTGACTAATTAATTAAATCGATACCTTTTGTGTGCAGTTAGTTTTTTCTTGCATTCTGTTGGTGGATACTAGGACTTGTACATTCGTTAGGATTCGATCCTGCAAATGCCCAGTTTCAAAACCCTACTCTTCTCGCTTCCAGGTATTTTTTCCCTTGCAGAGTCAGGTAATTTTGTAGGAAGTCCATTGAGTTGCAGACAGCTAAAAATTCCAAATTTCAGCTCAGTAACAATTAGTGGGAGCGGATGGACAGATGTGAGCTCGCAATACCACTATAAGAAACAATGAATTGATCAATTGGGAATTTGACATTGTGATTGGGTTCTTAAAGCACTATAGAATTCCTAAGTTGGTTCTCTTTGCTACATTTGAAAGGAGGAGGAAGGACCTACGGCGTGATAGGATAGCGACAAATACCACTACAAGATAGAGTTCGCTGCGATGTACTGAATAACACTAAACATGAAACAATTAAACCATGATCCAATCTGCAGTAATACTTGTTATAGCTAGGTGTTGGAGATTGCTGAAACACTCCACTTCTGTCCTAATGTCCACACGCAGCACCTCAGGCCAGATATTGCACACTGCTAGTTGCTACTATGGAAACGAGTCTCGCTGATCGCACCCAATCTGCAGCTGGACTCGGCCCGCTGGAGAGGACCACCCGGTCGTGATGGGTGTCCAGGACGACCAGAGTGTTTGGAAACCGAATGTTGTCAATACCTCCAGCGCCAGCATTCGACGTATTGAATCTCCTCAAATTTCCACATAAAAATTGGACAATACTCGCAGCACACGCGATTGATGAGATGGCTCAACACATTCTGAGTGGAACCTTCCAGTCTCCTCTATACCTCTTTTGTTAATGATAACCTTCCAGTTTGCAATAGCCTATGAAACCTTTCCTTAGGATTTCTATCTCTTGCTTAATAATAATAAATGAAATCTTCCCTTGGAAATTTATTCTCTTCCTCAATCTTCACATACAAATTAGCCGGTCGAAGTGGCCGTGCGGTTAAAGGCGCTGCAGTCTGGAACCGCAAGACCGCTACGGTCGCGGGTTCGAATCCTGCCTCGGGCATGGATGTTTGTGATGTCCTTAGGTTAGTTAGGTTTAACTAGTTCTAAGTTCTAGGGGACTAATGACCTCAGCAGTTGAGTCCCATAGTGCTCAGAGCCACTTTTGAACATACAAATTTAATTGCTGTTTTTTAAAAGTGATTTTCAAATTATTTCTACGAAACATAGAATGCGTCGTCGTCGTCGTGTGGCCTTCCCGTCTCCTCTATATCTCTTTTGTTACGCAACCTTCCCTTAGGATTTCTATCTCTTGCTTAAAAATAACAAATGAAATCTACCCTTTGAAATTAATTCTCTTTCTTAATCTTCGCATACAAATTTAAATGCTGCTTATTAAAAGTTATTTTCTGATTATTTCGACGAATCGTAGAATGTGTTGTCGTCGTGGCCCTCGGTCGTTACCTGCAATAACCCAAAACTGTTCCTTACCTTTTTTACTGTTGCTGGATCGCCATCTGACTGCTACATCGAACTGCGACATGAATATACTTACTCTGGTTTACTATACTCTATTAACTGCTGGTGGGCTGTCATAATAAGTGGCTGTATTTATTACCAAAGCTGACGTTATTCTTTATTAGCAAAGCTAACGTTATTCTGTAATTAATTTGACTGAAGTTACGTAATGCATAGTTACACTTTTTCTTGACAACAATAAAATTTTTGCAAAGTTTCATGTGGATAGTTTTTGGGATGGATTGTAATCAGTAATGCAACATCGCTGGCAAAAATTAATTATATTCTGAAAACGTTTCTTCAAATATTTACTGCTGGTAATGAAATGATTTTACAAACGTTCAAATGGGACTTACTTTTTACAATAATCTTACGACTAGTATTGCACAAACATACCTTCAAAAGTCTTGAGTTTCTCAAAAAAATAATTCAATAATATTAGTTCCTCTTATGATAATAGTTAGCTGATGTCTCTGTACATCCGTTTATAATCTCTTGTAAATAATACCTGGTGGCTGGCAGGCACACCGCTTCTCTCAACCTCCCACTTCAGACCTGCTACCAACTCGCTTCACATCTCACTTACTACTGGCTCCGAACGCTAAAGTGCGGTCTCTCCTGCCAACAATGCTTTCTGGTGCAGACAATCCCTGCTACCATTACAAAATGTACCAATGCGCGGTCTGTCCCGCTGTTTTTAAAATTATATCAATTTGCGGTCTCTCTTGCCAACAATACTTTGGTGCAGACATTCCCTGCTCCCACAATTATTTCCAACATGACAAATATTAATTATTCCTACTTAATCCTATTAATAAAATATAAACATATTTCATAAATTGTGATTTGACAATAGACAATAGAAATATACACGTCTTACATGAGTATTAGTTCACTATTCAGCTATCCAGAGAGAAACATAAAGGTCGACGCTGGGACTTGCCCCTGCTGCTGCGGGCAAGAACCGACTAGCTGGTCAGCCAGGACTTTTCTCTGTACCCGTTACTCGCGACAGCCTGAAGCCGGAAATTGGTTTATTCCGGACGCCGGCTACTTCCACCAGATGTCCCACACACCAAACGGTGTTGTCCTACCATCCTGTCCCTTCTTGGCCGCGCGGGGTAGCCGCGCTGTCTCAGGCGTCTTATCACGGTACGCGCGGCTCCCCCCGTCACAGGTTCGAGTCCTCCCTCGGGCATCGATGTGTGTGTTGTCCTTCGCGTAAGTTAGTTTAAGTTACATTAAGTGGTGTGTAAGCTTAGGGACCGATGACCTCAGCAGTTTGGTCCCATTACACCTTACCACAAATTTCCAAATTACCTTCTTCTTGTCGGTATTTTCCGTATATTCCTTTCCTCACCGATTCTGTGGAGAACCTCGTCATTCTTTACCTTATCAGTCCCCTTATTTTCAACCTTCTTCTGTAGCACCACATCTCAAATGCTTCGAATCTCTTCGTTTTCGATTTTCCCACAGTCCATGTTTCACTACCATACAACATTGTGCTCCAAACGTACATTTCCTCAAATTAAGGTGTACTTTTGATACTAGTAGACTTCTCCAGGAATGGCCTTTTTGCCAGTACTAGTCTGCTTTTTATGTCCTCCTTATTTATTTTGCTGCCTAGGTATCAGAATTCCTTAACTTCATCTACTTCGTGATCACCAATCCTAATGTTAAGTTTCTCGCTGTTCTCATTTCTGCTACTTCTCGTTACTTTCGTCTTTCTTCGATTTACTCTAAATCCACACTTTATATTCATAGACTGTTCATTCCATTCAGAAAATCCTGTAATTCTTCTTCACTTGCATTGCGGATAGAAATATCATCACCGAATCTTATCATTGATATCCTTTCGCCTTGAATTTTAATCCCACTCTTGAACCTTTCGTTTATTTTCATCACTGCTTCTTCAATGTATAGATTGAACAGTAGAAGCGAAAGACTACATCCCTTTCTTACACCCATTTTAATCCGAGCATTTCGTTCTTGGTCTTCCACTCTCATTATCCCTCTTGGTTCTTGTATATATTATCCACCTTTCGCTATAGCTTACCCCTATGCATCTCAAAATTTCGAACGTCTTGCATCATTTTACATTGTCGAATGCTTTTTCCGCGTCGTCAAATCCTACGAATGTGTCTTGATTTTTCTTTAGTCTTACTTCCATTATCGACAGCAATGTGAGAACTTGAAGCCATTTTGACTATTTTTCGACCGTGACAGTCTCAAGAAATATGTAAAGGTTTTTTAAATTACCGCTACCAGTCACAAACTTTGTTAACTATTGTATTATTTATTTATTTTACCTCATCTTCAGGCTAAATGGCATTACAAAAACAATTTCACGATAACATTATATTGATGTTACAGAGTCTTTTCATAAATGATACAAGAACAAAGATAACCACAGCATTTATGAAAAGACTATGTGACATCAATATAATCTTATCGTGAAATTGTTTTTGTAATGCCATTTAGCCTGAAGATGAGGTATTCCCTCGAAACATGTAGCAAAATAAATAAATAATACAATAGTTAACAAAGTTTGTGACTGGTAGCGGTAATTTAAAAACCTTTACAATGTGAGAACTGCCTCTCTGGTGCCTTTACCATTCCTACAGCAAGACTGATCATCTAACACATCCTCAATTTTGCACTCTTCTGTATATTATTCTTGTCAGCAACTTGCATGCATGAACTGTTAAGCTAGTTAATCGATAATTCTCGCTCTTGTCAGCTCTTGTGATCTTCAGAATTGTGTAGATGGTGTTTTTCTGAAAGTCAGTTGATATAACGCCAGATTCATACATTCTACATACCAATGTGAATAATCGTTTTGTTGCCACTTCCCCCAATGATTTTAGAAATTCTGGTGGAATGATATCTAACCCTTTTGTCTTATTTGATTTTAAGTCATCCAGAGCTCTTTTTTGATTCTAATACTGGATCCCCTCTCTCTTCTATATGACTCCTGTTTCTTCTTCTATCACGTCGCAAGGCAAGTCTTCCCTGTTATAAAGGCCTTCAATGTACTCTTTCGACCTATCAGCTCTCTCCTCTGCATTTAAGTGTGGAATTCCCATTGCTTTTTTAACGTTACCGCCTTTCCTATTAGTTTCAGCGAAGGTTGTTTTGACTTTCCTATATGGTGAGTCGGCCCTTCCGACAGTCATTTCGTTTTCAATTTTTTCACATTTTTCATGCAGCCTTTTCGCCTTACCGTCCCTGCACTTCCTATTTATTTCATTTCGAAGTGGTTTATATTTCTATATTCCTGAATTTCCTTGAACACATTTGAGTTTACTTCTTTTATCGATCAGTTAAAGCATTTCTTCTATTACCCACGTTTTCTTCGTAGTTACTTTCTTTGTACAAAGGGTTTTCTATCCAACTTCTGTGATTACTCTTTTTAGAGATGCCCATTCCCCTTCAACTTAAATGGCTGCCGAGCTATTTCTTATCGGAATATCTATAGCTTCAGAGAACTTCAAGTTTACCTCTTCATTCCCTAGTACTTCCGTATCCCACATCTTTGCGCACTGATTCTTCCTGATTAGACTCTTAACCTTCAGCCTATTCTGCATCATCACTAAATTGTAATCTGAGTCTATATCTGCTTCTGGGTACGCCTTACAATCCGGTACCTGATTTTGGACCTCTGCCTGACCTTGACGTAATTTAATTCAAATCTTCTCGTATCTCCCGACCTTTTCCAAGTACAACTCCTCCTCTTATGATTTCTGCACAGATTATTCGCTATTACTAGCTGAAATTTATTGCTGAACGCAATCTTTCTCCTCTCTCATTCCTAGTGTAAGTAGGCTGCTTAGGTTTCTATGTTGGTAACGTCACGTAGCGCTCTGTATGAAAATCTTTGGCTGTGCTGTGTGCAGCCTGTGGCTGGTTGAACTCATTGTTGGAATATTCGCTTGTGTAGTGTTGGGCAGTTGGATGTGAACAGCACGTAGCGTTGGGCAGTTGGAGATGAACCGCCAGCAGTGGTGGATGTGGAGAGAGAGATGACTTTTGAACATTATTAAGGTAAATACATTGTTTGTTCTCTAACATAATATTTTATTTGCCTTCAGCAGTTAGAATCTTTTATTGAGCAGGCAGTATTGGCGCGGTCGCTGTATGGCAGTAGTTCGAGTAACGAAGATTTTTGTGAGGTAAGTGATACATGAAAGGTATACGTTATTGTTAGTCAGGGCCATTCTTTGTAGAGATTATTGAAAGTCAGATTGCGTTGCGCTAAAAATATTGTGTGTCAGTTTAGTGATGATCAGAGTAAGTAAAGAGAGAAATTTCTGAGTACGTTCAGTTTTGCTCAGCTGTTTGAAAATCAAATAACGTAAGAGGTTTTCCAGCACTGTCATTTTTAATTTTTTCTAAGGGGACATTTCATACCAGTACCAAATCCATATTCTCCCATAACCACTTCTTCTACTCTTTCCGCTACAATCGCATTCAAAACCCGCGTGACTTAGTTTTTCATCTCCTTTTACGTATTGAATTACCCGTTCAATATCCTCATATATTTTCTTTATCTCTTCATCTTCGGCTTGCAACGTCGGCATGTATACCTGAACCATCGTTGTCAGTGTTGGTTTGCAGTCAGTTCTGATGACACCAACGCCATCACTTAACTTTTAACAGTAACTCACTCTCTGCCCTACCTCCTTAATTCATAACGAATCCTTTTGCAGTTGTATCATTTTCTGCCGTTGTTGATATTACCCTTTACTCATCTGACCAGAAATCCTTGTCTTCTTTCCATTTTACTTCACTAATCCCCACATATGGCTCGTTAAGTGGCCACGACGAAAAAATCGGAGACATTAGAGTTTATGCCATTGTTTATCGATAGTCGTTCTTCCCACATAGCTTTCGCGAATGCGACAGAGAAGGGGAGAAACGGTAGTACTACCAGACGCAACGTCTGTCATTCGCCGTAAGATGACTTGCAGAACGTACATGTACATGTAGTTGTTTATAAATATTGCAAGGTATTGTTGACTGCCTAAATAGGAAAGTGTCCATCATTCATGTTTAACGGGCACCTTTACTTTGCGAAATGAAAGTAACACGGTGTGTACGAGACATGTCATACGCGTCGCTGTCAGTCTATGATTCTATGTGATAGAATTTTTAAATTGACAATACTGCCTCAACCCTTTTTGCTTTAAAAGACGTCAGCCTGAGTGTAGAGGTACCGAGACAAGAGTCTCTAGACGAATAATAGAAGTAGAGTATTTTATCCACGAATGTGGCTTTACGTGTATGAGGTTCTTCAAAAATATATTAAACAGTCATAGGACCGTGACAGGTAGGTAGATATCAGCATACATTGGAAAGGATCGCGAGAGGCACACTTACTTCCGAACCGAAGCCCAGCCACTGCTTCGAAGAGTGCAGGCCTTCAATCCGTTGCCAACGTTTCATAAATGTGGAAAACAACAGCACAGGTGTCTCCTGTTCGTCCAGCGCGTGTCCTTGAAGCGCCACGGTCGCTGGCAGTCTTATTGCCACACAGGAAGCCAACCATTCAGGCACGTGGCGTACTATTAAGAAACGCGGAAATGTGCTCATCCATTCTCTCTGTTTCACAGGGTACACCTGCTGGTAAGGCCCGAATGCAGAAAATTGTCCTATTTTCTTGGAAGCTTCCGCAGCCTAGTTAGAAGAGACGTACCTTTGTATGATTGAAGTAGCTAATGTTAGCGACTGTACGCTATCTGATCAAAGGTACCCGGACACTCGTTAGTGGACATTAATATGGGATGTGGCCACCTTTCGCCTTTATGAAGGCCTAGATTCTGCTGGGCATATTTTAGTGAGGTATCTGAATGTCAGTGGAAGAATGGCAGCCCTATCTTGCTGAAGAGTCGAACCAGAGAAGGTAGTGATTTATTTGATTAATTTATTTATATTTTATTGCTTCTTTTGGACTGTATATATAACAGGCTGTGTTTTTAATATGTTTTGAAGTTATTTCGTGTTTTGATGCATTCCAAAGTTATATCTCAGAATGGTAATAGAAATACTAACAATAATAATAATAATTATAATAATGATAATGGTGATTAAATAATGGTTTTAAAATGTATGTATTCGTGAACATATTATATATTAGTATCAATAAGAGTCGAAAAGGTAGTGATTTTTTATTTATTTTTTTTATTTATTCATTAACATTACAGAATGATCCACCACGTTTTTAACCACTGTGGGTCGTCTGCTACTAAAAATTAGTAACAAGCTGCAGAGAGAGACTCTTCATCTCTTTCTACAGCTTCTCCCAATGCTATTATTTTTCTTGTCTTTTATCTAATTACATTGTTAGTTAAAAAAAATGTGATACGTAAAGTACATTTTGGGAAAGGCAAATTTTTTTACTATATTCTTAAGAAGAAGTAACAGAAAAAAAGGAAAGATTTAGGTAGTAAAAGAGGTCCCTTTAACTGGCTGTTTCATGTGGGAGGGCTTTGGTAAACGCTTCAAGCCAGTCTCACATGAATCAGTATATTCCATTCTACCATAATTACTACTGTATGCATGTAAGTCGACAGATTAACTCCGCGTAGTTCGTGTATGAGGTTTAACATCATTACTTCTTACTACAATTACTTCCTCCATTTACCGGCACCATAAACGGGAGAAGAGACTTGGAAAGGTGACCTCGAGCCTCATATCCCCGAAAGCCACTTCTTATGGATGTTGTACTTTCCTTCCTATGTAGTTAAGTCTCATGATACTACATACCTGCATTGGTGTTTGTATAGTTAAGTCTTATAATACCATGTGCGTACGTTTATTTTCAATATTATAAAATTCACATTTTTTACAATTTATATCTCATGCAGTTTACATATGAAGGGCTTATTTCAATAGTGGTACAAGTCCATTGCCTCCAATTTTCTGCCTGTAATGCTTCTGCAATAAATGATCCAAATAAACAGAAAGAAAGGTTCATATCTAGCAAGAAGCCATATGCTTGGATATTTCTGGTATCTCAACTGCAGATTTTTCCGCGCTCATTTAACTTAAGGAGTCTGTATCTCACAATGAACAAAAATGGACTTGTATCACTATTGAAATAAGCCCTTCATATTGTACAATTACATATTTGAAAATAATTACCCAAAAAACTAAAGAATTACATGTTTTACTCTATACAAAGTGGTTAGTACACTGGACTCGCATTCGGGAGGACGACGGTTCAAACCCGCTTCCGGCCATCCTGATTAAGGTTTTACGTGATTTTCCTAAATCGCTTCAGGCAAATACCAGGATGCTTTCTTTCCAAGGTCACAGCCGATTTTCTTCCCCATCCTTTCCTAATCCAGGGGGACCGATGACCTCGCTGTTTGGTCCCCCTCCTCCGATCCAAGCAACAAACTTTGTACAAACAGGAAATTTCGTTGTTTTATTTCTTATTACTAACTTATTTTTAAATTCAATGTATATACTACCTGTAGCATTGTTGCAGTCGTGTGATCTGCTGCTATGACGCACATGTTTATGTGTTTGCTGACCTGGTGTGTTCATGTCATTATCTGTTTCCATACTAGTGTTCGAATCTCTGTTGTGCCTTGTATCATGTTCTGGTGTAGGGCTTTGTGTCTGGTCCTGATCTTGTGTATCAGTGATTCCCGAGCTTTCTGCGACCATTACCCCTTAGTGTAATCAGATGCTAGCAAGTACCCCTCCATTTCCCTCATCATCATCATCATCATCTTTTTAGCGCCTAACTAAACTTTAGAATGAAAAAGAATTTTCTTTTAATCCCTTCGTTCTTAAAATAACAAAAGACAAACAATGTTCACTTCTTGTACATCTCTTATTAAACCACTAAGTAATGGGTCAGTGAGACAATTGGTACTCCTTATTTCTCAGTGTACGACGAGTGTTAACTTTAATTCCTTCTCAGAAGAGAATGCTAACTAGCTACACTGAGGACAGATACTTGTTACAAAACATACTTCCACTCCATCGCTCCTCCACCTTGCGGCATTTACTTCACCCACGCCCTGCAACTCCATTTAAAATCAACCAAGTTAAAATATGTGCACCACACTTATTGTTTCTAAATCACCTAATTGATGGTCTTAATACTTCTGAAATGACAGAAATTGGGAGACTAAAGGCTGCCAGTGCTTTCTGTCTGACCACTGCCACCAATAACATACTGTGTAGGCCCTACAGTACTGTAGTAGGCATTACGTAATTACTGTTGTGTTGTGCTGTCAATTAGTTCTTTTATCTGTTGCGAAGTGAAAAACGACGCAATTCCTAGTCCACTACGAGCACTACCTATAACTCCGAGAAGGCATTTTCATAACGTATTACAGCATGAATACCAACTGCCTCTCTGCATTGCCTTTGTTGGCTTTGAAAAGGCATTTGACTCCGTTAGCCATGTAGCTGTCCTCCAAGCTTTGAGTGAGCAAGGAGTGGGAGCAGCATACACTGAAGTGCTCAGGAAAATCCACGAGAATTCTTCAGCTTATGTTAACATCGGCGAATCAACTAAAGAATTCCGCATCATGAGGGGTGTCAAGCAAGGCGATCCCATCTCCCCAAAACTGTTCTCTGCTGTATTGTAAATGGCTATGTCAAAGCTGAGCTGGGAAGGTAAGGGAATTAGAGTTAATGGAAGAAGGCTTACCAACTTGAGATTTGCTGATGATATTGCCTTACTGGCCAAAGACTTCGTAGAGCTCCAAAACTTAGTTACAGATCTTGCATCGGTTGGCTTGAACATGAACCTTTCAAAACAAAAGTAATGTCCAACAAACGGGTCCCAGCTGGAGATGTGAAAGTCATGGACAGTCTACTAGAAGAGGTCAGTGAATATGTCTACCTTGACCAGATTATAAATATGAAGGGAACATAAGGCCAAAAATCTATCGACGCATCAAGCTTGGCTGGCAAGCATTTGGGAAGAATTCAAAAGTATTCAGATCAAAAATGCCAGTAAATTTGAAGAAAGCAGTATTTGATCAATGCATTCTTCCCGTGATGACGTATGGCTGCGAGACATGGACACTGAACTCATTTACAAAAGGACAGCACAGAGAGCCATGGAGAGATCAATGCTGGGCTGTACAAGAAAGGACAGGAAAAGGGCAGATGACATCCGGTCTGTGACGAAGGTTAATGACATCTTAGAGACAGTAGGTTCCTTGAAATGGCAGTGGGCTGGCCACGTCGCAAGAAGAAAAGACAACAGATGGACGAAGCTAGTACTGGAGTGGAGTCCGAGAGAGCACCGGAGGCCTAGAGGAAGACCACCAGACAGATGGGACAAAGACATCAAGAAGATCGCTGGTAACACCTGGCAGAGAACTGCCCAAGACCGTCCCACTTGGAGAAGACTGCTGAAAGCCTACCTGAATCCACGACTCCAAGAGGCCACATCATTTAATGATTGAATTGGCTGATGATGATGATGATGATGATGATGATGATGATGATGATGATTACAGCATGTGTGACGTATACGTCTCAATTTTAGTGTCAGATGCATCGCTCATATTATGTATGTAATACGCGGAATGTGTGAGGAAGATGTCCGTATTTTCCTTTCACATGCTGTAACCTCCACCATGCTGTGTCAAGCGTTAATACTAGTACCTAAAAAAAATATTGATAACGTATGTAAACAGTGTTACTATCTTATGATACAATGATAATTACAATTGAAAATATAATAATTTTAGTTTCTTGACCAAACCACAACCGAACTCTTTTGTTTTTATCCCTCAGAAAATGACATTTAACCCCTCTGTGGGTGATTACCCACAGATTGGGAACCACTGCTGTATATGGACGTTGTATATGGACGTTGCTGCTTCTAATTCTTGTGCATCCGGTTAAGCATGCTCCATTTGTCTGGGTGTCTTAAAGCTTGCCCTATGTCTTCGATTTCTGTCATCGGTCACACGAGTGTGAGTGTACGGCATTTTAGTGTTATGTGTTTGGGGGATCCATGTTCCCCAAAGTCACATGTATCACTTCAGCTAAGGTCAAAGCGGTGCAGGTGTGTAAGGTACGGGTCATAGCCCATCAGGATGTCTACCATAACGCGTCTTGGGCCAACATGTCTGAGCCTCAAACTTTCTCGAATGTTGGGGTAAAAGAAGAAGATCCAACAACCCCTCTTAGATGTTTCCCATTCTTTCTTCCATGTTACAACCTGCCAAACACATATTTGCGTTTTTCTTTAAATGCTCCACTGTTTTCTAATGAACCTTGTCCAGTCTTCCCCGGTCCAGCCAATATGCTACTGGTCTGTGTCTAATGGTTACGTCAAAGGGATATGTTGCAAGTACAACGCATAGGGCTTCACGTATGTGCTGCCAAATGCCCCTGACAGTCTGAGCATTACACCTCTTTGCCCACGCATCAAAGTGGTTTTGTGGATCGAGAGTGTTCAGTCGATGTGCCCATACACTTGCTGCGAAACATATAACAGACTCAAAGAGGGCTGCATGATACATTTTTAGTGTCTACCATCGTAGTCTGTAGTGAGATGAATTTACCGTAGCAAGTTTGTGGATTAGTCTTGTCGCTTTTTCAACTAAAAGTCTTACGTGTTCGTTGAATGTTAATCGTTCGCCGAGGTATATGCCTAGGTTCATGGGGGTATGTTTGATCCGTCGTTGCAACTACAAATATGCGTGATTTTTTCACCAGAAGCGTTTCGCTTTATTGAGGTAAAGCATCATCAGTAGTCTGTAATTAAGTTTATTTACATTTGCTTTGTAGATCGAAAAACAGTTCGTTAAGAATATGGTTCAAATGGCTCTGAGCACTATAGGACAACTTCTGAGGTCATCAGTCCCCTAGGACCTAGAACTACTTAAACCTAACTAACCTAAGGACATCACACACATCCATGCCCAAGGCAGGATTCGAACCTGCGACCGTAGCGGTCGCGCGGTTCCAGACTGTAGCGCCTAGAACCGCTCGGCCAATCCGGCCGGCCGTTAAGAATAGGTTGGTTTGTACTTGCGGTGATTTTTCGGCTGCTTTCTCGCTTACATCGGAAAATGCCCTCTGCTAGCACATCGTTGTTTCTCTGTGTTAGACACTGATAATTTTCGTCTACTTTTTAGATGTTCTGTAGCGCTATGCGTTTCTAACAATACACTTTTATGCACACCACTGTATTTTGTTTGTTTTCATAATTCAAGTATGTGTTGATGCTTGTGTTTTGTAGTGTTGCCAACATAACCTTTCCACTACTTTGTCTTTGACCTACAACTATTCTTTTTTATATTAGATTATTGTATGTGTGTACATCTATGTAAGTATGTTTGTGTGTATTTATATACTGTGTAAGAGTACAGTAGGAATAGCGATGGAATCCGAAAGAACAGATACTATCTTCATGTAGTTAAGGCTAACCGGCCATTGACCTTCTTCTTCTGTGCTGGATGCACACGCATTGCCCGAACTCTTACGGGACTCGGGTCAGATTGTCTGCCGCGAGTAATGAGTGTAATGGGCAGGGGCACTACGGATATAGTGTGTGGACATTAATTTGGGAATGTGAGTCTCACGGGGAGCGTGCAAGGGATAAATCTCTGCAGTCGCACTATCCTCTGTGCCCTTGGTGCCTCAGATGGATAGAGCGTCTGCCATGTAAGCAGGAGATACCGGGTTCGAGTGCCAGTCGGGGACACATTTTCATCTGTCCCCGTTGATGTATATCAACACCTGTCGACAGCTTGGGGTCTTGATTTAATTATCATTTCAAGTAGTGGAAAAATTATGTTGGCAACACTACAAAACACAAACATCAACAAATACGTGAAGTACGAAAATAAATAGAATACAGTGGTGTGCATAGAAGTGTGTTGTGAGAAATGCATAGTGCTGCAGAACATCTAAAAAGTAGACGAAAATGATCAGCGTCTAACACAGAAAAACAACGATGTGCTAGCAGACGGCATTTCCCGATGTAAGCGAGAAAGCAGCCGAAAAATCACCGCAAGTACAAACCAACCTATTCTTAACAAACTGTTTTTCGATCTAAAAAGCAAACCAAAATGTAAATAAACTTAATTACTGACCACTGATGGTGCTTTACCTCAATAAAGCGAAACGCGTCTGGTGAAAACATGACGCATTTTTGTAGTTGCAACGACAGAGCAAAAATACCCTCGTGAATTATGAAGGAACTACGTACACTATGGCCACAAAAATGAAGAATTATACGTCTAGGTATTTTGTAGTTATCTTTCTCTGTATGTTAATGTTGTTCATTCTACGGGGTGGGCGGGGGGGGGGGGGGGTGGATGTTCCCTGCAGTGGACCTTTGATCATAAAACGTACTGTCTTGTTTGCCGCAATCGTGACCTTGTTACAGATGCTCCAGTTACTTATTTTTACAAGGAGTTGTGTAGCCTTGCTTTCGAGTTACGCTCTCGAGTTTGCATTTATTACCACTAGCAAGTCGTCTTCGTTCACATTGTTTAGGAGTGATTTTACGACAGTTTCCCGGAAAACGGACCGGCATATTGAGGCTTGTGAGCATCCTTTAATTATTTTCTTGATAACCTTTTGGTTTCCTGCTAGCCATTGAGCCACCCTATATTTGCAGTAGTCGAGCAAGCTATTGCATAAGGCTATTATTATCTGTATCTCTCGTAGCCTTGCGAACAAGGTAGGCCACCAGAAATTGTCGAAGGCGCCGGCTGTGTCTATTGCTATTGCTACTCCGTATTTTTATTGTGTTCTGTTTTATTTCCAGCACATGGTTAACTGCATCGTCTATTGAGCTTTTGGATCTAAAGCCATTCCGATATGGACTAAGACGAAGAGCCTCCTATGTGAATGTGTTCGATTACAAAGAAGCCTCTCCCGTATCTTAGCCAAAGTGTCCAAGAGGCAGGTGGGCCTGTAAGTCTTTGGGTCTGTTAGATCCCGATCCTCTGAGTTTTTGATGATTACTACGTCCACAGTTTTCCATATGGCGGGGACCACACCTTGCAGCAATGCTTCATTCAGTAACTCTGTTAGAAAAGGCGTCATCTGTACAACTATCTTTTTTAGAGTTTCTGAGTACTTGCCATTTGGATCAGGGTCTTCTTATTCTTTAATTGTTTCATTGCTAACGCCACCTGTTCTTGGGCAAATGGGACAGTAACAGGGCCATCTGTGTAAGTGCCATCCATTTTTCTTGGTAAGTCTGTGTGGTATTGCTCGTCATTCGTCATTTCGTCATCAGGGAGAAACTTGTTCAGTAGGTACTCTGCTGAACATCTCCGGCCCCGTAAGTGCGCCTCAGAGTTCACAGTACTATAGGCGTCTTTACTTTATCTGTTTGAAATTTGAATGGTTCCCCTCATATATTGTTTTGTAGCTGAGTTTTGACAAAACTGTTCCAGTGATTATATTGGTCTTGTATAGTTCGTTTTTATATTTCTGCTTTGGATAATGGTATTTTTCCAGTCTTACTTCCCTCTCTTGCGTTGTTTTGTTCTTTTTGGCAATGTTTCGTTTTGTCTCTAGCGTCTTTCCTTAATTTTGTTAACACAGTGGACCAGAGGACTTTCTGTTTCGGTGCATGGTTGAGTATTGGGATAGCTAATTGTTGTGCTCTTTGATGCAGGTCCGTCAGAATTTGTACTACCAGGTCCCTTAAATTTTGCCTGTCAGCCTTGTTTAGAAGTTATTTTTGTTGATGTGAAGTTCGTGTTTGCGTATGGGTCTGTGTGGGAGAGTATGGCGTTATGGTCACTGTGTGTGGCATTTTCCAGTACTTCCTATTTGTCGAAGTACGAGGGCTATCCACAAAGTACATTACGTTTTGGAATTAAAAATAAATAAAGTATTGGAAATTTTTTTTATTATATACAGATGAAAGCCACACTTAAATACTACTTTTCTACATAGTTGCCATTTAAATTAAGGCACTTATCGTAGCGATGGACGAGCTTGGAAATTCCTTCGTCGTAAAATTCGGCCGCCTGCGCCTTCAACCACGTGGTTACCTCTTCTTGAAGCTGTGTGTCGTCATCAAAACGCTGCACAGCCAACCACTTCTTCATTGCTGGGAATAAGTGGAAGTCGTTCGGTGCCAGGTCGGGACTGTACGGCGCATGAGGAAACAACTCCCACTTAAAAGGTTCGAGAACTTCACGAGTGGCATTTGCCGTGTGGGCCCGGGCGTTGTCGTGAATCAGCAAGATCTTTGAGCCCAACTTTCCCCTGCGCTTGTTTTGTTTTGCTCTTCTGAGGTTGCGCAGAGTTTGGCAATACCTTTGAGAGTTTATTGTAGTGCCTCTTTCCAGGAAATCCACAAAAATCGTATTTCTACCGGGTTACTGATTAACCACGTGGTTGAAGGCGCAGACGGCCGAATTTTACGACGAAGGAATTTCCAAGCTCGTCCATCGCTACGATAAGTGCTTTAATTTAAGTGGCAACTATGTAGAAAAGTAGTATTTAAGTGTGGCTTTCATCTGCATATAATAAAAAAAATTTCCAATACTTTATTTATTTTTAATTCCAAAACGTAATGTACTTTGTGGATAGCCCTCGTATATTATGGACTTCGCATATGCCAGTGAGATGTCAATATTGCTCGTTCCTCCTGCATTGCTGCAGTATGTAGATGTTTGTCGAGCTTTGTTTAGACCAAAGAACCTGCTTTCATTTACTGTGCCTGTTCTGTCTGCGTGCCGTTGAGTCGTTGGTGAGTTGGTGTCACTCAGTGCCAGTAGCCTTTCGTCCCTAGAAAACTGTGCTATGTATCTCATATTTTATAAGCAAAACGTTGTGTATCATAGGAATACTGAGCATAGAAGGATGTGATAAACCACGATTCTCGTTCACGCGTAATTTCAACTGTGGCTACATGTTCAGAACAAAATTGTATTATACAGGGTGATTCAAAAAGAATACCACAACTTTAGGAATTTAAAACTCTGCAACGACAAAAGGCAGAGCTAAGCACTATCTGTCGGCGAATTAAGGGAGCTATAAAGTTTCATTTAGTTGTACATTTGTTCGCTTGAGGCGCTGTTGACTATTCGTCAGCGTCAGTTGATGCTAAGATGGCGACCACTCAACAGAAAGCTTTTTGTGTTATTGAGTACGGCAGAAGTGAATCGACGACAGTTGTTCAGCGTGCATTTCGAACGAAGTATGGTGTTAAACCTCCTGATAGGTGGTGTATTAAACGTTGGTATAAACAGTTTACAGATAATGGGTGTTTCTGCAAAGAAAAAAGTTCTGGACGGCCGACAACGAGTGATGAAAATGTAGCACGCATCCAGCAAGCATTTGTTCGCAGCCCAGGAAAATCGACTCGCAGAGCTAGCAGAGAGCTGCAAATTCCACAATCAACTGTATGGAGAGTCCTACGAAAAAGGTT
This sequence comes from Schistocerca piceifrons, assembly GCF_021461385.2. Taxonomy (NCBI): domain Eukaryota; kingdom Metazoa; phylum Arthropoda; class Insecta; order Orthoptera; family Acrididae; genus Schistocerca; species Schistocerca piceifrons. Next base: position 189,966,759 of record NC_060138.1, read on the forward strand.
AGTTATGAAACCTTATCGTCTGAAATTGGTTCAAGCACTGTCTGCAGCTGATAAGATTAAAAGAATCGATTTCTGTGATTTTATCCTTGCTCAAATGGAAACAGATGAATCTTTCGTTTCAAAGATTGTGTTTAGTGATGAAGCAACTTTCCACACTAACGGGAAAGTCAACCGTCACAATGTCTGTATATGGGGCACTGAGAATCCGCGGGAAACAACTCAGTATGAACGTGACTCGCCTAAGGTGAACGTTTTCTGTGCCATTTCAGCCAATAAAGTTTTTGGTCCCTTTTTCGTCGAAGGTGCTACTGTAACTGGACTACAGTATCTGGAGATGTTAGAGAATTGGCTGTTCCCTCAGCTCGAACAAGAAGCACAACAATTCATATTTCAGCAGGATGGAGCGCCACCACATTGGCACTTATCTGTCCGTAACTACCTGAACGTCAACTACCCGAGGCGATGGATCGGCCGCCAGGCAGCCCGTGACAGAGCACTTCATCACTGGCCTCCAAGAAGCCCTGATCTTACCCCCTGCGATTTTTTCTTATGGGGGTATGTTCAGGATATGGTGTTTCGGCCACCTCTCCCAGCCACCATTGATGATTTGAAACGAGAAATAACAGCAGCTATCCAAACTGTTACTCCTGATATGCTACAGAGAGTGTGGTACGAGTTGGAGTATCGGGTTGATATTGCTCGAGTGTCTGGAGGGGGCCATATTGAACACCTCTGAACTTGTTTTTCAGTGAAAAAAAAACCTTTTTAAATACTCTTTGTAATGATGTATAACAGAAGGTTATATTATGTTTCTTTCATTAAATACACATTTTTAAAGTAGTGGTATTCTTTTTGAATCACCTTGTATTTGTAACTGTGCAATTTATATCACAACTACAAACGCATCTTTGGCAGTTTGGGTTCCAGCAATTGTACTGAGATGTTTGGGAACATCTGGAAGTTTCCTGCCATGCATATGCTGCTCTTGAAGACAAATTATAGCTGCCTCTAATTCGTTCAGAAGTCTGCGAGTTCTAATTCCAACCAAAGTGCTCTTGTTGCAGGTTAGTTGCAAGGTCTTCACAGCGGGGGTGGGGCATCCAGTGTAGGTTGTGATGTTGGACACTGGGAGCTGGAGCGAAGCTGACATTCTGTCTCATCCCGAAAGTATTCCACTGTGTTCAAGTTGGGAGTCTGGGCAGGCCAATCCATTTTATGACCGTTATTATTCACAAATCATTGCTTCACAGATGCTACTTCATAACAAGCTGTTTCACAATGCTGACACTATCAGTCATAGTCTCCGAACTGTTCCCCTTCTGTATGCAGTGTATCCATATCCTTCCGCATCTACCGTTTTCTTAAGTGAAATCAGGGAACAACACCCTAACCACGATAAACACCACCTCCTTCGTTCTTCACTGTTGGCGGTACACATGACAGGTTACATGCTCTAGGCATTCGATTTAGAAAACTTTTCCATCGGATTGCTACAAGGTATAGCGTGATTCAACAACTCCCGACGCACCGTCATTGTGCTATTTGGACTGCTGTTAGCACTTTTGAACTCACGTGCGGCTGCTTCCACTGATATCATGCTAGTTTTTGCAACCACTTTCCATATTTGACAGTCTCCGTTTGTCAGCGCACAGGGTCGGTTTAATCCCCAAACGACAGAAGCCGCCGCTAGGAGCTCCACGATTGTAGAATTTTTAGACGCGAGTTATCACAATTAGTAGTAACCCCTTGAGACGTCAAGTTGAGAGAGGTGCCCAAGTGTAAGATTTGTATATAGTACGTATCGCAGTTACACCTGCTTTGCACGAGCGACTTTCTGGACAAAATAGGCTACGTGAAGTGCATGCGGCTTTCATGACTGTGTGTAGATCAGCAACCAACCACGGCACGTGTGTGTCTATGACGTCAATGACCTATAGATCGTGCCGAGTGTGGAGCCATAAATTTTCGAGTATGCCTCATATGGTTTCGTGTCTTCTTAATCTTTATTGTGTTGCTTCTTTTGTTTACGAGTCATATTTACGAGTCACGCGGAAAAATTGCACAAGATCCTGTATTTTTTCCTATTAGTGTTGTTCTATAAGAGAGACGAAGTATTTGAAAACAAAACGATATTTACGTTTTACATAAAAAGCCTACACTACACATAATAACAACGTAGATAGGTAAGCTGTTCTAATGGAAATTATCAACAGTGAAAAAGTCAGAATTATGTGCGAGAAAAATATTTTTTGATGTTATTTGGGACTTAATAAGAAACCAAAATACAAAGGATAAAGGAATAAGGCGCTTTTTACCGCATTCTAGATATTGTTTGGATGCATTAATTTTCTCGAGCAAGTAAATGTATACGTTCTGAAATGTTTGGATGACACTTTTACTATTCTTTCAGTTCTCAGGAGTGCGAGGAATTCACCTTCGACGAGGATTTCCGCTATGAATTCTGCTTTGGTCATTAATAAACTACTACAGTCGCCTGTTCCTATACTTTTTTACTGTATTTCGATTTTTTCGTGAAAAGGGTGGTCCATCATGGCCACAGTTTCACCGTTCAGATGCAAACTGTACAGCAGACGACTTTCAAAACACACGCAATTTCGGCGGTGACGTGTAAACGAAAACAACTACTCGAAACACAGGAACCTCAGTACAGGTATAAAACGCCAGGGACGCTGCAGTAGACTTACTTGTCTCGATTAGGCAGCTGCGACAAGAAAGCCGATCTTGTAAAACGGGCTGAAGTCGCGAAAACTGGGACATGTGAAAGAGGAGCAGGAAAAAAAAGGGGGGGGGGAGGAGGGCCGCCAAATAATCAATCGTTTGTGTGGGAGAATGTTTTCGAACGGGCCCTGTCAGTACATGGGCTCTGCCGGGTCTTGGAAAGCTGTGGTTGTTCCGTCGCCTTTACACTTGACTACTACATCACTAACAGTCGACCTGGGCAGCCGTAAAAAGGCTGAAATGGCTGCTATGGAATTGTTAATAAGGTCACAACCAACGACTAGTCCCAGTTCAAAGACACTGGTCTCTCCCCGCCGACATGTTCTTCTGTTACTGACTGATACTCTCCATATCCTTTATACTGGGGGGTTAGCCTCGCGTTGCATTTAGTGGTCAATTAGGCTACGCCGTTACGTAAGGATGCCTGGATACTTGAGTCAGTATATAAAGGGCTATTACAAATGATTGAAGCGATTTCATAAATTCACTGTAGCTCCATTCATTGACATATGGTCACGACACACTACAGATACGTAGAAAAACTCATAAAGTTTTGTTCGGCTGAAGCCGCACTTCAGGTTTCTGCCGCCAGAGCGCTCCAGAGCGCAGTGAGACATAATGGCGACAGGAGCCGAGAAAGCGTATGTCGTGCTTGAAATGCACTCACATCAGTCAGTCATAACAGTGCAACGACACTTCAGGACGAAGTTCAACAAAGATCCACCAACTGCGAACTCCATTCGGCGATGGTATGCGCAGTTTAAAGCTTCTGGATGCCTCTGTAAGGGGAAATCAACGGGTCGGCCTGCAGTGAGCGAAGAAACGGTTGAACACGTGCGGGCAAGTTTCACGCGTAGCCCACGGAAGTCGACGAATAAAGCAAGCAGGGAGCTAAACGTACCACAGCCGACGGTTTGGAAAATCTTACGGAAAAGGCTAAAGCAGAAGCCTTACCGTTTACAATTGCTACAAGCCCTGACACCTGATGACAAAGTCAAACGCTTTGAATTTTCGGCGCGGTTGCAACAGCTCATGGAAGAGGATGCGTTCAGTGCGAAACTTGTTTTCAGTGATGAAGCAACATTTTTACTTAATGGTCAAGTGAACAGACACAATGTGCGAATCTGGGTGGTAGAGAATCCTCACGCATTCATGCAGCAAATTCGCAATTCATCAAAAGTTAACGTGTTTTGTGCAATCTCACAGTTTAAAGTTTATGGCCCCTTTTTCTTCTGCGAAAAAAACGTTACAGGACACGCGTATCTGGACATGCTGGAAAATTGGCTCATGCCACAACTGGAGACCGACAGCGCCGACTTCATATTTCAACAGGATGGTGCTCCACCGCACTTCCATCATGATGTTCGGCATTTCTTAAACAGGAGATTGGAAAACCGATGGATCGGTCGTGTTGGAGATCATGATCAGCAATTCATGTCATGGCCTCCACGCTCTCCCGACTTAACCCCATATGATTTCTTTCTGTGGGGTTATGTGAAAGATTCAGTGTTTAAACCTCCTTTACCAAGAAACGTGCCAGAACTGCGGGCTCGCATCAACGATGCTTTCGAACTCATTGATGGGGACATGCTGCGCCGAGTGTGAGAGGAACTTGATTATCGGCTTGATGTCTGCCGAATCACTAAAGGGGCACATATCGAACATTTGTGAATGCCTAAAAAAACTTTTTGAGTTATTGTATGTGTGTGCAAAGCATTGTGAAAATATCTCAAATAATAAAGTTAGTGTAGAGCTGTGAAATCGCTTCAATCATTTGTAATAACCCTGTATAAGGATTTAATGCAGCACAGCAAAATCTAGATTTGCCTTCTTTTCATAACCAAGTAAAATTAGCTCCACCTGCTTCTGTGGCACGTTTTAATCTTCATTATCGATTTATACATAGTAGTAAGTATTTTAGTAATAAGTATTGCAATGTAATATATGCATTTAACAATCTTTGGAACATTCCAGTCACTTCAATGAAAGCGACACATTACGATCATGACAATGATGTGTCGTTTCTGTTTTGTGTATCACGGTTCCCGATTTCATCTTTCCATAATGAGTGAGATGAACTCAAACTCAGGACAGAATTTCATGTTATCCATTGCCGGTGTAAGGTCTGCAGAAGAAAAAGAAACTGATATACAGTGTGAAAGAGTTTTCTGAACGAAAAATGTATTCAATTAGGATTTACTAATGGTACAAAGCTTACAAAACATCTACTGTTTGTCATATACATAATTCCTCACAGGGTACAGTATATTGCTTAACAGATGTTATCCCGTGTACAATGTAAATGAAATAATTGATCAAAACATCGCCACTTGAAACAGATTGTATCTTCAGATGTGCTTAATTCATTGTAAACTACTTATGTAGCGACTTGAATATGGCAGCAGGCAGCTGAACCGCTTCTTACCAATTAGTTTTCTACGAAAACTGAATGTATTGTTAGACTATATTGAAGAAAAAGAAAAAAAACATTAAAAGAATGACATTATTCGCGCAAAGACTGTATCTTTGCTCTATAGAGTGTTGGTTTACAATCATCAGCCAGAACATTATGACCACCTACCTATTATATATGCGAACTCTTCCAGGAGATAGCAGCGTCACCTCGCGAGGAATGACTGGTAGCCAGCCCCACATGCATGGTGCATGTAGTATCAGTGAGGGTGCTTGTCTTTGTGTAGAATAGGGGAGGTGCGCGATCTATGTTAGTTCAACCGAGGCCCGATTGTGGTGGCATAGAGAGTTGGTGCGAGCATTTCGGAAACTTCAAGACTTGTTTGGTGTTCAAGGAGCACTGTGGTGAGGATCTTCAACACGCGACGAAACAAGCTGATAACTCATGCATGTGCCAATGTTAGCAACGCGACACCTCCAACTACGACTGCAATGGGAATGTGACTCTTGGAGCTGGACATTGGTACACTGACAGAATGATACGTGATCTGATGCATCTCGATACAGTCTTCATCATGCCGATCGGAGGGCGCGAATCCGTCGTCTTTCAGGCCAACAGCTGCTTGACACCTGTACTGCGGGACTGAGACAAGCCAGAAGGAAGGACAATTGGGTTTAATGTCCCAGCGACATCAAGGCCCTTAGAGATGGAGCACAAGCTTGGATTGTAGCATAGATAGCAAACGAAAAGGAGCCATTCCCTTTCAAAGGAACCATGCCAGCATTTGCCTCGAATGATTTAGGGAAATCATGGAAAACCTACAACTGGATGGCTGGACGCGGATTTGAACCGAGACAGGCTGGCAATGGCTCCATTATGCTCTGGGGAACATTCATGTGGGCATCCATGAGTCAAGAGGAGCTCGTGTAAGGCATTATGACTGTCAAGGCACATTGTAGTATTGTACCCTTGATGCAGACCATCTACATAGCAGTGGGACAACCTATGTACCACCCCACATGGTGTTGTTGCCAAATTTATTGAAGATGGCGGCAGTAGATATGGCAATGTTGCAATGATGTAATCGTGGTAAGTTCAAATATTGGCGGGAAAATTGGTAAATTGGCATCTGACTGCCACCTCTTCCTTGGAATTGGCAGGAAAATGACTCAGCCTGTGCCGGGCTGCTGGATAGGATGGATGTAACTCTTTATTTTGCATGCAGTGTTTATTTAAACAATTTGAATTGTCACAGGCAGTAGCTCCATCCAGTGTGTTCACCATGAGGTCCGGCGTCCAACTGACCTAGTACACAGTACTGCCACTAGAGGGCACTATCGTCACATGGCGGTCTGGGGAAAAATGGCGGCAATATGACTCAGCCTTTTCTGGACTGCTGGATAGGAAGGACTGTTATTTATTTTGGAACAGTTTATTTAGGGATGGATTTCACATGGTTTATTTATTACACTGTTACAAAACACTCACTCTTGTGTGCTTTGAGGTCACATTATATAGCCTACAGACCTGCAAACTACTCGTAAATCACTGAAATAATGCATACACTGATTTACAGACACGCAAACAATTCGTAAATTGTCAAAGTAATGCATGTAAGAGGCTCTGCAAACACACTCACGATGCTTAAACAGCCGAAAATAATGCAATGCACAAACACTCAGTGCACGTGAAAAAATACTTTCAAACTAGCATCAGCCGTGACGTATAAGTGCATTGTTCCCTACAAAGGTTACAACGTGTACAAGTGCCAATGACGTCCGGACACGAGCCACTGCCAGAGAAACAAATGCAGGGGTGCAAGCTATTGCTCTCAGGCTACTGCCGCCTACAGCTAATAGGTGAAAGTCGCATCGATTTTCGGGTATACAGTTAGAATTCTTTGAGTGTTATACTGACGTCACATGTCTATGCAAATAAGAGTCAAGTCACCCTCTGGACATGCATGTGTTCACCTAACCACTGTGGCTGAGGTGTACCTGCCTGTCCAGCGCCGATAGAGATGTTTGCATAGTGGCTCACCCCTGCAGACACAGCTAAAAGGTTCTCAATGTTATACTGATGTCACATGTCTATTTAAATAAGAGGCAAGTCTACCTCTCAGTAATAGTAAAGTGCTGCAGGAAAAGTTAATGATCACTTTTGTAGGAACTATTGTGATGTCTAAGCTTGTCTGGACGGATATTCTGGTCCTCACATGACCTGTTCACGAAAATATCCCAGAACAACACCGACTGCATTCTTCCTCGCGATCCTAAAGGGACAGCCCGTCACGTTACTTATCAGTCCCTTCTTGGGATTGGTAAAGTGTCACAGAAATAGTTAACCGTCACTTTTATCGGAACTTTCGTGACGTCTCTGCTCATCTGCATGGAAATTCTTGTCCTAACAGGTCCTGTTCGCGAAAATAGCCCAGAATAGTATGGAATGCATTCTGCCTGATGGTCCTAATGAGGCATCACGAGTTACCCTTCCCAGAAATCGTAATGTCCTGCTTTCAACATACGTCTCATAAGCAGTAAACTTCTCACCACTGAAAGCATTCATCATGTACGTGCACACTTGCGAAAACACCGTTAATCATAAAAGCATTCTTGTTATTTCGAAAGAGAGCATCACTGCAGCTTCCTCTCTATATTTTGGGGAGGGAAAAAGCAAGTACACACAGAGATGATGGAATGCACAACAAGGCAGACAGCACCAGACTGAGGACAATGGAGATTGGTTGTGAGTTTATACGAGGTGCATTCAAGTTCTAAGGCCTCCGATTTTTTTTCTAATTAACTACTCACCCGAAATCGATGAAACTGGCGTTACTTCTCGACATAATCGCCCTGCAGACGTACACATTTTTCACAACGCTGACGCCATGATTCCATGGCAGCGGCGAAGGCTTCTTTAGGAGTCTGTTTCGACCACTGGAAAATCGCTGAGGCAATAGCAGCACGGCTGGTGAATGTGCGGCCACGGAGAGTTTCATTGTTGGAAAAAGCCAAAAGTCACTAGGAGCCAGGTCAGGTGAGTAGGGAGCATGAGGAATCACTTCAAAGTTGTTATCACGAAGAAACTGTTGTGTAACGTTAGCTCGATGTGCGGGTGCGTTGTCTTGGTGAAACAGCACATGCACAGCCCTTCCCGGACGTTTTTGTTGCAGTGCAGGAAGGAATTTGTTCTTCAAAACATTTTCGTAGGATGCACCTGTTACCGTAGTGCCCTTTGGAACGCAATGGGTAAGGGTTGCGCCCTCACTGTCCCAGAACATGGACACCATCATTTTTTCAGCACTGGCGGTTACCCGAAAATTTTTTGGTGGCGGGGAATCTGTGTGCTTCCATTGAGCTGACTGGCGCTTTGTTTCTGGATTGAAAAATGGCATCCACGTCTCATCCATTGTCACAACCGACGAAAAGAAAGTCCCATTCATGCTGTCGTTGCGCGTCAACATTGCTTGGCAATATGCCACACGGGCAGCCGTGTGGTCGTCCGTCAGCATTTGTGGCACCCACCTGGATGACACTTCTCGCATTTTCAGGTCGTCATGCAGGATTGTGTGCACAGAACCCACAGAAATGCCAACTCTGGAGGCGATCTGTTCAGCAGTCATTCGGCGATCCCCCAAAACAATTCTCTCCGCTTTCTCGATCATGTCGTCAGACCGGGTGGTACGAGCCCGAGGTGGTTTCGGTTTGTTGTCACACGATGTTCTAAACTGTCGCACCCTCGCACCCACGAATGCACTTTCGACACATCCATAACTCCATCACCACATGTCTCCTTCAACTGTCGATGAATTTCAATTGGTTTCACACCACGCAAATTCAGAAAACGAATGATTGCACACTGTTCAAGTAAGGAAAACGTCGCCATTTTAAGTATTTAAAACAGTTCTCATTCTCGCCGCTGGCGGTAAAATTCCATCTGCCATATGGTGCTGCCATTTCTGGGACGTGTTGACAATGAATGCGGCCTCATTTTAAAACAATGCGCGTTTCTATCTCTTTCCGGTCTGGAGACAAAAAATCGGAGGCCTTAGAACTTGAATGCACCTCGTATATAGACCGAGGCCCAGTCAGAGAGATTAATTTGAATGTACAGCCATTGAGAAGCTTTTATGGAATGTCACTTTTCCTGGACATTCCATAAAAGCTTCTCATTGGCTGTTGTACAGCCAATGAGAAGCTTTTATGGAATGTCACTTTTCCTTGACATTCCGTAAAAGCTTCTCATTGGCTGTACATTCAAATGAAGCCCTCTGACTGGGCCTCGGTCTATATATAAACTCACAACCAACCTCCATTGCCCTCAGTCTGCTGCTGTCTGCCTTGTTGTGCATTCCATCATCTCTGTGTGTACTTGCTTTTTCTCTTCCCAAAATAAAGAGAGGAAGCTGCAGCGATGCTTCAGAGTGTAGCAGCAAGAGGCATAGAGTTCTGGAGACAGGATTACCAATTGAGTAAATGATTTGTATTTTGAGTGCAAATTTTCGTGTGTATGTTAAGTTCACCTTATTAATTCTGTCTCCTTGTTACAGAACAACACAAAGATTTTATCTTGGAGTGTAAGGAGAGACAGGAGGAAGCTGGACTGTGGCAGATGCTCGCAGCCCAGCCTCATGTGGTGAGTTTGCAGCTAGAATTGCTGTGTGAGTTTAATTTTCATTGTAATTTGTTCTTGTATAGTAGCAACTCAAAATTTTCTTATTTCATATCTGTTTTTCGGTTTATGTACGTTGTTTGCTGTTGTTGTTGTAGGCGAGCCGACCAATTACTGGACGTCGATTCTGATGAGGCTGATGACATGCCTGAATGGGTCAGACAAAGAGCTACTGAACTAGAGGAGGATAGGCGCTCTGATCTGGCCATATTAGATAATGATGATGAGTTCTTTGAGGGAATGTGCAGGAGTCGCCTGATGAAGTGTTAATGCCTTTAAGTCAGAGCAAAAACAATAATTACTCACTCTACAAACATCTCTCTCAGCACTGGACTGGCAGGTATGCCTCAGCCATGGTGGTTAGGTGTCTTATTTACACAGACATGTGGTGTCAGTATAACACTCAAAGAATTCTAACTGTATACCCGAAAAGAGATGCAACTTTCACCTACTGGCTGTAGGCAGCAGTGGCCTGAGAGCAATAGCTCGTGATGACTGGGTGTTGTGTGCTGCCCTTAGGTTAGTTAGGTTTAAGTAGTTCTAAGTTCTAGGGGACTGATGACCACAAATGTTAAGTCCCATAGTGCTCAGAGCCATTTGAACCATTTTTTGAACAATAGCTCACACCCCTGCATTCATCTCTCTGGTAGTGGCTCACGTCCGGAACCGGAACCGGTGGTGACAGTGTGTGCACACGTTGGAACCTTTGTAGGGAACAGTTCGCTGATACTTCGCGGCTGATGACAGTTCAAAAACGTTTTTTCACACACACTGAGTGTTTGTGCACTGCATTATTTTCGGCTGTTTAAGTGTTGTGAGCGTGTTTGCAGAGCCTCTTACATGCATTATTTTGACAATTTATGAGTTGTTTGCGTGTCTGTACATCAGTTTATGCATTATTTCGGTGATTTACGAGTAGTTTGCAGGTCTGTAGGCTATATAATGTGACCTCAAACCACACCAGAGTGAGTGTTTCGTGTCAGTGAAATAAATAAACTATGTAAAATCCATCCCTAAATAAATTGTTCCAAAATCAATACAGTCCTTCCTATGCAGCAGCCCAGAACAGGCTGAGCCCTTTTCCCGCCATTTTTCCCCAGACTGCCATGTGACGATAATGCCCTCTAGTGGCAGTACTGTGTACTAGGTCAGTTGGACTCTGGACATCATGGTGAACACACTGGATGCAGCTACTGCCTGTGACAACTCAAATTGTTTAAATATACACTACCTGCAAAATAAAGACTTACATCCATCCTATGCAGCAGCCTGGCACAGGCTGTCATTTTCCTGCCAATTCCAAGGAAGAGGTGGAGGTTGGATGACTTAGGTTAGTGGAGCGTGCCCAAGTGACCTTATTTCCCGCCATTTTCTTAGGTTAGTGGAGGAAGCCTAACAGACATTTTTCCACCAAGATTTGAATTTCCCACCATTTTCTGTGGGATGGGAGAGGGGAGGAGAGGTGTTAGGTCAATGGAGGTAGCCCAGTTGACCTATTATCCCGCCAATATTTGAACTTCCCACGTTGACATCATTGCGACATTTCCATATCTACCACCGCCATCTTGGATCCGCCATCTTTAATAAATTTGGCAATACTGCAACGTGGGGTGGTACATAGGTTGTCCGACTACTCACCCCCTCATGATGACCATGTTTACTGATGGCAATGGGATTTTTCTGCAACATAATACACCTTGTCAGAACGCTAGGAGTGTGATGGAGTGGTTCGAAGAGCACAGTGGCGAGTTCCAGTTGTTGTGCTAGCCACCCAACTCGCCAAATCTGAACCCAATCGAACACATCTGGGATGTGACTGTATGTGGCATCAGAGCTCATCGACCCCATCCCCAGTATTTATAGGAATTAGGTGACTTTCTCTGCAGATGTGGTGCCAACTCCCTCCAGTAACCTACCAAGGCATCACTCCTTCCATGCCGCTCTTCTCAGTGCCAAAGGATAGAGAATTGGGTGTAAAGTCAGGGTGTATACGTGGACGAGGAAAAAAAATTCCTGGATTTTTCCCGGAATTCCCGGTTAAAAGTACACTTCAAAAAATGGCTCTGAGCACTATGGGACTTAACTTCTGAGGTCATCAGTCCCATAGAACTTAGAACTACTTAAACCTAACTAACCTAAGGACATCACACACATCCATGCAAGATTCGAACCTGCGACCGTAGCTGTCGCGCGGTTCCAGACTGTAGCGCCTAGAACAGCTCGGCCATCCCGGCCGGCTTAAAAGTACACTTCCTTCCGGGTGAAAATAAGCTTTTTCCGTGTTAAGTGAGAGAATACTCTTCTCGGAACTGTAAAACTTACCAGTCTTTTGAATGGTTATGGTTTTACACACCGGTGTAGACTTTGCCGGCACCTTAGAAAACGAAACTCAGGGAACAAAACACGTTTTGAGAAGATGTCTGACATGCAGCATCATGTACACTGCATATTTTCGTATTACGTAAGTAAAAATTCGAATCCCACCAATCACCGCATGTTACTTTCCGAAGCACTGAAATCGAGTTTGCGATGCGCTTTTGTAAGCCAGTCAGAACACAGGACACGTGATGTAGTCAGCCAATAGCAACACCACGCTTAAGTAATGCGAACAAACAAATAGGAAAAGTTAATGGTTTAAATTAATATACATAGTGTTGCTACAAGAAAAGAAAAGCTTTCACATATAATGTTGCCCCTTTTTGCGCGTTTTACACTTTGAGATACATCACACAAATGTGCCAGCAAAATTTTTAAGAACGACATAAATGTCAGATCTTCTTGGCTCGAAATTACTCTAAATGGTCGTCCTCAAAGAGTTGGTTTTTAAATGAGAGTCAAAAGCTCTGCAATTTAAGAAATTCATAGTACGTTCTCGCACATAGTTCATCTTGCCTAAAAGGAAATTTACTGTGAAAGTAACGCTTTTCAATCCACCATTCGCAGTATTTTCACGGGACCTGTTAGAAATAGGTTCGTTTCAGCAGTTGCCAGAGCGCGCTAGATAACAAGCATCACCGCGCTTGCGCAGGTACGATGACGCAGGAAGCCCGTATGTTCGCACGTGTAAAACATTAAAAGATCTTACATAATGTCATAAAAGGAACAAGACATTAGAGGATACTCCAAGAGCACAGGTATTTCGTGAACCATACTGAAATGCATAACTCGGCTTAAAGTGCACATTCGTATGTCCAGATTTGGATGTACATTTTCTTGGAGTACCAGTACTGTATTATCTCATGTTTGGTTCTTTATTATGGCATAATGCCATAGGTGCTATAAGATGAAAATGTGCACCTGAAATGCAGCGAACAGTTGAAACTAGCAAAAAGTGTGGAATTCCGTTTCAAATAAATTGGCAATAAATTGGCCGTTTCAGCGGAAAAGTTAATAAAGGCAAAATTTCTTTAGCAAATCGACAAAAATAACTTCTTCATTGTTCTGCAATGGCGATTAATGCTTGACTGTCAGAAAGGGGAAATAAAATAAAATCTGAAACTAATAACACATTTTAGCCTTCCGTAATTATGTGAATGCATTTTAATTCACTTGATAGCTCCCGCTCACAGAAATCCGTTTTGTTTTCATTTGGCGTGAGAGCAATAAACGTAAAGGAAACAGCAAAACCACTAAACGTAAACAAGGGTCACGTGAAACTACCCACCTCCCCATTACAACTTACGGCTGCTCTGTAGATCTTCCCCGGATCTACGATACTTCCGAACTGGGGCGATACTAGATAGTGGCGCCCCTCCTCTCTCGAGAGTTTGAGGTAGGACGCCAAAAATTTAAAAATCGGCTTTTCAACAATATGTCCATTTTGTAGCGCACATCTTTCTGGAGAGTCTGATACATAAAACACATGTGCCCGAGGAAATGTAAGACATATTATTTGTTCTAACAGGTGCCAAAGTGCCTGGCCACGCCTCTTCACACAGCATTCTTCTATCGCACGTCACTGTATTTCGCTCTGCGAAACTCAAACGTGTAACAGTTTGTAATGGGCGCCATCAAACTATATTCAGAACAGTGGAAATTAAAATGTCCTGTGGTACCTCTCCTGCTCCCAGTCGGCCGGTTTGACAACCTGGCCCTGTTTTAAAAACTCACAGTAAATACTGGATTTGTAACCGGGAGAACAGGAACTCTTCAGAAAATTTGCACTCTTTATTGCCTGTTAGATAATAACTTGATGTTTTGTGTGACATAAAAGTAAATACAGGATAAGTCAACAGACAAGCAAGACAGTGCACTTTTCTTCTATCCTTAAGTCCTTGCACTGCTTTTCTCACTAACTTTAGTACAGCTTTACATGGCGTGCTTTCCTTTCACGAAAGAATTTGTTAGCTCAAAGTTCGTCAAACGTTTTGCTACACGAAAAAACCAAATGTCGCTATCTAATACTGAAAAAGCTATTAATACGAATAGTACCCCAAGACTGGTGTGGTTTCTCTATCTGATTATGTGTATTTTGTCAGTGTCTGCTAGATACCCGAAATAGGTCTGTCTAATATTGCAGCAATTGTAACACACACCGAATAAACGATATTGTTTTGGCACAAATGGTCATTTTTATAACATGACAGAATATAATCCCGAAGTAGCAATCTCAAATGCTTATTAGGCCTACTACAAACAAAACGTTTCATGTTAGGAAATAGTTTCACATTTCATTCATACGCTCTAGCTTCTGAAGCATGAGATCGAGAAGTCGTAGTACGAAATTTTTATATAAATTTGGAACTGTCATGATCTTCCATAATTTGTGTGATGTCCCTGTTTCTTCTCCTTCCTCGTTCTAACGAAGAATCTTGTCATCACTAATTCTGTAACTATTCCTGCCAGGGTTAAAACATATTCTCCGGTTAACTTTGAAAGGGTACAGTACTGCCCGACATTGAAAATAGGTACAAAATTCTTTGTTATTCTTGTCAGTACAACATATTTTTTCTAATAATAACTCAATTTCAATTAATACAGCGAACCCATATACCAGTGTGGGAAAGAATGACAACTTATTTATTTAACTGATCACATGTGCACTCCAACAAAATTAATCCCTACATCCAGTTTGGTGAGATCTGTGAAATGAATGAATGTATGGTCGTCTGCTAACCGCAGATAGTGAATGTGAATATATGATCATCTTTGAGACGACCCTTTGGTCACCTTTGGTAGAACCAAAGAGATGAAATTTACTGGAGCTTTGAGCGCCTGAAATGTGGCTGACCAATACGGTAGCAAGGTGCTCCCCCACTTCGGCAGAGGTGCGGGAGGACCTGAAGAATGGCCATGTTTCAGCACTCTACCGCTGGATCTTGTGCTGTTAAGACCTGTCTTAGGCGTCCTCCGTAAGGACGAAAGAGTGGAGACATGGTATGCATGTGAAAATCTTAAGAGCAGTTTAGAATAATAAATTCTCTATTTCAGGAACTTTTGTGGGGAGAATTAAATGTCAGGCAGGTAATATTAAGGGGATCATAGAAATCTTCGGAAGTGACCGACGGTCACAATGAAACCACGTGTAGCAATAAGTTGAAATACTTCTGAGTGCTTAAGTTAAGCTGAATTACTAGCGTGTGTACTATAAGTTGGAAATATTTAAGAAATGGCGTGTGCAGGACTTGAAATTAGAGACGAGTACTTCCACGTGGTGAGTACTGTGTGAGTCTCAATCTGTGTATGAGACAAAGGATAAAGAGAAGTACTCGTCCATGGTATCAGTTGAGGACTCGCGTGTGTGATGAATATGTTCTTAATATTACTTTGCGTGTTATGTTTCCGTGTGACGCTTGATTCAAACTATAATACTCTAAGAGTGAAGCAAGGTGAGTCAGCCGTCTATACAGCAACGCCACTTGGCTTGCATTGCACAGGAAGATGTGCATATATCCTCCAGAGTTCGTAGTAGGAAAGAAAAGTTACGAAGTGGGGCAGTGTTGTGTGAAACTGAGATGAATTTCAATTGAAGTGGGAAAGCTGAAAGTGATGTGATTATAAACGCTGTGACTATTCCTTGTTTCGTATTGTATGTTGCCAGTGTGACGTATTTCATGAAATTTAAGTATGTGTGGTTGGCATGGGAGAGTAACAAGATAGGTTCAGAGGCAGTGGGTTATGCATGTTCCTTTTTGTACCGCTCGGTCTGGAGAAAAGTTTCGTGATGATGGGTGTGAGAGTCGAAGTGTGAGATATAGCAAAAGATCCACCATCGTATCCAGAAAGTGCACTGTAGCGTTAAATAATTACGAGACCATAAGATAGAGAATCACCAATGTAAAGCCATGCCCACTGGGCGGAGTTTCTCGTGTGTTATTGTTGTAGGTTATAGAATTTGTGTGTTTAGGTTACAGAATTTATCGGAATAAATAAGATAGTGAAAAGAAAAAGATTGGTGGCCTTTTCCTTCGAATAGTATGTTGTCATGATACCCAGAATCTATAATGTGTGCGCCATTCATATTCAGTGCGATGGCCACGTGTTGATCAAAGCCGTTGAATAAGAAAGAAAATGTGGTATTGCCAGTGCGTAGTGAACAATCAGAGTTGTGTAAATTTTTAATAGTCAGATGTGCGTTTCCGTTGCGTAATATCCAAGCAGGAGAATAACTTTTAACTTAATTGTGAGTACTAGAGTTCATGTTACTTGATAAATAAAAAATGAATCCACTCGTTTGGCAGACCACTCATCTTGCAGGCCTGACTGCTTGATGCCACAGTATGAGCAAGGCATGCGGGTGCCTCTCAGCTTGACTAACCCTGCCACAATCACCGTTTCAGTTATCCCGCATTTATTCTCTGGTTAGGCGTTATTACGTGTTCGTACATCTCGTTTTCCGTGCTACTCCCAGAATAGAACTTTAGCGGCTGCTAGCCGAGGACTGTACAACTGGCCCTTACCAGTGTAGCGTTCTGGCAAAAAAATTTCTGCCAAAATTTCATTTTATTGGATACACCGAGAAGATAATACGTAATCTTTCTTACCTATTATTATTCCAAAATCATGTGAATAATCGATAGACCGACGTGCGCTGGATGCTAGGCGCTTTGTGAAACAAAGTCTTTCCCCCTCTCCCAGAAATTGCCGCCAGGGGCCGATACCACGGTTTGCCCCGGCCCCTATATCCAGGCCTGTTGCGCATGCGTGAATCTGACATCTTAGGAACGCAAGTAAATTTTTTTCCGGGTAGCATCTGGCTACTTGCTGTTATTGCTTATACAGCTAATTGCCAAACTTCTGTAGCCAGAAGCGGAAGAAGGTACTGACTCAACTGCGCATGCGCATGAACTCGCGCGCAGTTGCTCAAATGAATGTAAAGCAGTTGTGACGTCACGCTCATCGGAGGCAATTTGTTGTTGCGAAGCATTGCATAGTCTTCCTAAAGCCTTTGACACATTTTGCTGTTGGCAGACGTTTGTAGGAGCACTGTGTTTTGTTGTTGTATATGGCGCATTTCCTTTGCAGTTTAAGTTTTATTTTTGTTTTTTCTCTCGTTCATGTTTTATTGCTCCAGTATTATTCTGCAGTAGCGGGATACAGTAATCTCCTTTGTCAGAGTATCGGTTCTTACTAGTGAAAATTACAAAAAATTAACTGAAGACAAAAACAATGAAAAATTCCCGGAATTCTAAAAAAAATCCCGGGTTTTTCCCGGTTTTCTCCCGGATGGAACAATTCCCGGGTTTTTCCCGGATCTCCCGGTTGTCCCGGGTCGTATACACCCTGAAAGTGTACCTATCTGTTGTGTTTAGGGTACTGTAACAAATGTGTGCATCGTGTGGCTCTAATTTTGTGCTGTGTGATGATGAGAGAATGGAGAGCATGAAATCCGGTGCCATGACATAGTTACTCCTCTCGAGCAGCACCGAGGACGTCGCCAAGCTTGAAGCACCCATCCGATGGATGGACCACCATCAACAGTGTTACGTGTCCTCGCTCCATGAGAAATTGCGGAGAGGCTTGGAATTTAATCGAGAAGGTAGCGTAAAGTCCGGCGATCACTAACTCTACACTACCACCAGTCCTCTTGTGAACCAAATACTGGCAGTGAAACTTTCCTCCACAGGCTACCTTTGAGTCAAGTGTAACTGCAGAGCCATGCGTTAGCGACTTAACATGCGGCATCTGGTGTTGCATCTTCAGCCAGAGGAAGATATGGATTTAGATAGCTCGCTAAAAAATGATATCTGCTACCAGTGGCGGCTCGTGACCAAAGAAATGGCGGTGCACTTTACTCACGAAGGAAAACATCAACAAAAGAGAGAAAATCAGTACACTGCTCAATATTTTTGTAATGCCTGATATAAACAGACCGCTGGCTCGTGCCACTCCTGCATCTACTCATAATAAAACCAAAAGGTATTCACAGAAGAAATTATTACTTTTGCAGAATAAAAGGAATTAAAATCAACTGCAGCTCTATGTACTCAAAAAGTGGTAGGCATGCCTTACTAACCTTTTCCAGCAGGACTGGTAGGCATGCCTTACTAACCTTTTCCAGCAGGACTGATGTTAACACCGTTCGACTATATCTCTGAATTTGGATGTGGTGGTGATCACTTGTACAGGAACTCTACTCGTCTTTCCTTCATATTTCGAAATATTTCAGTCACTCTTTGACTGACGTCTGCAATTCCTAAAACGAGGTCTCGTTCAATAGAGAGCATCGCGAGTGCTGATAGTTTTTTTTGGTCCATAGTATTCTGCAAGAAGGGTTTGATGCGTTTCGGCGAAGAAAAACAACGTTCTGCTTCTGATGTGGTCATTGGAATTGTATTTATCGCTTTCGGGGACTTCACAGATTCGCTCAATGTATCACAAAGATTATTGTCTGATATGTAATCCAGAAAGCACAAAGCTCCACACATGCTTTTGAACTCTCTTCCATAAATAACAGAGAGTTTTGTTCGAAGTTTCTTTGCTTCCAAAAAAGAGAAGCATTCAATAACAGCTCTGAAAGAAGTTTCTGGAAAACTGGAAAAGTAAGTAGCGAATTTCTCTAGTAGAAAGAGAGAGGCTGCAACTAGCTGTCCAGTGAACTTGAATCTTTCTTTTGCCTCGTAACTTACGACATCGCATACTTCTTTTACCTCCCACAGTAGATTATACATCGCTGCGCCATCTTCAGTTCTCCCTCTTTTATGGTACTTCTATAAACCTGTTGAATTTTCACTCACTTCTTCCCTAATGTTCGTAATTTTACATTCAAAAGCTGTCAGCTGATTTTGTGCCTGGTTGGGTCAATACCCCTTTTTTGTAGCTGGTTATACAAAATAGCCACATGGATCATGATTTTATGAAAAAATGAAAGCCAAAAAATGAACTTTTCATCCTTCAAAATTGTTACTAAGCCAGCGTGTTCTCATTACGCAGTTTTTCTCCCTGGCTCATATTATTCATGCTCGTGATAATATCTTCCCTATATTCGAAAACAGTATTGACGCTACTTGACTAAAAATTCCAACGAGTAGGCACTGAACGTGGTAGTCGTTTTCGTATTATTTCTTCGAGAACTGTTGTTCTTTGAGGAGATGCTGAAAAGAAGCTGCAAAGTCCCTGAAGTTTAGTGAAGAATATTCGCACATTTGTATTAATGCAAGTGGCTTTGAGCATAATGAGAGTCAACTGGTGGGCATAACAATGAATGTATGAAGCGTTGGGAAGCTTTTCCTTAACAGGAGCCTGCACCCCACGTGCCGAACCACTCATGTCCGCTGCACCGCCATATGTTTGCGCTATTAGCTTATGTGAACAATTCCGCAAATGATTATTTATCTATTCGATGATGGACGTTGCCAAAGACTGGGCATCATGCTTTTCTGGTGCTATGAAGTCCCAAAATGTTTCAACTGGTTTTCCATCAATGATGTACCTATATGCTATAACCATCTGGAAAACACAGGCTACGTCACTGCTTTCGGCAGCTATTACAGCTGAAAACTCAGCACCCTTAATTTCCTTTCTAATTTTTTCTTGGCAGACTTGAAGCATGCACTGGAGGATTCATTCTGGATGGTTTTTGATGTTCCTTTGAAACTGTAGCTTTCTCTAAACGCGATTTCAATACAGAGTCTAATTCTGCACTAAAATTAATCAAGGAACGAAAAATACCAGGATTGGAAGATGCTTCAGTCTCATCATGTCCTCTAAGGGCAAGTTCCAACGCGCCACAGAAACGAATATAGGTAATAATTAGATTCAATATGTACCTATTATCGGTAACTTTTTGGTTGTGTAATGCCACGGACCTTCTGTATCGTCTAATTGGGTAGCTATATTTACATTACCTAGACCTGCCATATTCAAAACGTTATTTACATGGACTGAAGAAAGTTCGTGTTTTCTAATTTTGTCATGGAGGTGTTGAATGTCATAGACTCCGTGTTTAGACCATGAAAGATCTCCTCCAAATAATAAACAAGGAAAATAAAATAAGGCATTTTTCATGTCACAACCACACAGCCATTCATGCTTGTTGTACAATTCTGAATTAAATTTCCTATTGAATTGGCGACTTTTCGTTTTAACGGTCTGCGAAATTGTTAAAGCAGGAGTCGGCCTACCTAGCCTCTTGGTTTATAATTTTTCTTCAAATTTCCGTGAACTGAAGGGTTCAGAGAGCAATGAAATTACCTGATTCATTATTTCACTTATTCACTTGTCACTTGAGCCTCAAAATTCACTGTAGCACACGCTAAAATAACTAACACAACACACAGGAAATACTTAGTTCGTTCGCAACTACACTTGAACTGGTAAGGTGGCGCGAGAATCCCGTTTTGTTCGAAGATCCGATAGTTCCATTTCCCTTTTGGAAGAGTTCGGGCCCTCTTCCTGCGGCTGGCAGGGTGGCCCGGGTGGGATGTTTATACACACAAAGCCCGCATACGAGTGCAGTGTAGTGATGGAGAGCTCGTGAATGAGTCGTTCAAATGAACGCTTCACTCCAGTGAAGTGTGAACTAACCACTCAATTTCAATGAACTGGTACTTCAAACTCTTCACAGATAGCACACTCCGCACTTTTTTCTAGTTCACTCACTCTCTTCCCCTCTCCCTCTCCCACAACATCGGCACTACGTCACTTCACTTCAGTCCTCCCTCTACTGCCTGTCGACGAATCGCTCGGTGTTTGTGGGGAACGACAGGTTTACGAGGGATTGTGGAGGTGAGGGGCGAGGGGAAGGCAGCGTCAGCTGCTTCCTGCAGTCCTGACATCATTACCCGTGACTATTCGTGCAGTTAAACTTCGCATCTACGGGTAGCCTACCGTTGGCATCGGTTGCAGACAAATGAATATTGAAGATACAAACGAAGAGGCTGGCTGTGTGAGCACGCACAGCCAACATGAAAATAAAAGGTTTGTTAATAACACTGAAAGAGGGATTTTACCGGAAATCGTATCAATGACTACAGGTGACAGTTTACGTTTTGAATCTCAACAAAAATAAAATCTACAGGAAAACTTCTGAATAATTACTTAACGTAGGTATATAGACTTTGTGACAGTCGTAAACACACTCATTCTATTTTGGATTAAATTTTAAAAGGAACATAAAATTGGACTGCATTTCTGTGGTAGCCCAGTTTTCAGTCCATGAATACAACAAATAATGTTTCATTTGGCAGATAAAGACTTTTTTGGGCGCTTCATGAGAAAATGTCGAGCAAGATTAAATGTAATACCTTCTTTATATGTGACAGGCTTCTCTGTTTATCTTTCCTTTGTCCCCTTCGACCGTGCTCTATTTAAGTTAACTCAGACGCTGTAAGAGCGTAAAACGCGTGCACGTTACTGCATAGTTCGGCCATCTGTTGGTAAAATTATGAAGTATTACGAAGCTTTATTGTACGAGCGAGGCGAAGCGAGCATAGCCACGGCTGAGCGGCGAACTGGGCAACTTCGCCAGGCTTCCGTACTTCATGAATGAACTACTTCATTTGAAAGCTTCATGGCAAAGAGTGAAATGAATGAAGAAGTTCACGGGGATGAACGAGTTCGGCCCATCTCTAGTACAGTGGTGTCAAGCTTGACCCCGCACCCCCTCTGAGTCCGCGTTTGCAGCCACAGTGCAACCTGCTGTCGCCGTCGGCACATTCCGTCCAACTCCGTTGCGTTCGGCGTTTGGAGCCCGGGCATTTCAAAAGAGATACGGCGCACTACTACTCCACTGGTATAGAACGCTCAGAAGGTAAACACAGTTGAACATAATTACTCTTTGGGGGTAGCGCAAACCTGCAAACCTTTACAGGAGCCGCTCCTGTCTGCCACATATACGGGGAATTCAATAAGTACCTTACACACATCGCTCCACGCTATGACAATTGTGTAGCAAGAGTGGAGCATTCTCAGAGGAGAGTAATTAAATTTTCTAAGATTCATGCAGACACAGTTTTGCTGCACTACAGATAACAGATGCATCACAGTGTGTGACTGAAATGGTGCTGCAGCTGCAAACGTACTCCAATGTTTAAGTACATGAGACATTACCATTCTTGTAGGCAGAAGTCTACATTGCACACAGAATCACCCTGTAATTCAGGTGGCGTAGGGACGAAATGCAATTTCGCATCCAGCTGTTGTGAAATGGTGCCATTAATTTGACCAAGGCCGCACAATTATGGTTGATGTTGGTCGGGAAGAAAGGTCATCGACATAGACCACAAACAATGTTCAGACAGTCGAGGAACCGATTTGCTGCAGTGCCAGATTTTCCAACGATGAAGACGCTCACATGGTTCAAATGGCTCTGAGCACTATGGGACTTAACATCTATGGTCATCAGTCCCCTAGAACTTAGAACTACTTAAACCTAACTAACCTAAGGACATCACACAACACCCAGTCATCACGAGGCAGAAAAAATCCCTGACCCCGCCGGGAATCCAATCCGGGAACCCGGGCGTGCTAACGGCTTCGTGACCAAGGGTTTTATTTCTGTCGTAGAGGAACTGAACAACTGGTCGAATGTTAAGACAGTTCCTACAGACTGTGTTGAAAAATACTGACATGTATCTCTGTCACTTTGAAGTCGTGACGGTTGGCCCATGACGACCGTCAGTAAGTAATTTTAATCCTCATGCACGTACTAAAAATATAAGATTTTATCGATAAGTGTTGTTGAGCTGCCAAGGGAAACTACAAGAGGGGTTATTTATCTGTGCTAATGTTGCATAAGCTCTTTATTATAAGGAGCCATGCAGTACCCAGGCCTGGGGAAGATAAGTTTACCAGGCCCCAAGCTGTGTGAGCAACCAGAGCAGCGCTCCAAGAACGTCGGGACGCTACTACTGCTGATCGATAAACATAAAAAAATATATGAATACGTTCATTCGATGTATTGTGTTCTTGATGGACTGACGCAGTTTTTTTATAACGCGAAAGACCAAGATTCTTACTGAAATTGCTTTGAATTAAACAGTCTTTGAATGTGTTGCATCATTTATACAGCTGTGATTGATAGTTTTCTGTTGCTGAAGTGATAATCTACTATAAGACAAAAAAAAAAAAAAAATGAAAAAAGGTACGATGAAGGAATTATCGGAATGGGACGAAAATTGATAGATGCGATGTACATGCACAGACAAACAAATTACTACAATCTCAGAAAAGTTTGATGATTTATTCAAGAGAAAGACCTTCATTAATTAAGCAAGTCAATAACGCGTTGGTCGACTTCTGGGGGTTATGCAACCTCCCGCCGGAGGTTCGATTCCTCCCTCGGGCATAGTTGTGTGTGTTATTCTTAGCATAAGATAGTTTAAGTAGTGTGTAAGTCTACATCTACATACGTAGTCCGCAATCCACCATACGGGGCGTGGCGGAGGGTACCTCGTACCACAACTAGCATCTTCTCTCCCTGTTCCACTCCCAAACAGAACGAGGGAAAAATGACTGCCTATATGCCTCTGTACGAACCCTAATCTCTCTTATCTTATCTTTGTGGTCTTTCCGCGAAATATGAGTTGGCGGCAGTAAAATTGGACTGCAGTCAGCCTCAAATGCTGGTTCTCTAAATTTCCTCAGTAGCGATTCACGAAAAAACGCCTCCTTTTCTCCAGAGACTCCCACCCGAGTTCCTGAAGCATTTCCGTAACACTCGCGTGATGATCAAACTTACCAGTAACAAATCTAGCAGCCCACCTCTGAATTGCTTCTACGTATGTCCTCCCTCAATCAGACTTGATAGGAATCCCAAACGCTCGAGCAGTACTCAAGGACAGGTCGTATTATTTTATGAGCGGTCTCCTTTACAGATGAACCACATCTTCCCAAAATTCTACCAATGAACCGAAGACGACTATCCTCCTTCCCCACAACTGGCATTACATGCTTGTTTGTTCCACTTCATATCGCTCTGCAATGTTACGCCCAAATATTTAATCGACGTGACTCTGTCAAGCGCTACACTACTAATGAAGTATTCAAACATTACAGGATTCTTTATCGTATTCATCTGAATTAATTTACATTTATCTATATACAGGGTGTTACAAAAAGGTACGGCCAAACTTTCAGGAAACATTTCTCACACACAAATAAAGAAAAGATGTTATGTGGACATGTGTCCGGAAACGCTTAATTTCCATGTTAGAGCTCATTTTAGTTTTGACAGTATGTACTGTACGTCCTCGATTCACCGCCATGATTTCATACGGGATACTCTACCTGTGCTGCTAGAACATGTGCCTTTACAAGTACGACACAACACGTGGTTCATGTACGATGGAGCTCCTGCACATTTCAGTCGAAGTGTTCGTACGCTTCTCAACAACAGATTCGGTGACCGATGGTTTTCTGGAGGCGGACCAATTCCATGGCCTCCACGCTCTCCTGTCCTCAACCCTCTTGACTTTCATTTATGGGGGCATTTGAAAGCTCTTGTCTACGCAACCCCGGTACCAAATGTAGAGACTCTTCGTGGTCGTATTGTGGATGGCTGTGATACAACACGTCATTCTCCAGGGCTGCATCAGCGCATCAAGGATTCCATGCGACGGAGGGTGGATGCATGTATCCTCGCTAACGGAGGACATTTTGAACATTTCCTGTAACAAAGTGTTTGAAGTTACGCTGGTACGTTCTGTTGCTGTGTGTGTCCGTTCCATGTTTAATGTGATTTGAAGAGAAGTAATAAAATGAGCTCTAACATGAAAAGTAAGCGTTTCCGGACACATGTCCACATAACATATTTTCTTTCTTTGTGTGTGAGGAATGTTTCCTGAAAGTTTGGCCATACCTTTTTGTAACACCCTGTATATCTTTACACCAATCACATATCCTGTCCAAGTCATCTTGTATCCTCCTACAGTCAGTCCACGACGACACCTTCCCGTACACCACAGCATCATCAGCAAACAGCCGCACATTGCTATCCACCCTATCCAGAAGATCATTTATATAGATAGAAAACAACAGCGGACCTACCACACTTCCCTGGGGCACTCCAGATGATACCCTCACCTCCGATGAACACTCACCAACGAGGACAACGTACTGGGTTCTATCTAAGTCTAAGGGACCGATGACCTCAGCAGTTTGGTCCCTTAGGCATTCACACACATTTGAACATTTGAAGGTCAACAAAACGGGGCGTAGAATATCGTCGACATACGCTGTGCTGCAAAAGTTTCGCGGATGACAACCAGAGGGGTTCTGCTGTGAAATAAAATACACCCCAGCACCTGGTTGTCAGGCCATATGGCGGGCCACAGCCACGTTGGTACCCCACCACTATACACGGCCTCTCCAGACACCTCTTCGCCGGTCATCGGGCTCAGTTTGA
Organism: Schistocerca piceifrons; assembly: GCF_021461385.2. Classification (NCBI taxonomy): domain Eukaryota; kingdom Metazoa; phylum Arthropoda; class Insecta; order Orthoptera; family Acrididae; genus Schistocerca; species Schistocerca piceifrons. The sequence continues at coordinate 189,992,366 of NC_060138.1, forward strand.
AGCGCGACTCATCACTGAAGACAATGCTACTGCAATCAATGACGTTCGAGGCCGAAGACGTGTCTGGAGACGCTTCGGACAGTGATGGGATACCAGCCTGACTGTAACCCGCCATACGGCCCGACTACCAGCAATGATGGTGTGGGGCGCCATTTCATTTCATAGCAGGACCCCTTTCGTCGTCATCCGCAGCACTCTTACAGCACAGCGGTACGTCGACGATATTCTACGTCCCGTTTTGTTGACCTTCATGACAAGACATCCTGGGCTTACATTTCGGCAAGACAAAGCCCGCCCGCACACGGCTACTGCTTATCTTTGTGCTTGCCAAACCCTACTCTGGCCAGCAAGATCGTCCGATCTCTACCCAACTGAGAATATTTGGAGCATTATGAGCAGCACTCTCCAACAATTTCGGGATTTTGCGATCTAACACGCCAATTGGACAGACTTTCGCACGATATCCCTTAAACACAACTTCAATCCCAAATAGCTTGGCATAACACTAGACCGTTCCCTGACTTACAAAAAACATCTAGAAAACGTAAGCGAAAAGCTAAAGAGTCGCAACAACATCCTGAGAAAATTGACTGACTCGACGTGGGGAGCACAGTCATCCACCTTATGTACTGCCGCAGTAGCCCTGGTATATACTGTTGCTGAATATTGCTCTGCTGTCTGGCATTCGAGTACTCACACTAAGAAAATCGACGTCCAGTTGAATGAGTGTATGAGGATAATAACGGGTACTATTAAATCCACCCCAGTCCCTTGGCTGCATACTCTAAGCAATATCCTACCTCCACAGTTGAAAAGGCAAAAAGCAGCAGCAAGAGAGTGGTGAAAAATTCATGACAGATTACCCACAGAATCTACCAATCCATGTTGTTTTGAACGAAATACCATCGACCCGCTTTAAGTCACGGAAGCCTATATGGGTTAATACACTAGAACATCAACCTGACATCAAGGAGCAATGGCGGCACTTTTGGAATGATTCTGGAATTAATAAACAAGGTATCCAAGATCCTACTCTGGAATTACCGGGCTTTGACCTGAAGAGATGTACCTGGACTAAATTAAACCGTATCATAACGGGCCATGCAAGATGCAATGCATATAAGTACAAGGGGGGTCTGTGCGACTCACCAGCCTGTGACTGTGGAGCACCAGAACAGAACGTCCGCCATATTATTGAGGAATGCCCCTTAAGAAGATACGCCGGACCTCCCTCTGAGGTTATATATGTGAAACCCTCTGCTTTGGATTGGCTGTGTCATCTAGATATTGAGCTTTAAATATATGAATGAGTTTCTAGTCAGGCTTGCCAAGCTTTTAACGCGTAGTCATTTTGTCTTGAGTGTTTGTACTTTATCCTTTTTTGCTATTGCTTGTTTTTTACAAATGCACTATTTACATATTGTTTTGTATTATACATTTCGTTTACATATTTTTGTGCTTATATAAAATATTGTCGCTGTGTTGCCATACGCAAAATAAATAAAATAAAACTCTATCAATCATTGCTGAGCCGATTAAATGCTCGCATGAGGGCCAGAGTTGGACCAACGCGTTATTGACTTGTTCAGTTGGTGGAGGTTTTTTTCGTGAATAAATCATTCAGTTTTTCTGGAATTGTAGCCATTTATTTGTCTGTACATATACATCACATTTGTAGATTTCCGTGTCGCTTAGATAATTCATTGGTGGTGCGCCGATTTTTTTTCTTAGAGTATATATTTGAGAATGATTTCTGATTTTGAAATGTTCTAGACTGAACAGTGTTATTTCAGTTAAAGTAATTACGAAAAGAATTGAGTCAGTTATTCTTCGTATTTTACAGAACTCCTTACAGAATTGCAACTTCTACATTAGGCGAATACGCCCTGTCAAATACTGAACATTACAGTCGGAGCCATCATTTCAATGAACCACTGCGCATTCACTGGGGTTTTATCTTAAGCCCCTATTGCCTCTACCGGACTTAATATTATTTGCGCTTCCACGATCGGAAATGTGTGAAAGTAGACAGACTGTATAAAACATTCAATAAATCACCTTCCGATAGACAGACCGGTACAGAGTGTAGCGCGACGTTTCGATAAAAGTCACATGGCCTCCCATAACAATGTGTAACTTACTTTTTGAAGTCCTCCTCGTACCATTAGCAAATCTCCGAAAGTCATCTGTCCTAGCAGAAGGATCTGGTAGCTTAGGGGCTACCTTAATGATAGGATGATCTAGCTGATCATTTTACTTGTAACTGAGCCCAGGTGCCTTCGACATGCCGTTTAATGGCACAGAACCATTATACAATTGAAGGAACAATGTTTTTGGCCGCGGTTACGATTGCGATATATGAATGCGAGAATTATCTTACAATCAGCTTTGTAGGTCGCGCATTCAATTTGCCGATCGGAATAATATATATAACATGGGAAAGATAATCTAGTATCTCTTAGATGTCCATCAATTTGGCTTTATTAAAGGAAAAGAGCATGGAGAGCTGCATCAAACCAGTCTCAGGACTGAAGACCACAACAACAACAACAAAGGAAAAGGCGCTAGACAGGCATTTCTGATGCTACACAGGATGCAGTGGAAGCAAGCCTTAAGAAAAATCAAGACAGTTTCACAGAACTTGCCGACCTAGAAAATTTACTCGACAGTGTAAAGCGGTGCAAGATATCTGAAATTCCTCCTGTATTGTTCAACTTATATAACGAAGAAATGATCAAGGAAATGAAATAAAAATTCAATAATGGGATTAAAATTCGGGTGAAAGGATATCAATGATAAGATTGTCTGTACGTGTGAGGAAAGATGAGAGGGCCTATTCAATGAAATGAATAGCTTACAGAGCACAAAATTTAGATTGAGAGTAAACCAAAGAAAGACGAAAGTGTTGAGGAGCAGCAAAAATGAGGTTAGCGACAAACTTGACATTAACATTAGGAACAACGTAGTAGATGAGATGAAGGAATTCTGATATCTTTTAAGCAAAATAGAGTCTGAAAAAGAAGTAAAGACTTTTAGAAACGGACTAGAGCAGGCTAAGGGAGATTTTGTAGAAAAAGACGTTGTTTGGTGTGAGACACAACTTTAATTTGAGGAAGATATTTTTCAGAATGTATGTTCGGAGTATAACATGGTATGTAAATGACTCATGGACAGCGAGAAAACAAAAATACAAGAGAATCGAAGCTCTTCACATGTCGTTTTACAGTAGGTCGCTGAAAACAATGTGAAGTGTGTAATGGTACTTGAATTGCGCAACCGTTGTGGCGGCTCACCTGAGCCTCTCGATGCCAGTAATATTCTACTGTGTTTCTGTTAATTACTTAACATATTTCTGAGACAACATTCAGATTTGATTTCACTTTTGATACATCGATATGTTTATATTGCAATGATATTATTCTTATGTGTATTCTTCTTTTGTTACTATGATCTTTGACGTACTTGTAACTCTGATTTTTGGGCGCGTAAGCGATAGTTAGTTGGTTGTTAAGTTGTTAGAGAGTCGGACGTTGAGAAAGTCAAGTCGTGGGCGTCATGTTGGAAAGACGAATATTGTAGTCCGCTTATAAAATGTGAACTTTAACAGTGACTGTGAGGAAGATGTTTTCAAGTATATTTTGTATTGTGAAGTGATGTTTTGTGATACGTGATATTGCAATAAAAGCAGTTAAAAGGAAGTGTAACTTAAATTCGGAGTGCTGATTATTTTTTTACATCACCATTGTGCTAATGTGAACGCTCGTGTTTGTTTTTGCCCAAAAACGTTCGTCCACAAGAGGGGCATATATGATGTATCATGCAGCGTAACTTGCTGTGACAGTGCGAGAGAGAGACAAAGATATTGTTTATTACTCTGTGGCGGTCAGCGCTCACATAATTATTCTTAGGATATAGTTTTTGTTTGTTCTGGTTAATAGTAATTTTAGTAGAGGAGAGCCATTCTTGTGATGTAAAAAAATCGACGCCATTGCGAGTTTTTGATTCACATTGTAAAATATAAGTGCATATGGAAGGAAATCAGTTAATAGAACAATAAAATATTGTTCATTTCAAGAAGGTACGTCTTATTATACACCCAGCGATGTACTGCTATTGTGATTTACTAATAAGCACCAGTTGAGAACAGTTCCGAGGGGAGCGTTCAGTTCTAGTGAAATAGTTCGATGTTTTCTTCGGAAAAGAAGTCACTTCATGGATCATTCAAATCCACAATAGTACCTGGACATTTCTCAGAACTGAAAGCAATCTGATTGCTATGCAACAGACCCCCGAAGAATATTTCTCCGTATTTTGGTTACCACTTTCAGCTCAACACGGTATCTGCAGCATCTGGAGCAGATTTCTACAACAGCGGAAGCGTGTAATCGCCATCAGTTTCACACACCGCCCTGTGTACGCTGTATGTATTTACCCACAACAGTGAACATACAGTTACTCACACAAATAGAAAGACAATACTAGGTGGTGTGGGGAAACATTTCAGTATAATGGCCCTGTAGAGCTAAACAGTAATTAGCCTAGTAAGAAATGGAGTCGTTATACTAACTTTGAAAGGTTTAATCTCCAAGAATGGTTTGAGAAGCGCATCTACAAAACTTTTGAATATAGCAGAATAAACCCTAGGCCTCTTTGCATCCGAGCTTGGAATCATAATCACCTAGATTTTCAACGATTGAGCCATGATAATACGAGACCAGCGTGGGAAACACAAAAAGATGAGTGCCTAGTTTTTTCATTATTACATGAAATGACTATTAACTGTGCTCTAATGACACCTGCCACATAATATGACTGATGTTGCCCGAAAATGCAGTATTTAGTAGCGTGAGCAACACCACAATTGTTATTAAAATTTTGCCCTTTGTTGTGGTAGGGTTGTTAGAAGTGGTAAGGTAAGACATGAGCAAGTTTTCCAAAGAATCTACGAGGAAAAGACTATGCGGAAAACAGAATAAGGGACAGAAAGTGTGGTAAGGCATCACCAATTGCAAATACACTGTGGGAAAAAGTATCATTTTTTCGAGACCCCGTAATTCTCTCCCTTCGTGACGCAAAAGTTTGAAATTATGTTCGAAGTTGCCTGCTGCATTCCTCTACAATGGCGCAAAAGCGTGGCGCCCTGTACTTCACTCTCGGGCTCGCCGACGCTTCAAACAGTAAGGTGTCGACAAACGCGGAAAAATACCGGAGTTCAGAAGCTCATGTAAGGTGTAAGGTGGGTTAGTGGTTTCGCATTCGCCCCAAATTTCATCACAATTCTGCCCAACGCCACCATGGTCGTGTCACGCGGCGGGCTGGACGTTGCGCCGCCTCATGCCCACATTCCAACTCTTGAATGAGATTTTCACTCGCCAGCTCAGTGTGCGCTAGTATGAAACTTCCTGGCAGATTAAAACTGTGTGCCAGACCCAGACTCCAACTCAGGACCTTTGCGTTTCGCGGGCAAGTGCTCTACCGACTGAGCTACTCAACCACGACTCACGACCCATCACAGCTTTAATTCTGCCAGTACCTCGTCTCCTACCTTTCAAACTTCACAGAAAGTCTTTTGCGAACCTTGCAGAACGAGCACTCCTGGAAGAAAGGATACTGCGGAGCCGGCCGGTGTGGCCCAGCGGTTCTAGGCGCTACAGTCACAGGTTCGAATCCTGCCTCTGGCATGGATGTGTGTGATGTCCTTAGGTTAGTTAGGTTTAAGTAGTTCTAGGTCCTAGGGGGCTGATGACCTCAGATGTTAAGTCCCATAGTGCTCAGAGCCATATGAACCATTTGGATATTGCGGAGACATAGTTTAGTCACAGCCTGGGCGATGATATTTTCACTCTTCAGTGGAGTTGTAAGATGGCAAGAACTATGCCCCTTACATGAAGTCATTAAAGATCACCTAACTCACGTTGAGCGAACAGTAGGGCTGAACAAAAATGACTGACAAGCACAATGCATCTTGTAAAGGCTATAGTGTGGACGTATTGGAATAATTAATGTCGGGTGATGGTTTTAAAGTAATTCACACGACATGAAAACTTTGTGGAAGCACGTCGATTTACTGGAGGCTAGTTTACCCCAGGGAAGTAATCGAGTTGACCACGGTGAGCGGCTGAGGAGCGGCGAAGGGAAGCGACAATAGGTAGCTTAGGGAGGCTCAAACTCTTGAGAAAGCGGTAACGGGGCACAGCCTCCAGCTGCCTTAAGATGAGTGACAGTGATGGGGGGTGGTTGACCCCATGCTGGTGTACCGGGAAGCAGACGGAGAACTTGTACGCCTGTTGATAAATATCCGTCGTCCCGTTTTCAGTGAAACATGCGAGAAAGCTGCGCAAAGCTACGGTGGAGCGGTCAACAGAGGTCAAAATTTGCGTGTTCGTGACTATAGCAACTTCACGCTGAATTCACGGTCCGCAGAGTCTGAAGTAAATCAGGTGAAGATCGACAGAATAAAATACGCCAGCCTCCGATGGGAACGTAGGACCAAGCAATTTGAAATACTCTCCTGGGAGTCAGAATTCCGGAAAGCTTGGCGTTTGTGCAGACGCTAACCTTGATGGGTGGCCTGGGAGGAGCTAAATAGCAGAAGTTGAGAGGAAAGGAAATTTTGTGGGAATTTGTTCACTTCCCAGAGCAGGCATTGGTCGGCGCTGGGAAGCGACGCATAATTAACGCGACTTGCGCTGCAATTGGCGTAAGTGATTTTGCTGGAGCAGAAACCGAGTGTGGACGTGACGTTCTTTACTCAGCTTGCCTGAGAAAGAGTGAGCATCTCTGCAGTTTAGGACTTAGCAAATAGAACGATTGAGCTTGGAGATAGGAAGTTTTCGTTCAGCTATGTACTGAGCAAGATAGCTAGGAGTGAATAGACGAGCGCAGCCTTGCAGCACCACGAGGTCGGCCGACGTCCGCACAACGACACCGCTCCGCCACGCTGAATTCGGTGATATTGCGCCCGCTCCGGCCACTGATTAATTTGTTGGATCACGTTGGCAAAGTTTCCACGAGGGTTTCATGGGCCGTGAATTGCAGAATTTTTCTTACACTTCCCATTACGCCTGGGTCAGTCGATAGGAATTACTTTTGATTTATCGCGCTTTACTCCACGCAAACGCAATTTATTACCACTGCCTGTTAGGAGAGTCATGTAATGTGATGATTGAAGTCATGAGTTAAAATAAATCTGTGCTAATCGACTGCATCTGTTTTCAATCAAGTAGTTGAAATCCCAAGTCACTTTCTTAATTAATTTTATGTTCACATTTGCATCTGGTGTTCAATAGCTGAATATAACATCAATGTACACCCCTTTTTAATTAAAAGGGATCGATTCTGAATCAATCAATGTCAACACTGCTACCGCAGTTCAATCAGGAGTCACAGGGCCCTATTACTTTCTTTGCGTTATCCGAAATTGCGGCATTTTTGCACTCTCTGTTGATCAGTTGGTCAATTACCTGGGGTGAACACACACCAAAACCAGATAAGTGACGTGCGGGGTGTTACAGAGTGTGTGCTGATATAAAACTTCTTGACAGATTAAAACTGTGTGCCGGACCGAGACTCAAACTCGGGACGTTTGCCTTTCGTGGACAAGTGCTCTACTGACTGAGCTACCCAAGCACGATTCACGACCCACAGAAGAGCTTCTGTAAAGTTTGGAAGGTAGGAGACGAGGTACTGGCAGAAGTAAAGCTGTGAGGACGGGGCGTGAAACGCGCTTGTGTCGCTCAGTCGGTAGAGCACTTGCCCGTCAAAGGCAAAGGTGCCGATTTCGAGTCTCGGTCTCGCACACAGTTTTAATCTGCCAAGAAGTTTCATTCCACTTCTTGCTTTGACGCCTCTGCTATGGAGGCCAGACCGCGACACCCTTCGTTGGAATCACGAAGCTCTTTAGTGGGCGGTCGAGCAAAACGTTTCAGACACTGCCGCTCAGAATCGACACAAGTCCTCAGGAGATTGCATGAAGGGCGTTGATGAAACAACGCCTTCTCTTGGGGCGTTGATTCCCACACATTTCGCTGTCGAAAACGACAGTTCTCAGTCTGATGAGCAACAGGACGATTGTCTTGACAACGTTCGACACCGCTGGCACACCAGAACAATTCAATTTTGCTCTAAAGGCATCACTGAATGAGATCTGTCCCCTTTGGAGTGTAGTGCAACCACAATTTTTGCTCTGCTATGCAAGGTGGAACTACAAGACTCCGTCCAAAACCATTCGACGAAATTCGAACGTGGTCGGAAGCAGTAAACGGTTTTTATGCTTTTTCAGCCCTCGCTCTCGCACGGCGCGATCACGGATCGGTGCAACATTGACATATGCGTGAATAAAACGGCAAACTGTCCCTCTAAGAACCCCCTGTTTGGCAACACCCCCTCTTTTTTTTCTTGTGCAACCCATGCACCTCTGTTGAGCACATTAAAACTACACTACTGGCCATTAAAATTGCTACACCACGAAGATGACGTGCTACAGACGCGAAATTTAACCGACAGGAAGAAGATGATGTGATATGCAAATGATTAGCTGTTGAGAGCATTCACACAAGGTTGGCGCCGGTGGCGACACCTACAACGTGCTGACATGAGGAGAGTTTCCAACCGATTTCTCATACACAAACAGCAGTTGATTGGTGTTGCCTGGTGAAACGTTGTTGTGATGCCTCGTCTAAGGAGAGAAATGCGTACCATCACGTTTCCGACTTTGATAAAGGTCGGATTGTAACCTATCGCGATTGCGGTTTATCGTATCGCTACATTGCTGCTCGCGTTGGTCGAGATCCAATGACTGTTAGCAGAATATGGAATCGGTGGGTTCAGGAGGGTAATACGGAACGCCGTGCTGGATCCCAACGGCCTCGTATCACTAGCAGTCGAGATGACAGGCATCTTATCCGCATGGCTGTAACGAATCGTGCAGCCACGTCCCGATCCCTGAGTCAACAGATGGGAACGTTTGCAAGACAACAACCATCTGAACGAACAGTTCGACGACGTTTGCAGCAGCATGGACTATCAACTTGACGCTACATCACAGACAGGAGCGCATGGGTGCACGAATGGCAAAACGTCATTTTTTCGTATGAATCCAGGTTCTGTTTACAGCATCATGATGGTCGCATCCGTGTTTGGCGACATCGCGGTGAACGCACATTGGAAGCGTGTATTCGTCATCGCCATACTGGCCTGTCACCCGGCGTGATGGTATGGGGTGCCATTGGATACACGTCTCGGTCACCTCTTGTTCGCACTGACGGCACTTTGAACAGTGGACGTTACATTTCAGATGTGTTACGACCCGTGGCTCTACCCTCCATTCGATCCCTGCGAAACTCTAAATTTCAGCAGGATAATGCACGAGCGCATGTTACAGGTCCTGTACTGGCCTTTCTGGATACAGAAAATGTTCGACTGCTGCCCTGGCCATCACATTCTCCAGATCTCTCACCAACTGAAAACATCTGGTCAATGGTGGCCGAGCAACTGGCTCGGCACAATACGCCAGTCACTACTCTTGATGAACTGTGGTATCGTGTTGAAGCTGCATGGGCAGCTGTACCTGTACACGCCATCCAAGCTCTGTTTGACTCAATGCCCAGGCGTATCAAGGCCGTTATTACGGCCAGAGGTGGTTGCTCTGTGTACTGATTTCTCAGGATCTATGCACCCAAATTGCGTGTAAATGTAATCACATGTCAGTTCTAGTATAATATATTTGTCCAATGAATACCCGCTTATCATCTGCATTTCTTCTTGGTATAGCAATTTTAATGGTCAGTAGTGTATATTGTCAGACACTTTGGAATTCATTCAGGTGAGCGGTGCTTCGCTACTACTATATCGCCTTTGGGTAAGCAACACGTTCGACACCCCTTCGGTGGGTTATTGCCGAAAAATGGGGTGGGGGTAGGGGTCTTAGAGGAATCCTCCGTAATCGTGACACAGGAGGGCGTGAAACAGGAGGGCTAAAAAACCATAAACACCCTTTATTGCTTTGGGTCACCTTCAGATTTCGTCGAATTTTTTGAATGTTCAAGACTGTCTGCTAGCGTGTAAGATGTCCCAAGGCACTACTTCCATAAGCCGTCTAGTCCAAGGGTCATTCAACAAAATACCAGAAGTTTTTCTTTTAAAGCTCTATGCACTTATGCCAGCACTGGACGAGCTCCTCAATTCCACGCACAAAAAATTCTTGTGGCATGTGCATAACCTTTTACGCAGTGCTGCCCGGACTTCATCAGCGAATCTTGAGTCTTGAAGAGCTTCTTTCAGTGGGTTAAAAATGTGGTAACCTGAAGGTGCCAGATCCATGGAATACGGATTATGGTGCAAGAAGATGAACTTCAGGTCTCCCTGCACACATCCATGAGGTTTTCTTTCACTTCTGTTGACAGATGTTTTGGAACCCATCTCGCACACACTTTCCCAAACATCAGTACACCATGAACAGTATGGTGGGCTTTTCCAACACTAACATTATCGTTTGCAACAATATCACTCACTGCAATATATCTGCTTTCCCATATCAACTCATCAACTATCACAATGCTATTCTCTGTGACTGCAAAGTGTGTCCTGCGTATGGCGAATTTTCAACATTTGTTACACACTGTCTGAACTTACCTGCTCACCATACATTTGTGATCGAGTCAGACAACTTTCATCATACTATTCTGCCATCCGACGGTGAATTTGGATCAGTTTCAACCTTTGAGCTGACAGAAGTCTGATGACACTCCGCTGCTCCACGTTGGTGCAAAACCTGGAAGGGTGCCGCTCTCTTGTTTCATTGATTCCCAGCAACCCTTTCGCTAGCCAAGCATGCCAGCCCCACCTGATGATGGTTCTAGGACACTACCAAAAACTAACAAAGATGAAGAGACTTTGCCGAAGTTTTGTATTTCTTATACAACAATTTCTACTTGCAATTTCCTGTGAACACTCTCACACCATTTGGCTTCCAACTCTCGTCAATCGTTCCCTTCCGTTCTCTTCGTCTCTCGTATAATAAAAATGAGGTAGACTTTCCTTTTTCTTCAAGAAACTTCTCGGGTGTCCTCCCTACAAGAAAATCTCCTGACAGTAACGAAGGCTAGGTTAACTGATGTGGGTTTGCGCTGGCACAATGGCCGCCAGGCGTGTTTGTAAAGCACTGTGTTCCGTGTCATTAGCAGTAGCTCTCTAAAAAGTTATTTTCTACTGTCCACACATCTATGTGGTTTCCTGCATTTTTGCTCGTAAGTATCCACCTCGTTAGTGCGCCCTATGCAACACAGCACAAACTGTACTTCACAGTATTGGCAGAGACTTTTTAACTGTGACGCATAAAAGGCGTTTAAACTAGTAACGAAATGATATACATTGTGTATAAGGCACGATTAAAAATTTTCCATTATAGAGGGTTGCTGCAGTGCGTATGCAATGTAGCCCGACTGCGATGCGGGTATATATGCACCGACATTTAGACAAGAGATAAATGTGGCATTATAGTTCAATTCTTTTATCTTGGCGGCTCGCGCATGCCCGCCCAGACGCGGGAGATTGCTGCATTGCCAGTTGCACACGACGCACGCGCCAATAGAAGCAACGCCATAGTATAGCATAGTTCGCAAGCTTACATTTAGGGGCGAGCGCGCAGTTCATGAAGTAAAGCTACCACGGCCGCATTAACCCTTTCGCTGCTACAAAGACGTGCTCCCTGCATTCCGCGCTGTGCGCGATTTTGTCACTGCACTGCTCGCCTGTGCAGACACATCGTGTTCCGACTGCTTTGACACTCTTATCAATCGATTCCACAAAAACAATTTGGCCCAAAAATTAGATTTTTACATGTCTTCTTGACTGATACCTTCCCCCCGTAAATGACTTAATTTTGTTTCGATGTTCAACGCAGTTATTATGCAGCATTAAATATAGTAAACCATTGCACGAAATTTTGAAGAGTTTGCAGAGGTAAAAGTCCATAGAGTATACAGTAAATTTTATATGAAATTTAGGTATCTTCTCCACATTTCATTCTCAACATTGTGGCAACTAAAATCGACCATACGGAAAGTATACGCTATGGACTTCTACCTCTGCAAACTCTTCAAAATTTCGTGCAATGGTTTACTATCTAATGGTGCATAATAACTGCGTTGAACATCGAAACAAAATTAAATCATTTATGGGGGGAAGGTATCAGTCAAGAAGACGTGTAAAAATCAAATTTTTGGGCCAAATAGTTTTTGTGAAATCGAATGATAAGTGTGTCAAAGCAGTGGGAACACCATGTGTCTGCACAGGCGAGCAGTGCAGTGATGACAAAATCGCGCACAGCGCGGAATGCGGCGAGCACGTGTCTGCAGCAGCGAAAGGGTTAATAAAGAGACAAAGCACTAGAAATTTCAAAAAATTGCATTCAAAAGAATATAATTCGTGAAGTAAGGCACTTCGATATTGTTTTTAAATAATGAAAATATTAAGCACCACACAAGGTTTCTTTTTCTTTTTTTTTAATTCTCATTTTGTCCGCGTTTGTTCGTTGTATCTACTCGGGGCGGACGTAGTAAGACATCCGATTAAGTTCGTTGATGATCGATTAACTCAGTTTTTTTTATTACAGAGGGTATGTAACCCTCTGTCCGAACACGCTGAGCTACCATGCCGGCAAATGTTTGAACTCATAACCTTTCGATTAGCAGCCCAACACCTTAACCGTTACACTAACGCACCTCGTCTCAATACATATCGCAATGATTAAGTACATAACGCAATGAGAACTATAACACGTCACACAGAATATTGACAAACACTGTTGGTATGACTACGAATTACTCACGCTTTGTCGAAGTACAATAGGAAATAAACAATTACTGCTGTTCTTTATTGCGAAAAAGCGGTTCGTGAGAGTGATACAAACACCTTTCCTTGCTATCGCCTGAATTAGGAGTCTTATTGCTTGTTTGGTTTAATTAATTAATAGAATATGAAGCAATTGGTATAAAGAATGCTTTTTCCAAACTTTCTATAAAAGAATGTCAGCTATCAAGACATTGCTTTTGTTCAATTACTTTATTTATGACTGAACGTTTCTAAAACTGAAGACACTCGTCCATGCTCTGCACTGCAGTCGAGATGTGGCAACGTCGTTCTCTGTTCATTGGCTGACTGTGTTTTGTGACGTCAGATGCGCAGAACGAACCTAAACTCGGCCGCCAACATAAATGACGCGCACTTTAGTTCTTTCCGACGTGCGTGCGTTAAATGCGGAAATGTGAACTATGGCCACGTTATTATCAAATGCGTCCGAACAGGACCAATGTGCTGTTATTCTGTTCTTGGCTGTCTAAGGGTGAACATCTCTCGGAAAATGAAGAATGTGTATGGGACAGCACGTCTATCAAAAACAATAACTGTGAAAAATTGCGACAAAGGCTTCTGCTGATTCATAATAACGCATGTCCCCAAATCGAAAATGTCGTAACTCAGTAAATTCGCCTATTAAAGACACTCGAGCACCCGCCCTGTAGTCTTGATCTGATCCCATTCGATTATCACGCATTCGACGCTTGCTGTCGGACGAGGATGTGCAGCAAGCAGTTACGAACTGCTTCACGTAACGGGACGCATTGTTTTACCAAACGGTATCTTCGACCTCGTGCGGCTGTAGGATGATTGGCTCAGTGCTCACAGCGATTTTCCCCGACTGGCTTTCCGAGTCTGGAATATAAGGGTAACTTTTTGATCACCCCGTACATCATGATCGACAGTGAAAACATAGGCGAAATTATGCGATAGCAGAAGCAAAAATTTTGCAGTGAACATGTGTCGGCAAACAAGTCGTTTGGGAGATGTATCCCGATGTTACGTTAGGAGCCTCCAATGACTTCAGTATGAAGCATCGCCCTAGTTAGTACAAAAATATCTGAAAAATAAAATTTCGATTAACTCTCCATCTATTTATGTTGAAATTTCACCCATCGACATGGTTGGGGAATGTGATGCAGGGTGTTTCACAATGTTCTAACGATTTCAGATTTGAGTAATAGAGAAACTAGTCGCGAAACGACATTTTAAACGATGCAGAACATTTATTCAAGTTTATGAAGTACCGTTGCTATTGTGGTCTTCAGTTCGAAGGCTGGTTTGGTACAGCTCTCCATGCTACTCTATCCCGTGCAAGCCCCTTTATCCCCGAATAACTGCTGCATCTTACTTTCTTCTGAATCTGCTTACTGTACTCATCTCTTGGTCTCCCTCTATGATTTTAACGAACCACACTTCTCTCCGATACTAAATTGGTGATCCCTTGATGTCCCAGAATGTGTCCAATCAACCGATACCTTCTTCTAGTCAGGCTGTGCCACAAAATTTCTTTTCTCTCCAATCCTACTCAGAAGCTCCTCATTAGTTATGTGATCTTATCTCCAGCATCCGTCTGTAGCACCACGTTTCAAACGCTTCTATTCTCTTCTTTTCTAAACAGCTTATTGTCAGCTTTTCGTTTCCATACATTGGCAACGCTCCCCACAAATACATTCAGAACAGGCTTCCTAACACTGAAATATATATCCGATATTAAAAAATTTCTTTTCTTCAGAAACACTTTTATTGCCATTGCTAGTCTAAATTTTATATCCTCTCTGCTTCGGCCATCGCCAGTTATTTTACTGCCCAAATAGCAAAACTCATCTACTACTTTAAGCGACTCGTTTCCTGACCTAATTCCCTCAGCATCACCTGATTTGGTTCGACTACATTTCATTATTCTTGTTTCGCTTTTTTTAATGTTCATCTTACACCCACAGGTAAAAGGCGGTCTCGGTTAAATCAGGCGAGTTCGCCTTCATGTGTACTGAATCGTTTTTTTCTTATATCGTACCTGTGTAGGCTTCCCCTGTTAATTAGGATGCACCCTACGTACCACAAGCGCGTTGGGAAATCATGCGGTTGCCAATTGTTTCACGGAGAACTTGCAAGGTCTTCTTGGATGTGCGGTATGTTGCGCCGTCTTGATGGGATCAAGCTGGCCGGACAGCATCTACGAGGTCTTAGCTGTGAACTGCTTGCTAGCACACGTTAGATGTAGGGAGTTCGGACGGTTGTCCGACGACGGTTGACTTTCGGTTCGATGCACTGGCAGTTGCACGGAAGTTCCTTGTACAATCCAATATTGTTCCACGAACAGGACAGGGTATCCCGGCTAAATCTTGTATGCGTACCAAATGCACGTTGCACGCGCGCGACAGATTCGCCGTAGCGAAAATAGCACTTCACCGTTAAAGCACGGTGTTGCCGCGACCATTACAACATTATTACTGATCTGTATATGGGATGAAGCTTGACACTCCACACTATTAATAGATAATGCGCGTTATTCACATCTGAAATCGTCCAAACATAGTGAAACACCTTGTAGACGCATGATGAGAAGTTTTTGATTCTGTCATAAGTCAACAGTAAGAAGTAACGCCCTGAAACAGAATTCGTTAAGGCTCGCCATGGGTGAAATTTGCACCTTAATCGAAAAACTTACAATTCAAATACGTTAGTATCAACTAGCGCATCTTTTCATGCTGAAGTCAATGGCGGCACACGTTCGCCGTTACCTGGCAAACGGATCCATGTGTACTGAATTGCCGGCCGGGGTGGCCGAGCGATTGTAGGCGCTACAGTCTGGAACCGGGCGACCGCTACGGTCGCAAGTTCGAATCCTGTCTCGGGCATGGATGTGTGTGCCGTCCTTAGGTTAGTTAGGTTTAAGTAGTGCTAAGTTCTAGGGGACTGATGACCTCAGAAGTTAAGTCCCATAGTGCTCAGAGCCATTTGAACCATTTTTTTTTGTACTGAATTATTTTTTTCTGATATCGTACCTGTGTAATTTTTCTCTGTTAATTACGATGCACCCTATATACCCCAATCAGCCAGAACATTATGATCACCGACCTGCTATCGACATAAAGCCATCCAGGCGATATCAGAATCACCTGACAAGAAATGATTGCTAGTCAGACACACGCACGGTGCATGTAGTACCAGTGAGAATGCTGTCCATGTGTAGAATGGGGAAGGTGCGCGATATATCTGAGTGTGGCCGAGGGCATATTGTGATGGCCCGGAGGCTCGGCACTTCGGAAACTACACGACTTGAGCTGTGGTGAGTGTCTTCAACATGTGGAGAAACGAATGCGAAACCAGGTCCAGACGTCGTGGGGTTGGGTGGCCATACGTCATTACTGATGTCGGACGTCATAGGCTGGGCAGACTGATAAAAAGAGGATAGGCGGCAAACTGTGACGGGACTTTAATGCTGGTTGGAATACAAGTGTGTCTCAACACACAGTGCACTGTACACACCTAAAGACGGGCCTCTGCAGCCGATGACCCACGTGTGTGCTAATGTTATCACCACGACATCGGCAACTACGACTGAAATGGACACGTGATCATCGGCGCTGGACGTTGGTGCAGTGGCAGAGTGTTTCATAGTCTGGTGAATCCCGATACCTTCTTCATTATGCAGATGTGGGAGGGCGCGGATCCGTCGTCTTCCAGTGGAACAGGTCCTTGACATGTGTACTGCGGGTCGGAGACAAGCGAGCAGCGGCTCCATTATGCTCTGGGGATCATTCATGTTGGCATCCGTGGCTCCAGTGGAGCTCGTGCAAGGCACCATGATGGCCAAGGAGTACCGTACACTGGTTGCAGACCACGTACCCCACTTCATAACAGTGTTTCCCGAGGCAGTGGCAGGGGGTCATTAATCTTCACTGGCCTCCTCGCTTCCCTGATCTAAGCTCATGTCATTTCTTTTTGTGAGAAGTCCCGAGTAAATATTAACAAAGGACACTGCCTTCAAGGTCTGAAGACAACAATGCAGGAGTAAATCATTTGTATTTCATGTCAGGTGTTAGATGATGCTACTCGGAGTTAACATAAGTGGCCAACGACGTGATCTAGAAAACACAAATGAAACAACAAAATTCCCAACATAGAGTATGTATAATCACAAATAAAAATATTTTTAACCAAAACTAAGTACAGCTTATTTAAAAGCCACGAGAACATTTATTATTAATAACGTTTGGTATATCAGATTTACTTTCTATAATGTTCCAGAAATTGAAAAACAATATAGAAACAGTGATCATACAAGAACTGTTTCATCCTCATTTTAAATATATTTAATGTCAGTCAGCATTTTAAGTGGAATGTCATGTGGTTATATAACTAACTCCAATACATGCTCCTCTTCTGAAGGAGTTGTACTTATTACGTTTATGTATAGACAAATTTTCTGTTTGGTTGCAGATTAGTGAAAATAATTGTTATGTTTCAAAATATTTTTATTGTAAGATGCCCAAATTTGTAAATACAAGTATTTCGTGTGAATACGGGTCGCTCCTAACAGTTATCATGCACATTTTATCTGAGGTTTCGGAAGATATTTACAATTTAGGTTTTTATGATGTGTAGCTGAATCAGCCCAAACAAATACTGCTCATGACGCCTTTCATGCAACACCCAATGTTCACCGAGAGCATTGGTTTGGTTTTCGTTACAGGCAAAATAATTTTTTAAAGTGAAATTCTACATTAATAGTCGATAGAGCGGTCCCAAATAAGTCTAGCGCAATATTTGTGTATCAGTGTGTGGTAACAGGGGCAGTAAAACACGGAGAAAAATCATTGCTTCAGTAGCGACAGCGACAGCCACAGTCACGCCGCAGGCAGCAGCGCTACTCAGTCGCTGCTACAGTACTTGTTATACTCTGTGTTTTACTGTCACTGTTACCACAAATCGATACAACAAATACTGCATTAGAGTAATTTGAGGCCGCTTTATCGAATGGTCATGTAAAATTCCGCTTTAAAAAAACATTTTTCCTGCCGATGCTCTCGGTCAGCACTGGGCGTTGCAAGAAAGACGTGATGAGCAGTATTTGTCTGGGCTGTCTTCAATCACACATTTACAAAATTTTTCAATACCTGACGAAACAAGGGAGAAAATTCGCCTGATGGCAAACAAGGCAGAGGCAGAATTTTCGGTCTACAAGATTCCTTGCATTTACATTACTTTATCACTCAGATAATCTTTTTCTGTATTCTGAATTTTTTTGCAAATTGTGGAATTACGCCAACAATAATTTGTACATCACTGCAAACTATATAATGGCACAATAGATTGTCACAACTGATGAGAAGCTTCATTTTGAGTGAGAATTCTAATGGCGTCTGTAAGAAGTAGTAGTAGTAGTAACAGAAGAAGAAGAGGAAGAAGAAGAAGTTACTAGTTTCATTCATTAGTAGATCACTTTTACAAGGTTTTCAATAACCTCTCGCCTGGTCCTCCTGATCAGGTGTGCCTAAAAATCTGAGTATCACTCAATTTCAGACTTTCCCACTTAGTTACAACAAAAAGTTTTCCTGGATGGAGGTTTTACTTTATGTAAAAGTTGACTGGCACGATTGTTTTCAGAATATGTGATTAGTCCGTTAGCTCTAAACCATTGTCTTTAACTTTGCATTACAAATGTTGCAGCTTCCTGCAGATTTTCCTCCCTGTGTGATCTAGTTGAAATATTAGTGTCATTTGGAAAAAGTACCATGGTTCTCTCAGTTTCTTTTTCTACCAAGACCTTTAGCTACAACAGAAACAGAACAGGTCTCAGAACTGATCCGTGAGGGACTCAGAATTTGATACCTTGTACATTCCTGTGCAGTATTCTGCCTTTGTTATTTTATTTCTGTAATCTGTTGATGATCACATATGTTTGGTTGGATCTAGTTTTTATACTGGCATCTAATTCAACAGTTACTTAATTTGTGCAAGAGAATGTCATGATCAGTAATATATAAAGCTTCACTAAGATCAATAAATATACCAGATTCAAGTTGTTCGTCATCCACTGTGGTAAGTATTATATTTAAAAAGACAAAAGTTGTTGACTAAGGGTACATTCCAACTCTGAACCTGTGGTATGAGTCATCTATCAGTCTTTTCTTTACTTAAGCAGGCCGTTAGTTTCTAGAGAACATTTTTCTCAATAGTTTTGCTGAAATGTGACAAAACTGGGACTGGTCTTTAACTATACATTTTGCGTAGGCACTGTTCTTGGGCAGAATCGTTAGCTCAGCAGTTTTTGGTCTACTTTGCAATATACCGTTCTCAAATGAGAAGTTTACACTGTATGCTAGCTATTTTGCAATGACATTGGGAACCATGGAGCAGCTACATGGACACGCATGACTAAAGTGCGCGTCATTTATGTTGGCGGCCGAGTTTAAGTTCGTTCTGCGCATCTGACGTCAAAAAATACAGTCAGCCAATGAACAGAGAATGACGTTGCCAGATCTCGACTGCAGAGCAGAGCACGGACGAGTGTCTTCAGTTTTAGAAACGTTCAGTCATAAACAAAGTAATAGAACAAAAGCAATGTCTTGATAGCAGACTTTGTTTTTTGAAAGTTTGGAAAAACCATTCTTTATACCAATTGCTTCATTTTCTATTAATTAATTAAACCAAACAAGCAATAAGACTCTTAATTCAGGCGATAGCAAGGAAAGGTGTTTGTATCAATTTCACAAACCGCTTTTTTGCAATAAAGAACAGCGGTAATTGTTTATTTCCTATTGCACTTCGACGAAGTGCGAGTAATTCATAGGCATACCAACAGTGTTTGTCAGAGTTTTGCGTGACGTATTAGAGTCCTTATGGAGAAACGTTAGGGGACGTGCTGCGCTAGCGTAACGGTTACGGCGTTGGGTTAGTAAGCGCTAGGTAAAGAGTTCAAACCTTGTGCGATGCTAAATATTTTTTTTATTTTAAAACAATATCGAAGTGTCTTCATGAATTTTATTCGTTTGAATGCAATTTTTTGAAATTTCTAGTGCTTTGTCTCTTCATTAACCCTTTCGCTGCTGCAGTCACATGCTCCCCGCATTCCGCGCTGTGCGCGATTTTGTCATCACTGCACTGCTCGCCTGTGCAGACACATGGTGTTCCCACTGCTTTGACACACTTATCATTCGATTTCACAAAAACTATTTGGCCCAAAAATTAGATTTTGACACATCTTGACTGGTACCTTCCCCCCATAAATGACTTAATTTTGTTTCGATGTTTAACCCAGTTATTGTGCAGCATTAAATGTAGTAAACCATTGCACGAAATTTTGTTGAGTTTGCAGAGGTAAAAGTCTATAGCGTACACTTTCCATATGGTCGATTTTAGTTGCCACAATGTTGAGAATGAAATGTGGACAAGGTACCTAAATTTCATATAAAATTTACTGTATAACAATATCTCATTTAATTTAAGTACCACATAGGTGTCGTATGTAATATTGAGAAATATTCCGTCTTTCGCGACTGTAATAAACGTTTTATTTACACCGGGCGCATTTGGCTTTATTTTAAAGCACTTCAGTCAGTCAAAGGAAGTGGGGGGAAGGTATCAGTCAAGAAGATGTGTAAAAATCTAATTTTTGGGCCAAATAGTTTTTGTGGAATCGAATGATAAGTGTGTCAAAGCAGTCGGAAACACCATGTGTCAGCACAGGCGAGCAGAGTAGTGACAAAATCGCGCACAGCGCGGAATGCAGGGAGCACGTCTCTGTAGCAGCGAAAGGGTTAATGCGGCCGTGGTGGCTTTACTTCATAAACTGCGCGCTCCCCCCTAAACGTAAGCTTGCGAACTATACTATACTATGGCGCTGTTTCTATTGGCGCGTGCGTCGTGTGCAACTGGCAACGCAGCAATCTCCCGCGTCTGGGCGGGCATGCGCGAGCGCCAAGATAAAAGAATTCAACTATAGTGTCTATAAAGGGACACATGCTCCAACCAACCGATCGACTGACCGACAAATTGGACGCGTGCAGGCGTTTTGGCCGACCGACGAACTTTCGTTGTCGGGACGTCGAGCGGGTTGGACCATTCGACTCCACAAACTGCGTCGAGTGTAGCGCTGTCATGCCAATAGTGATGGGGAGCTCGTGAATGAGTTGTTCAAATGAACGCTTCACTCCAGTGAAGTGTGAACTAACCACTCAATTTCAATGAACTGGTACTTCAAACTCTTCAGAGATAGCATACTCCACACTTTTTCCTAGTTCACTCACTCTCTTCCCCTCTCCCTCTCCCACTACATCAGCGCTACTTCACTCATCCTCCCTTCACTTCAGTCCTCCCTCTACTGCCTGTCGACGAATCGCGCGGTGTTTGTGGGGAACGATAGGTTTACGAGGTGTTGGGGTCGGTGAGGGGCGAGGGGAAGACATCGTCAGCTGCTTCCTGCAGTGCTGGCATCATTACCCGTGACCATTTGTGCAGTCATACTGCGCGTCTACGAGTAGCCTACCGTTGGCAGCGCTTGCAGACAAATGAATATTAAAGATCCAAACGAAGAGGCTGGCTGTGTGAGCACGAGCACCCAACATGAAAATAAAAGGTTTGTTAATAACACTGAAAGAGGGATTTTATTTGAAATCGTACCAATGACTACAGGTGACAGTTTACGTTTTGAATGTGGAGGGTTATTATTCTCAACTACAATAAAATCTACAGGAAAACTTCTGAATAATTATTTAACGTAGGTGTATAGACTTTGTGACAGTGGTAAACATACTCATTCTATTTTGCATTAAATTTCAAAAGGAACATAAAATTGGACTGCATTTCGTTGGTAGCCCTAGTTTTCAGTCCATGAATTCAACAAATAATGTTTCACTTGGCAGATAAAGGCTTTTTTGGGCGCTTCATGAAAAAATGTCGAGCAAGATTAAATGTATCACCTTCTTTATATGTGACAGGCTTCTCTGTTTATCTTTCCTTTGTCCCCTTCGACCATGCTCTATTTAAGTTAACTCAGACGCTGTAAGAGCGTAAAACGTTGCGTGCACGTTACTGCATAACTCGGCCATCTGTTGGTAAAATTATGAAGTATTACGAAGCTTTATTGTACGAGCGAGCTTAGCCGCGGCTGAGCTGCGAACTGGGCAAGTTCGCTAAGCTTCCGTACTTCATGAATGAACTACTTCATTTGAACGCTTCACGGCAAAGAGTGAAACGAATGAAGTAGTTCACGGGAATGAACGAGTTCGACTCATCTCTACATGCCAACCGCCCAACAAAGTTTCATATATTGTCACTGCGCACGGCATTAAACACTGTTCCAGTATACATGGCAGTCTAAGAGGCGGACGAAACTTTAAGGACAGAGTTTCCAGAGAAATTTATAGACTGTTGATATATGCGGGACATGTCGTGCGAGGACTATAACAATAGAGATGCAAGAAAGGAAGTACTTGTTTCATTTTTTTAACGAATCCATAATGGTTCCGTGCGGCACATCGAGAGAATCGAAGTCCATCAAGCATCTGTATTTCTGTTTTTAGGTACTGTTTGGGGTAAGAATGGGTAAATGATGCACTTCTGAGCTACTGAACGTCGTCAAACCATTCTTAAAGAAAAATAATGCTGTGGGAAGAGGTAATCTGCGAGGAGAGGCTGTTAGCTACATTAAGATTTCTAACTAGCGGCAAAGTTAAGAGGCCTTAGATCCAGTGCTGTTGTATCCCCACAGTTATTAATTAAACCGATTTCTGGAACCTGCTACGTGATTTATAGTTGACTGAGGAAATACATCATGGCAAACCAAAATTGAAATCTAAAAACAGAAATATCGACATTCCATGGACGTTAATTCATGAAATCTACTTCCATCATTGTTATAAGTGTTTTTAAAAAAGTCCAAGCTCTCTACTATGAAGTGCTAAGTATGATATTTATCTTGCAGGTCTAACAGCTGCTAAGTGCTTCATTTCTTACGTATCTGTTATGTTAATCAGATCAAGTGTGCCACTGCCACGTGCATTCTCTCATCTTCGAATTTGAAATGAGTTTCTTAAACTTGCTGTTCGTCTTTATAGTGTTTTCATGAAGGTCTATTGTTTTACTTATTTTGGTTTGCCATGATGTATTTCCTCAGTCAATTATAAATCACGTACCAGGTTTCAGAAATCGGTTTAGTTAATAACTGTGGGGATACAACAGCACTGGATCTAAGGCCTCTTAACTTTGCCGCTAATTAGAAATCTTAATGTAGCTAACAGCCTCTCCTCGCAGATTACCTCTTCCCACAGCATTATTTTTCTTTAAGAATGGTTTGACGACGTTCAGTAGCTCAGAAGTGCATCATTATCCCATTCTTAAATAACTACGAACATAAAAAAGTCGCAGATGCTTAAGAAACAGAAAGTGGGTGAATTTCTTTTCTTACAAAGACCACTTCCTTGCCCATAGCTTTCTCTCGGCTTCATTTATTTATTTATTTACTTTTTAACAACCAAGGCGAATCCGAGTTTTTGTTTCTGTGTAAAACCAAGTGGAATCTCGTAGAACATAAGACTGGTATTACACTATCATATTTCTTTGAATAAGAAATATAATCAAACATTCGCCAGATTTCTTTGAGAAATATCTTTGTCGTGGCGCAAAAGAGGATTATTACACTGTCGCTATATTTTTCGTCAAATTTCTAGGTGGCGGACGACGACTTGTTATTATGGGCTGCAGTTGCTAGTACCACAATTGTGTTGTGTGTGTATTTGGAAGAAAATCGGCGGAAAAAAGGAAACATACTTGGATGAAGCCCTAGGTATTACGACAAGATAATGAAAGTATTCAACAAAATTTGTTACGGGAGCTGCAAGTGGAGGAAGTCAAGTAGTAATATATAAATTACTTCCGAATGGATGAGTGTATTTCAGTATTTTCTCAGTAAAGTGGCTTCTCATATTACAAAACAGAGTACTCTCTTGAGAAATGCTACATGTGGAGAAGACAGGCAAACTGTGAAACTGCGATTTCCTGATACATGAGAGAGCTACTCTAGTTTACAACACAGCACTCGAATATCACATTGCACATTAAGCAAAATAATTCCAGAAACGTGTGGTTCAAATTGCTCTGAGCACTATGGGACTTAACAGCTGAGGTCATCAGTCATGGACAGGAAGTCAACTGCAGCATATTCCACCTGCCCATCAACTCACACTTAATAGTATTTACTGTGCCCCATGCACCCCCCCCCCCCCCTCACGCCATAGTCGAATTAAGTTTACTAATAAAAAAAAAAGTCGAAGAAACAAACCAACTTTGAAGCCACGTT
This sequence comes from Schistocerca piceifrons, assembly GCF_021461385.2. NCBI lineage: Eukaryota > Metazoa > Arthropoda > Insecta > Orthoptera > Acrididae > Schistocerca > Schistocerca piceifrons. Next base: position 190,016,526 of record NC_060138.1, read on the forward strand.
TACAAACACACTACAGAGCCGTCAAATAGCAGTAGCGACGCCAGCTCTCGAAGCGGTTGTATCTCACATTGCAGTAAACAGAAGACGAACGACTTTTATGATCAAATCTATGGCGAGGCCCTAGATTTTATCATATTTATTTGATGACAGGCGCGATTTGACAAAATTCCCTATTACACCATCAAATTTCTTTGACATAAATATTTCACATATCAACTTTGACAAAGAAATATGACAGCGTAATATTGGCATAAACACTATGAACTGTTGTTGTTGTTGTCGTCTTCAGTCTTGAGACTGATTTGATGCAGCTCTGCATACTACTCTATCCTGTGCAAGCTTTTCCATCTCCCAGTACCTACTGCAACCTACATCCTTCTGAATGTGCCTAGTGTAGAATCTCCTGGTCTTCCTCTACGTTTTTTACTCTCCACACTGCCCTCCAATACTAAATTGGTGAGCCTTGAAGCCTCAGAACACGTCCTACCAACCGATCCCTTCTCCTAGTCAAGTTGTGCCACAAACTACTCTTCTCCCCAATTCTATTCAGTACCTCCTCATTAGTTATGTGATCTACCCATCTAATCTTCAGTATTCTTCTGTAGCACCACATTTCGAAATCTTCTATTCTGTTCTTGTCCAAACCACCTATCGTCCACGCCTTGCCGGCCGCGGTGGTCTCGCGGTTCTAGGCGCTCAGTCCGGAACCGCGCGACTGCTACGGTCGCAGGTTCGAATCCTTCCTCGGGCATGGATGTGTGTGATGTCCTTAGGTTAGTTAGGTTTAAGTAGTTCTAAGTTCTAGGGGACTGATGACCACAGATGTTAAGTCCCATAGTGCTCAGAGCCATTTGAACCATCCACGCCTCACCTCCATAAATGGCTACACTCCATACAAATACTTTCAAAAACGACTTCCTGACACTTAAATCTATACTCGATGTTAACAAATTTCTCTTCTTCAGAAACGCTTTCCTTGCCATTGCCAGTCTACATTTTATATCCTCTCTACTTCAACCGTCATCAGTTATTTTGTTACCCAAATAGCAAAACTCCTTTATTACTTTAAGTGTCTCATTTCCTAATCTAATCCCCTCAGCATCACCCGACTTAATTCTACTACACTCCATTATTCTCGTTTTGCTTTTGTTTATGTTCATCTTATATCCGCCTCTCAAGAGACTATCCATTCCGTTCAACTGCTCTTCCAAGTCCTTTGCTGTCTCTGACAGAATTACAATGTCATCGGCGAACCTCAAAGTTTTTATTTCTTCTCCCTAGATTTTAATACCTACTCCGAATTTTTCTTTTGTTTCCGTCACTGCTTGCTCAATATACAGATTGAATAACACCGGGGACAGGCTACAACCCTGTCTCACTCCCTTCCCAACCACTGCTTCCCTTTTATACCCCTCGACTCTTGTAACTGCCATCTGGTTTCTGTACAAATTGTAAATAGCCTTTCGCTCCCTGTATTTTGCCCCTCCCACCTTCAGAATTTGAAAGATAGTATTCCAGTCAACATTGTCAAAAGCTTTCTCTAAGTCTACAAATGCTAGAAACTTAGGTTTGCCTTTCCTTAATCTAGCTTCTAAGATAAGTCGTAGGGTCCGTATTCCCTCACTTGTTCCAACATTTCTACGGAATCCAAACTGATCTTCCCCGAGGTCGGCTTCTACCAGTTTTTCCATTCGTCTGTATAGAATTCGTGTTAGTATTTTGCAGCCGTGGCTTATTAAACTGATAGTTCGGTAATTTTCACATCTGTCAACAACTGCTTTCTTTGAGATTGGAATTATTATATTCTTCTTGAAGTATGAGGGTATTTCGCCTGTCTCATACATCTTCTCACCTGATGGTAGAGTTTTGTCAGGGCTGGCTCTCCCAAGGATATCAGTAGTTCTAATGGAATGTTGTCGACTTAGGTCCTTCAGTGCTCTGTCAAACTCCTCACGCAGTATCATGTCTCCCATCTCATCTTCATCCTCTTCCATTTCCATAATATTGTCCTCAAGTACATCGCCCTTGTATAGACCCTCTATATACTCCTTCCACCTTTCTGCTTTCCCTTCTTTGATTAGAACTGGGTTTGCATCTGAGCTCTTGATATTCATACAAGTGGTTCTCATTTCTCCGAAGGTCTCTTTAATTATCCTGTAGGCAGTATCTATCTCACCCCTAGTGAGATAAGGCTCTATATCATTAAATTTATCCTCTAGCCATCCCCGCTTAGCCATTTTGCACTCCCTGTCGATCTCATTTTTGAGACGTTTGTATTCCTTTTTGCCTGCTTCATTTACTGCATTTTTATATTTTCTCCTTTCATCAATTAAATTCAATATTTCTTCTGTTACCCAAGGGTTTCTACCAGCCCTCGTCTTTTTACCTACTTGATCCTCTGCTGCCTTCACTACTTCATCCCTCAGAGCTACCCATTCTTCTTCTACTGTATTTCTTTCCCCCACTCCTGTCAGTTGTTCCCTTATTCTCTCCCTGAAACTCTGTACAACGTCTGGTTTAGTCAGATTATCCAGGTCCCATCTCCTTAAATTCCCTATTACACCATCAAATTTCTTTGACATTAATATTTGACATATCAACTTTGACAAAAAAATATGATAGTGCAATATCGGCCTAAACACTATGAATTGAAGGTGAGCAACTGGCCGTGGTGGCCGAGCGGTTCTAGGTGCTTCAGTCCGGAACCGCGCGAGTGCTACGTTCGCAGGTTCGAATCCTGCCTCGGGCATGGATGTGTGTGATGTCCTTAAGTTAGTTAGGTTTAAGTAGTTGTACGTTCTAGGTGACTGATGACCTCAGCTGTTAAGTCCCACAGTGCTCAGAGCCATTTGAACCATTTGAAGATGAGTAAATGAGAACAATAGGGCGGCGCTGTAATCGCTGAGTGCTGTCGGTTGGGACGTGTGTAGACTGCCACGAAATTGGTCGGTCTGTCGATAAATTGGTGCGTGTGTAGCGGCCTTAACACACAGAGATGGCTGGAGTTCTTTATGCAGCAGCGTATGCCATGTAGAGAACGATAGGGTTATTTGGCGTCTCTGAATAACCCTGCCCTTGCGGATCATAATCTATATGAACTACATGTCAGTCTCTCCTTGCCCGTGTGTTTGCACGCTCGTCTCGTACGGTGGGCTATAAAGTCTAGTAGCGGCCGTAGCCGCGGGTCTGGACTTCCGTGTCTGCCGGCGTCGGTGTAGCGCTGGAGGGGTCAGCATAGCCGCAGCTAGAGCGAGTGAAAGCGGGGCCCGGCGGCGCGTTGTGTGTGTCTGTGAGTCTGCAGGTAGCGGCCGGCCGAAGCCAGTCCAGTGGGGCAGCGGAGCGGAGCGCAGCGCAGCAACAGCACGGTGCAGCGGTTAGTCGACGTCTCGCCGCCAGCCACAACACACAGCAGGGAGCATGGCCCGCTTCGTCGCCTTGATGCTAGCCGCGCTGCTGCCAGCCATGGCGGCAGCCACAGCAGTCAAGCACTGCGGTACAGGTGGGTCGCTGCAACTGCCAGACAGTTGCTTTCGTACTATCCCAATTCGTGTGAAAATGTAGCTGTACGATAAATTACATGCGAGATGGTAGCTATTACCTAAACAGTTCCTCGTGCAACTGTATTTTGCGTATTGCAGAGTATGCCCGAAGTACTGAGTGCTATTGACAAGGGATTCCAATTTGATTCCGAATTTCTGGATTTCCGCAAAGTTTTTGACATTGTACCACACAAGCGGCTTCTAGTGAAGTTGCGTGCTTATGGAATATCGTCTCAGTTATGCGACTGGATTTGTGATTTCCTGTCAGAGAGGTGGTAGTTTGTAGTAATTGACGGAAAGTCGCAGAGTAAAACTGAAGTGAATTCTGGCTTCCCCAAGGCAGTGTTAGAACCTTTGCTGTTCATTATCTATACAAACGATGTGGGAGGCAATCTGAACAGCCGTCTTAGGTTGTTTGCAGATGACGCTGTCGTTTATCGACTAGTAAAGTCGTCAGAAGATCAAAACTAAATTGCAAAACAGATTTAAAAAAACATCTGTATGGTGCGAAAATTAGCAGTTGACCCTAAATAACGAAAAGTATGTCATCCACATGAGTGCTAAAAGGAATCCGTTAAACTTCGATTACGCGATAAATCTGTCAAATCTAAGTGTGATCAATTCAACTAAATACCTAGGAATTACAATTACAAACAATTTAATTTGGAAGGAACACAAAGAAAATGTGGGGAAGGTTAACAAAGGACTGCGTAAATCTAACAGATCTACTAGACTGCCTGCACTGCGCTCGTCCGTTCTCGTTTAGAATACTGCTGCGCGCCTTGGCACATTGACTTGACGGAGTACATCTAAAAAGTTCAAAGAAAGGCACCACGTTTTGTATTATCGCGAAACGGGAGAGCGTTACTGAAATGATACAGAATTTGGGATGGACATAATTAAAACAAAGGCGTTTTTCCTTGCGGTGGAATTTTTGTAAAAAAAAATTCCAATCACAAACTTTCTCCTCCGAATGCGAAAATATTTTGTTGACGGCGACCTACATAGTGAGAAACGATCACCATGATAAAATAAGGGAAATCAGAGCTCGCACGGGAAGATACTGGAGTTTTTCTTCCGCGCGCTATAAGAGATGGGAATAATAGAGAATTCTGATGCTCAGATGAAACCTCTGCCAGCCACTTAAAATGTGATTTGCAGAGCATCCACGTAGATGAAGTTACCTTCAGAAGACTGATTATGAAAATAGCCACTGTTCTTCGAACATACAGTATACCAATTCCGTAGATTAAGGAAACTCGGGCATGGATATGTGATGTCCTTAGGTTAGTTAGGTTTAATTCTGAGTTCTAGGCTCAGAGCCATTTGAACCATGTGATTAAGGAAACGTAAAGTGGCTCCGTGTATATGCTACTGCCTACATCCTTTACTATTTAAATGTACAGGATGTTACGAAGCTATATTATTCGTATTTGAAACTTCAAAAGAGCCAGAGAAAAGATGTTTTCTGCATTAATAAAAACATATGCTCGGAACAGTCCCGGTTCTCGTCAAAACAACCTACATTGCGGATAATAAATTAAGACTTCTATTTCGATCGGAGACGTTATTTTGTTAGATACCGTAGTTTCATCAATAATCGTTCTATCAAAGTTTTGTTTGCAGTTTAGACACCAAACAGTACTTCCCATTTTACAATGTCAACACTAGCACCCCTCAGCCGAGCTCCGTGACAATTTCGTAATATATACCACGCAAATGCAACGCTTGGATGTATACCGGCACCTTGTTTACGGAATGAAGCTAATAACCAGCATGGTAGACACCAAAAGCGTGCTTCTACAGGCTGCTCCACGTTTTCTACAATTAGTAGAATGAAAACCAAACGCTATACATTATCAGACTTTACACATCTGAATTGGGTCTAAACATCCATAAACACAAGAATCATTGTTTCCGATCCATTCGCGGATGGAAACATAGCGTATGGTTCCTGTTTGCGCCGCGTGTACTGAGCAGATACGTAAGATAATGAATATAATTAGACCTGAAAGTTTTGTAGTAGGATTTGAGATACTAAACCTCGATAGTGCGCCCGCAGATTCATCAGATTTTTCAGCATTTATTCTCCTGCATGTCTAAGAGCTACGTCACACTAAGTCTTAAAGAGGTCTATGATCAGTATTTAGTATTTGTACTAAATACTGATCAAAGACCTCTTTAAGATCGTAATAGTTATCATTCGCGCTGTTCTTCTGTATGTGGACAGGGTGTTATACAGCTCAGTGGGAGAGAACTGCAGGTGTGAATCTGTCGTGCTCGTGATGAAATAACTAGATAAGTATTCACCTGAACTAGTTTCAGAAAACGTAAATCGGAGAGGACGGAGAAAATGTCTGTACGTATATTAGCAATCCGTTTTCACTTTTTAAGCCATTATCAAATGACTACGTAGTCACAGCTGGCGAATGTATAAAAACAGCAGCTAATTCACATTTTGTTCCGCTCGTCTCGCTTTACGAAAGTTAACCGTGGTATTGAGTCGGTGCACATCGAGAAGTTACATTTTTGTAAACCAAAACGAACTGAAACAGAATTTGAATTCTCTTCAGTTCTTCTACTTGCGGTAACTCCGTTATAATTATTCATCCAACGATCATATCAGAACGATATAGAAATTGTGAAGGTAATATATAAATAGCCCAAAATACACACAACAAAATACACACTTTGAGGATAGTACAGGTGGCTGTAGAATACTGGATAATGCATTAAAAAATACGAAACTGCATGACAAACGAAGAGAATGTCAAATCACATGCAAAATACCGCATTCAGTGTGTGTGTGTGTGTGTGTGTGTGTGTGTGTGTGTGTGTGTCAGTGAAGTTACCCTACATTGCGTAACTTGAAATTCCTGTACAACAGGCGAGTCTTTACTTTAGGCTGCCGTAAGAGGTAGTCACGCGGTTTTTATGTGCCCACTAATTCACTCTATAGAAACGCTTCAGCAGAAAAGTTTGTTGCGAACATCTCCCTGGTCCAGGCTGTAACACAAATGATATCGGTATTATCATACGTTAGAGGCACACCTGACCGTTCTCAAAGACAATGTGCTTCGTTCTGTTTGCCACAAAATCCAATTAAGTAGCAGATATCGGTAGAATATCCGGCTAATCGAAAGGTAACATGTGATCCACTTAGATTCATCCCTTACAGAATAAATGTAAAAATCGTTGTTCCGAATGATCAGTACGTTTTGAATTTACACTGGCTGTTGCTGTATGCAGTTCATATGTTATGTGGGACAGGCATCAGAATCTTCAAAATTCCACTACATTCTAGTCATTGACAAGAGTTCAGTTTTAAAGATTCAAAAGCATGAAAGTGAACTTCAGTGTTCTGTCGCATCTGAAATATTCTACTTCGAGGTTATAGGTATTGCATCGTGAAATTCTCACTTATAATGCAATGGGAGTGATTACCTTCGAGGAGTCCCTAATAAAATACTTACTAGAAGAACTTTTGTCATTCAATATTTATGAACCTGATTACTAGATTTCATCAGGGACACCATCTGGTTTCTATAAACAGCTGCATGCAAACAGTTGCCGTATTTACACGTTTTCGAAAAAGTTCTCGGATAGAAAAAACAATAAAAGATGGCAAGTACTCTTAACTGGTTACATAGCGTTAACATAGTCCTCTCTGACGCTGACTTAACCATAATTAAATTGTGGATCTTATTAAAAGGTGTAATTTTTGTGTGTAGTGATATTAAATTTCGAAAAATTTCCCTAAATTTTATGTGAATGTTTATTCTGCGTCTCGAAGCAGGAACCTTTTTTCCGTGGTGTCTAAATGTAACCCACCTATTCAATTGCCTGTTCTCACGGATCGTGAGTAGAGTTGCGACAAATGCTACAGCATTTAGAGATGATTTGTGAATGACTAAATCAGATCAGTTTAGATACGGCTAAAATTTGGCTTATCGGTGCCTTAAATTCACACTCGTTTTTACTAAATTTCCACGTCTCTGCCAGTGCAAGGAAGCAATAAATTTTACTTCCACTACAAATCCGTTGTACTAATTGTCTGCGTTAGAAGACAGTTGTTTATGGCAACGCCAATGGAATGACTCACTCTTAATACACAAAACGCCGCCGGCCCGGGTGGCCGAGCGGTTCTAGGCGCTACAGTCTGGAACCGTGTGACCACTATGACCGCAAGTTCGAATCCCTGCCTCGGGCATGGCTGTGTGTGTCCTTAGGTTAGTTAGGTTTAAGTATTTCCAAGTTCTAGGGGACTGATCATCTTAGATGTTAAGTCCCATAGTGCTCAGAGCCATTTGAACCATTTTTACAAAACGCCAATGAACAGTCGAGATGACCTCATACGTTCTAAAGTTACAGGGAACCCAAACACCTAGTTTTGTAAATTAAGTCAATGCCGCTGTAGGTGACTTAAGCCAGTAGCGTGCCAGCCTATCAGGCGTCGATAATCGGTGTGAAGGCCCACCCAGAAGGTGACGCCCTTTCGCTGCTTAGCCGTCCTCCTTTGCGGCGGCCGTGCTGATGCTGCCAGACCGCGGGTGCCCCGTAACGAGCCGCCTTTAGTGTAAATGGGCCATTGTTTCGGGCAGACTTTAACTCCGGCTGCGTCCGCATTAACGGCACGGATCAGCCGACTGCACGAGCATCGCCCTCGTCTCGGGCAACTCAGCGATGCAAAACACTGCGTGCCAACAAGAGTCCTTGCTAGAGTACCAGTCGCAATCTGATTTCAGCCGCAGCCTTTTGCAGTAAATTCGAGCTTTTCAGATTGAAAATCATTAAATGATAATTGAAACCATCAGCTGCCGACAGGTGTTGTCGATATACCTCGATGGGGACAGCTGAAAATGTGTGGCCCGACCGGGACTCGAACACGGGATCTCCTGCTTACATGGCAGACGCTCTATCCATCTGAGCCACCGAGGACACAGATGAATAGTGCGACTGCAGGGACTTATCCCCTGCACGCTTCCTGTGAGACCCACATTCCCAACTGTCCACAATTCTATATATATCTAATGTACCTAACATATTTGCCCATCCACTCATTACTCGCGCACACTTTGGCGATTCCCGTAAGAGTTCGGGCAACCTGTGCGCATTTGCACAGACGGTCAGTGGCTGGGTAGCCTTTAACTATATATATGAAGATAGTAACTGTTCTGGAAAGAACAAATACCATTGATGGCCTTGGAGCTTCTCTAGAATAAATGATGATTAATTGAAACCCTAAGCTGCCGTGTCCTCGGTGGCTCAGATGGATAGAGCGTCTGCCATGTAAGCAGGAGATCCCGGGTTTGAGTCCCGGTCGGGCCATACATTTTCAGCTGTCCCCATCGAGGTATATCAACACCACCTGTCGGCAGCTGAGGGTTTCAATTAATCATCATTTATTCTAGAGAAGCTCCAAGGCCATCAATGGTATTTGTTCTTTCCAGAACAGTTACTATCTTCATATATATATAGTTAAAGGCTACCCAGCCACTGATTTTCGTCTGTGCGAATGCGCACAGGTTGTCCGAACACTTACGGGAATCGCCAAAGTGTACGCGAGCAATGAGTGGATGGGCAAATATGTTAGGTACATTAGATATATATAGAATTGTGGACAGTTGGGAATGTGGGTCTCACGGGAAGCGTGCAGGGGATAAGTCCCTACAGTCGCGCTATTCATCTGCGTCCTTGGTGGCTCAGATGGATAGAGCGTCTACCATGTAAGCAGGAGTTCCCGGGTTCAAGTCCCGGTCTGGGCACACATTTTCAGCTGTCCCCATCGAGGTATATCAACACCACCTGTCGGCAGCTGATGGTTTCAATTATCATTTATTCTAGAGAAGCTGCACGGTCATCAATGGTATCTATTCATTCGAGAACAGTTACTATCTTCATATATATGAAAATACATTGTCGTGTAATCTTGTTGGTTTTGTCGGTTCGTTGGGTAGCACGCATGCCAACCGACCAGTTAACTTAGTGTGCAGCCTTGGCACGTCTCGAGCGCCTATACTCAGCGGTTATGACGAAAGATGAACTTTTCCCGGGGGGAGGCGGGGCGGTCAACACTCGTACTCGTACCCAACCGACCGCTCGGGAAAAAAAAGCTGGTCATCGGTTGGCCAAAGCGCCTACACACGTTAAATTTGTCGATCCTCGTTTGGTCCGTGTGTGGGTTCCTGAATAAATCATTAGCGTTCCTTCCGGTTATTGGCGTCTACGGTCGCTTCGAGCAGTATTTGTAGATATAAGAAAAGTCCTGCGTACTGTGATTTTGTAGCTTTACTGCCTCCCCCTGCCCACTACCACTGGATGCGCTTCATGGGATGACTCGGTTTGCTAATGAAGACAGAGGCGATCAAAGAAAGTTAAGTGTTAGACTAGTAATGCTTTGATAAGGCATTTATTATTCCTAACCTATTTACACCGAGTAAAAAGACCAAGCGAGGTGACGCATTGGTTAGCACAGTGGATTTGTGTTGCCAAGGGTCAGTTCCCTAAACCGCTTATGGTTGCCGACATGATTCGCGTTCCCGAGGATCGAGGCTTAGATTTCCGACATAATTACTTCGAGAAGAGCACTATTTCCTTACATATCCTACCTAAAAGTTCGCCAATAATATCGACTAGACACTGAATCCAAACTTCATTTCCACGTGGGTGAAAAGCTTTGCTTCTTTGAAAGAGATAATTGCAAGAATTGGTACTCGTTTGTGGAACATGTACAGTTCAGAAGGAACAGTGCAGAATGTATAAAAAATGCGATATGTAGGTGTATCGGCGACATGATTATAGTGCTGAGAGCACTTCAGCTCTGCAGCACGCTCTCTCGGGTGACATTCCACCAATTGAGTCACCTAATAAATAGAAGCGAAGACAGGCAAGGAAGTTACAGTACGTCTCATCGACATCACAGGTTGAAACATCAGCGTGTGAGCGAGTTCGAACGTAACACTTGTCACAGAATTGGGCCTCGTGGTGAGTCATGGCTGGCACAGAACATGCAGTTCAGATACGGCAGCGCGTGTGGCTTTCGTATAAGAGGGCTGTGATAACAATAAATGACGCCCGCAGAACGCTGTACAGCGTCGCCCACCTTATTGGTTGCTGTGGACCAGTCGGTGTCTTCGGTTCCACGCACTTTGCCTTAGACTTACATGCTGTCATGCACGCCATTACGTCTGCTTCCTCCACCCATAAAGACTTCTATTACACGTGAAGATGTCGCTATGTGCTGAGCTATCAGCTATATGGTGGTCTTGGACACGCTTCAACCTGCCAGACAAGGATGGCTGAATACGTGTTGGGCGCTACCATGTCTTTGGAGCCTGCTATGGAGCGCTACAGAGAGCACATACACTACGAAGGGGACGCACCTATTCATCACAGATTTCGTTCAGATTTATCACATATGCAGGGCTTGGCCAAAATTGAAAGTGGTAGAATGTGAGCTCCACGCTACCAAGCTTTGAGAGAAAAATGGCGTTACTGGCACGGGTTGGGCGTTTCATGACCTGTTTATGTTAACATGGTTTCCAAGGAGCAGTTGACGCAGTAGAAAGAATACAGATGTTTAATAAGAGGGTCGTGGGATCGGCTTCCTAAAGGGAAACGTTTATTTTAATTTTGAAGGTGCTTACACTGCAAATAAACCGAAAAAAATAATCAGTATACTGTATTATAAAAGGCATGAAAGGGAATTCTGACACCGCAGATAAATGTTAAGAAATGGATTGTAAGCCGTACCAAGATCTTTGTATATACGAGAACGTACTAAAAAGTAATACCTCCAAATTTATGTGAAAACTTTTTAAAATAAAACCAACATGATAAACATTCTACATCTTTTTAAAGTATAAAATTATTTCTCATGTCAGAGGCAACGAACCTCTTTCTCCCATCGAGACCGGTTTGTAGAAATGAAATGTTGGGTGACTAGGGCCTCCCGTCGGGTAGACCGTTCGCCGGGTGCAAGTCTTCCGATTTGATGCCACTTGCCGGCCTCGGTGGTCTAGCGGTTCTAGGCGCTCAGTCCGGAACCGCGCGACTGCTACGGTCGCAGGTTCGAATCCTGCCTCGGGCATGGATGTGTGTGATGTCCTTAGGTTAGTTAGGTTTAAGTAGTTCTAAGTTCTAGGGGACTGATGACCACAGATGTTAAGTCCCATAGTGCTCAGAGCCATTTGAACCATTTTTTTTATGCCACTTCGGCGACTTGCGCGTCGATGGAGATGAAATGATGAGTAGGACAACACAACACCCAGTCCCCGCGTGGAGAAAATCTCTGACCCAGCCGGGAATCGAACCCGGGCCCTTAGGATTGACATTTTGTCGCGCTGACCACTCAACTACCGTGGGCGGACGCCGGTTTGTTGATACCGCCACTCTAGAATGTGACTTGTTGACAGTCACAACCTCACCTATGCTTGCATCGCTTCATCACTATCAAGGTCAGGTCCTGGATGGTGTTCTTGAAGTTTTGGAAACAAAACCGGATGGGGCCAAGTCGGAACTGCGTGGAGAATAATCGATGACAGTGAACCTAAGACGTCGGATTGTTGCAGATGTCGCAGCGCTCGTGTAGTGCTCTGACATTCTCATTCTGAGAGAGGGGGTGCTCCACGCGTGTGGACGAACTCATAAAAATTCGAAGCGATTGTAACACTCTTCGTCTCGTACCCCTCAGTTAAGATATGTACCACCATGTTACAGCCACAATTCGGGGCCCTCTTGCTGCAGAGAGTTACGAATATGCAGGCAAGAATAAACTAGTCATACTGTAATGACGTTTGTTTCGTTTAAGAAGTTTTAAGTTTTCACAAAATTCGGAAGCATTACTTTTCAGCACCCTCCGTAATTATCACAAGCGTTAGTTTTCTATTTGCATTTGCTCCTTTCATTCACATCTCTTAATCGACTTTCCTGTCTGTTACAGGGGGTTCATAAGGTACAATGCAGTGACTCTTGTTGGGAAAGTAGCTGGTTCGAAATCGGGTGATGGAAAAATTATCAGTATTTAGCCAGAAAGTTGAAAAAGAAAGTCACAGATAATGGTTCGAGTAACGTGTGTGCCCAGTCCGAACTTTTGTCGTATTGTCTAACAATAATGGGGTAGTACATTTTTGTTTGATTCGTACGTCGGATAGTGCATTAAGCTCGGAACCTCCTGATGCTCTTGACCCCACGTTCTATGATCACCGCTTCACTACAGAAATCAGCCATAACACAAACGGAACATACCACTATGTAGTAGCGTTCAGTGTAGTAATAAAACTTCATAGACTAAGAAAATATTACATCGAGATACTTCATCTTATTCCACACAAACACATGAAAATGTTGTAAAACATTGGACCACGAATTAAAAAGAATATTTCTTAGATTTCATCCCAGTTTCAACTGTCTATTTCAGTTTTTGTTTTCATCCTGTTGTGCGATTTGTACCTTCGGCCACTTTTAGGTACTTAAAGCTTAAAGAAATTTGTTGACAGTATCTCTCTCTCTCTCTCTTGTGTGTAAATCGTGTCTGTAACTTCGTACTTCTTACTGCAGATGCCATTTGATCGGCACTCAGAAGTACAGGCTTATAGACGTTATTTATGACCTAAACTTGCAAGAGAGCAGTATATTGATCATACAGTCGAGATAATTTATTTAGGTGCGCGATACCTAAAACAGCCTAATGCCAAAACTGAGCAATAGTATAAAAAAAGAAAAACTAAGTAGCAAACGATATGGTCGTCTAACAGGTAACTGTGGACCCAGTTAGTATTTTTCGTATTTCCAGTTTTCTTGCCCATAGTTGTCCGTCCCTTCAAAAAATATGGTTCTTTTCGCACTCTTACGAAACAAATTCGTCGTCCTCTCATTTGTGGCAGTGGAGTCTATCAACAGTCAATATGAAATTTCGCAGACATTTTATTGGCGAATGTCATTTCAAAGTGCAGCGTGTGTGGACCAACGCTTCTGTGCGTTGTGATCACTTGTAGAGTGTGGGATCGTTGCGAAACGAGCTACCGTGGCATTTCACAAGCTTGGGTGCCAATGAATACTGCACTCGGTTCGAATGGGCAACTGGAATACGCACCTCGATGCCTGAGCGTGCGTGGCTCACAAACAGCCGCCTTCATGGCGCTCGGTCTTTCAACGACCATGCATTTCGCTTTCTCCCGAGACTCACTTTCTCTCGGTGGCACTCCGTTTCGCGTAATATTACGCCGATCACACATAACAAGGCTGGTCTCTGATAAAACAAATATTGACATGTGGAATAATCGGGTCTACTGCCGGATGTTTGTGTCGCTCTGGCACAATATTTCGGCCACGTAACTCGTATGCCCAGTATGGGCGAGATCCTCCAGTACGGCTGTCTCAGGTAGCACCTGAAGAAGGCAACGAGTTACGTGGCCGAAATATTGTCACAGCGACACAAACATCCGGCAGTAGACCCGATTATTCCACATGTCAAGATCCCGCCGGGAAAGCCTGAAGAGTTCCAAAACAAATAGTTTTTGTTCCCAGAATGAAATTTTTGCTGTGTGTGCTGAAATGAAACTTGCAGCCAGATTAAAACGGTATGCCGGACCGGGAGTCGAACTCGGGACCTTTACGAGCAAGTGCTTTACCGACTGAGCTACCTAAGCAGGACTAATGAGCCGTCCTCACAACTCTGGCAGTACTTAATCTCCTACGTTCTGTGAAGTGTGGAAGGTAGGAGACGAGGTCCTGCCGCAGTTGAGGATGGGTTGTGAATATTGCTAAGGTAGCTAGTCGGTAAAGCATTTGCTCACGAAAGGTAAACCCCCCAGGGGGTCCACAACTCTTTTGTGGATACGTGCGTGGCGAGCACGGGGCCCCGAGCCATTGCAGCCTTCTCTCTCTCCCGGGCTGCATTTCCTTTCCCTTCCCCTCCTTTCCCTTCCATACCCCTTTCCCCTCGCCCTCTCCTCTCCCTGTATTGGTGTACTTGCTTATGTTGGCCCCCGCTATCCTCCTGGTTCTGTTGGTTTTACACTCCGGCTTTGTTGCGTAATCATCTCCTCCTTTTGGCATTCCTTGGTCCCCCTCTGGGGTTTGACCTCCATTCCAAAATTTCTCTTCCGTAGTGTGAGCCATTTGGGGAAGAGCACCTTACCTAGTGTCTCCGACGTGTGCCCTCCTAGTACATTCCACCTTTTCTTTTACGTCGTTGTCTGATGCTAGGGTGCATAGCCAGCACGGTAGCCAGCCCGTGTGGTGGGGTCGCTATGTACCCTTTTGGTTGAGCCCCCTGAACACACAGGGATCACACTTCTGATACCTGAGCTGTGACCTCCTCATGCATGCCTTGGAGTGGTTGCTCGTCATCCTGGAGCATCGGAACTCCCGGCAATGGCCGCCGTGCCAGACGGCCCTTGCTGTGGCTGGGTGGCGCCCGTGAGGAGAGCCCCTGATCGGAGTGGGTGGTATCAGGGCGGACGCTATGCAGATGAAACGCATAAGGGTCCAAACCTCTGGCCGCTCTTCTGCGGCCGTCTCTCTGCGTGGTACTGATTCCTCAAGTGCTGCTTCTCTTGCCCCTTCGGCCTTCCCTTCCGTGGCTACCCCCTGGGAAGAGGGTCAGGCCCGTCGTCTAGGGGCAAAACCTTTCCCCCGTTATCTAGTTTGCACCAGGACTGATGGAGATACTTTCACCAGTGTCAAGCCTTTATTCTTTGTGGAACACATTGAAGACAAGTTCGGCGAAGTGGACTCCCTGAGCAAGATGCGGTCGGGTTCGTTGCTGATAAAAACTGTTTCGGCTGCCCAATCTGCGGCCCTTCGTGCCTGTACCCATCTTGGCACAATTCCCGTGTCCATTACCCCTCACCAGTCTCTAAATATGGTACAAGGTGTGATTTTTCACAGAGACCTCATCCTTCAAACTGATGAGGAACTTCGGGACAATCTCGGACGGCGGGGTGTTCACTTTGTTCGGCGTGTTCAGAAGGGTCCTAAAGATAATCGTATTGATACTGGTGCCTTTATCCTGGCCTTTGAAGGGGATACCCTTCCTGAGAAAGTGAAGATTATGGTCTATCGCTGTGATGTGAAGCCGTACATCCCACCTCCTATGCGGTGTTTTAAGTGCTTGCGTTTTGGCCACATGTCTTCTCGCTGTTCCCAGGACCCTCTCTGTGGTGACTGTGGACGTCCACTCCATGAGGGGAGTCCCTGTGTTCCCCCTCCTGTATGTGTAAATTGTCATGGTAGTCATTCTCCACGTTCAGCAGATTGCCCAGTCTATAAGAAAGAAAAAAAGATACAAGAGTATAAGTCCCTTGATCGTTTAAGCTACACAGAGGCCCGTAAGAAATATGCACGATTGCACCCTGTGTCCATGACATCTAGTTACGCCTTGGTTACATCTTCATCCCTTCCTCCCCCTTCCTTACCCCCATCCCGGACCCCTCTCCTTCCCCCCTCCCCTGCGGCTCCCACACCTTCTCCTCTGGGCGCTGCTCCCCCTCCCCAGCCGGAGAAGTGTCCCACTCCTTCGGCGTCTGCCGGTCAAGGGCGCCTCTCCCGGGATGCCCCTTCCCGGCACCTTCCAGGTCAAAGGTCTGCTGCAGCGCGGCGACCGCGAGAGCCGCGGTCTATAGGCCCCCAGGTCGCCCGGTCTCTTTCTGTTCCTGATCTTGCTGCAGCTGGCTCCATTATGCCACACAGCCCTCCTCGATCTCAGCCTGAAAAGAAGAAGAAACATAAGTCCCGGGACAAAGAGCCTCTGGTGTCACCGGAGGTCCCTTCCCCGACTTCACAACCGGATTCTGACCTGTCGTTTATGGATGTCGCCCCCTCCTTGTCGGTGACGGGTGGGGACCCGGCGGTATGACTGGATTTAGCGTGTTCAGCCCTCATTTAAACCATCGTTCTGTGGTTCTCCAATGGAATTGTAATGGCTACTATCGTCACCTTCCGGAATTGAAATCCCTTCTTTCGTCCTACTCAGCAGCTTGTGTGGTTCTACAGGAATCTCATTTTACTGATGCTCACTCACCGACCCTCCGTGGGTTCCGTGTTTTCTGTCGAAATCGGGTCGGACCCTTGCGGGCTTCTGGTGGCGTTTGTACGTTGGTCCGTACAGACATTGCTAGCACGTGGATTCCTCTCCAAACTACATTGGAAGCGGTTGCTGTTAGGGTCCACTTAGACTCTGCAGTCACAGTATGCAATCTTTATCTCCCTCCTGACAGGACTCTTACACCTGCTGCCTTAACCACCCTTCTTCAGCAACTTCCTCCTCCCTTCCTCCTCCTTGGGGATTTTAATGCTCATCATCCTTTGTGGGGCAGTGCCTTTCCATCTAGACGAGGTCTTCTTATAGACCAATTTATTGCAGACCACGACCTGTGCCTTCTTAATGATGGCTCCCCTACTCATTTCAGTGCTGGTCATGGGACCTTTTCTGCCATTGATCTTTCTCTTTCTTCTCCCTCTCTCCTCCCTTCACTACACTGGTCGCCACACGACGACCTTTGTGACAGTGACCATTTCCCGTTGATTATCACGCTCCCTTCCCGCTCCCCGATGGAGAGGTTACCTCGTTGGTCTTTCCACCGCGCCGATTGGCCTCTATATACTGCACAGATCGAGTTTTCTCCCTCTTTGTCGGGTTGTATTGATGACGTCCTACGTGACGTGTCTGACGCGATTGTTCGCGCTGCTAACCTTGCTGTCCCGCGCTCATCTGGACAATTTCGTCGTCGGTAAGTCCCGTGGTGGAGTACGGCCATTGCCATTGCCATCCGTGATCGCCGTCGAGCTTTGCAACACTTTAAGAGGCACCCATCTGTAGCCAGCCTTTCTACCTTTAAGCGCCTTCGCGCTAAAGCCCGTTATTTAATCAAACAGAGCAAGCGGATATGTTGGCAACGATTCGTTTCTTCCCTTGGTTCCACTGTCCCTCTGTCACGGGTATGGGCTACACTTCGCTCTCTCCAAGGTTGCCATCGGCACTCCACCCTCCCAGGCCTTCACCTCCCAGATGGCATTTGTACGGACCCATTAGTTCTCGCAGAACATCTTGCGACCCATTTTGCAGTGGCATCAGCGTCGGCCTCCTATCCAGCTGCTTTCCTTCATCAAAAACAGCAGGCTGAAGCTGTCACCTTATGTTTCGCCACTTGTGAGTCAGAATCTTACAACGAACCTTTCACTGAATGGGAATTTCTTTCTGCTCTATCTTCTTCTCACGATACGGCCCCTGGCCCAGATTCCATTCATAACCAGCTGCTTCAACATCTCAGTGCTCCACAACGGCACCATCTTCTTCGGGTGTTTAACCGTATCTGGCTCCAGGGTGACTTCCCTTCTCAGTGGAGGGATAGCATTGTGGTTCCTGTCCTTAAGCCTGGTCAGAATCCCCTATCTGTTGACAGCTATCGGCCCATTAGTTTGACCAATGTTGGTTGTAAGTTACTTGAACGGCTGGTAGCCCGTCGGCTCACTTGGGTCCTCGAATCTCGGGATCTATTGTCCCCTTACCAGTGTGGCTTTCGAGAGGGACGATCTCCAATCGATCATTTACTTCGCTTGGAATCCGCAGTTCGGCAGGCTTTTTCCCAGCGCCGCCATTTGGTTGCAGTGTTTTTTGACCTTCGCAAGGCCTATGACACGGCCTGGCGCCATCACATCTTACTAACCCTTCATCAGTGGGGCCTTCGGGGCCCACTCCCGATTTTTATCCGCCAGTTCCTGATCCATCGGTCATTCAGAGTTCGAGTTGGTACTGCTTTTAGTTCTCCACGGACCCAGGAGACGGGCATCCCACAGGGTTCTGTCTTGAGTGTCCTTCTTTTCCTCATTGCTATCGATGGACTTGTGGCCTCTGTCGGTCCCTTGGTCGCCCCTGCCCTGTATGTGGATTTCTGCATTTGGGTTAGTTCCTCCTCGATGCCATCTGCAGAACGGCAGCTCCAGGTGGCTATACGGCGTGCCTCTGCATGGACCCTCTCACACGGGTTTCAATTATCTCCTTTAAAATCGCGGGTGGTCCACTTCTGTCGCCGTACTACGGTCCACCCTGATCCAGAGCTCTATCTCGCTGCACAAAGATTGCCTGTGGTTCCACAGTTTCGTTTCCTAGGTCTTCTTTTCGACAACAAGCTCACTTGGCTGCCCCATATCAGCCTCCTGAAGGTAGGATGTTTCCGTAAACTCAATGTCCTTCGCTTCCTTGCCCACTCCTCTTGGGGTGCGGACCGTTCCCTCCTCCTCCGTCTTTATCGTGCTCTAGTTCTGTCACGTTTGGACTATGGTTGTCAAGTTTATGGTTCAGCTGCTCCTTCCACGCTGCACGTGCTGGATCCGGTCCACCATCGTGGTATCCGTTTGGCCACCGGTGCCTTCCCTACTAGCCCTGTTGATAGTCTCCTGGTTGAAGCTGGGATCCCCCCCCCCCTTTCTGTTCGGCGGTCCCAGCTTCTGGTGTCTTATGCCCTTACTATCCGTTCTTCTCCCGCTCATCCTTCCTATTCTATCCTCTTCCCAGACCATGGACGTCGCCCGCCTGACTCCCGCCCTCGGGCGGGTTTACCGGTTGGACTGCGCCTTGCGTCTCTTAACCGTGATTTTCGGCTTCCTTCTTTGTCCTGTCTTCCTCGCTCCCTCCCCTCCACCCCTCCTTGGTTAGTTCCTCGGCCTCGAATTCGGATGGATCTCCGCCGCGGTCCGAAAGATTCCATCCCCCCGGTGGTGTTCCGTTCCTTTTTCCGCCAAATTTTATGGGAGTTTCGGGATGCTGTTGTTTTTTACACTGATGGCTCTAAATCTGCTGATCGTGTTGGGTATGCCTTCACGTCCTCTGTTGGAACGGAAAGTCATCTGCTGCCACCTACATGTGGGGTGTTTACTGCGGAATTGATGGCAATTTCCCGGGCCCTTACCTTTATTAAACAATCCCAACACAACCGCGTTTTGTTATGTACGGACTCGATGAGTGGCCTTCTTGCTATTGACCGGTGTTTTTCGCGCCATCCCTTGGTCTCTGCCATCCATGACCATCTCGCTGATCTTCACCGTGCTGCTTGTTCCATTGACTTCCTATGGGTCCCGGGCCATTTGGGTATCCCGGGTAATGAGCTCGCTGATCGTTTGGCTGGGGGAGCAGTTACTTACCCCCCGTTTCCTGTAACCCCTCCTGCAGCGGATTTACGGCTTCACATCAAATCCCACTTTGCACAGTCATGGGCCAATTCTTGGGAGACTACTCCACTGTCTAATAAACTTCGTGCCATTAAAGTGAATCCAGGCCCATGGCGTTCTTCCTTTCGCCTCTCCCGCAAGGATTCGACCACACTGTGTCGTCTCCGCATTGGCCATACCAGGCTGACCCATGGTTTCCTTTTGCGTGATGAGCCACCCCCGCTATGTGGTTGTGGAGCCTTCCAGTCAGTGGCCCACATTTTGGTTGAATGCCCCCTTCTTTTGGCTCTGCGTGCTAAGTACAGACTCCCCCACACTTTACCTTTGATGTTGGCTGACGATTCCCGGATGGTCTCTCTGGTTCTAGGTTTCCTCCGGGAGAGTGGTTTTTATTCTCAGTTTTAAAGTTTTTCATCTCCCTCTGGTGTTGGGGCAGGGCGGTGAGTGTTTGGGTGTCTCCCACTGTAGGCAGTGTTCAGAGATTCCCGATTCACCTCCCTGACCGGAATCCTCTTTTCTTTCCCTTTTACTCTGTTTTTACCCCTTCTTTTTAAGGCTTGGTTAGTTTTTCTATTCCCATACGTACTTTCTGCATTATAGCAGTTGTACCTTTTAAGTCACAGGTGGTCTTGCCTATGCTGCTTCAGCATAGTGTTGGGTTCGTTCTCTTGCCAACTTCCCTAATTTGTTTTTACTATTGACAACGTGACTGCCCTTTTACGTTTCCCCTTTTTCCGTTTTCTTGTTCTGACTTTTCTGAGGTGTCCCGTCAGCAGAATGGAGTCTATTTGAAACAAGGGACTGATGACCTAGCTGTTTGGTCCCTTTAACCTCAACCAACCAACCAACCAACCAACCAACGAAAGGTAAAGGTCCCGAGTTAGGATCCCGGTCCGGTACGCAGTTTGAATATGTTAGGAAGCTATTTTTGGTTAGTTAGCACTACTTCTATAGTGCTGAAGGTCACATTTACTCCACAAAAAAGTTTTTTTGCGCAGATCACATCTGTATTCCTTCTTCCTCGCAGTAGCGTTTTTAGTAGTCTCAGAATTCCTGGCGTTTCTTCCGTAAGATGCTCCAGAGTTCTGTCTCCCACATGTGACCTGTGACGTCGTAAGTTAGTACCAACAGTATTACTTTTTGCATCTAACTAGCACATTAAAGAGGTGTTGGTATAGTTTTATTGGGTATTTACCTCACTGTATTTACGTTACATCCAGAATAGTCGTATAGGTTTTTATTCTATAGACTTAAGTTGTTCAGTTTACATTGGTGCACCTAAACGTTATGGCCGCCTGCCTAATAGCTTGTTTGTCCGTCTTTGGAACGAAATACATCACTGATTCTGCATATTATCCGACAGTTTTCTGATAAGAGTTGCGGAGGTATGTGGCATTAGGTGTCTACGCACACGTCATGTAATTCGCGTAAATAACGGCCGCTGTTTTGGGTACGCGATGATGGCATTTGATAGCGACCCAGTTGGTTCCATAGGATTTACATGAGGCGAATTTGGTCGGCGAGACATCGTGAGTTCACCATGATGCTCGTCAAATCACTGTCGCACGTTTCTGTCTGCGAGACACGAACAATTTCCCTGCTGAAAGATGGCATCGCTGTCGGGGAAGACATCAAGCAGGAAGGTATTCAGGTGACTCACAGCTATTAGTGTGTCTCAGATTATTACCACAGATCCCATGCAAGCACAGGAGAATGCTCTCATAAAAAAATACTGCTCCCACCAGTATGCATCCGTGGAACGCTGCACTTTCGAGCCGCCGTTCTCGATGACTGCGTTTGGAGAGACGACCATCGAGCTAGTGTAGCAAAAATGTGATTCACCCGAAGAGCTCACATGTTTCATTGACCGACGCTCGAATCCCGATGGTCCCGTGCACGTTGCAATCGTAATTGACGGTGTCGTTAGGTCAACATGTGAAGACGTAGGCGGCGTCTCGTGCGGAGCTCCATGTTCAGCAATGTACGGTGAACCGTGTGCTCAAGCATTGTGCTCTTTCGGCAGAAATGCTACAGATCACCGTCTTTCCTACTCCACAGAGCAGACGAACCTCAGAACTTTGCGTTCTGTGAAGATTCGTGGACGACCAACCATTTAGCGCCTAGTAGTAGTTTCACTGTCCTACCTCTTTCCGTAGATGTTAAAGACATGAACATTCGACCAGCTTCGTGTTTTAGAGATACTGGTTCACCGGCTCTGCGTAATAATAATCAGCCGTTTGTCAAAGTCGCTTATCTCAAAGAATTTCCCTCCAGCCCATATACTCCCTAGGTGATCCCTGGTCCGTGTCTGCTACATACTTTGGTTGTTGCGTCACGTGTCTGCAGCGGTCATAATGTTTTGGCTTATCATTGTATGTTGTACGTACGTTTATCGATGACCTAGTTCACTTATTTTCAGGATCGGAAAAGTTGGGATGCTACCCCGTTCTTCCACTGAAAGTTTAAAGACCATTGACGGCCTGGCTATCAGCTCCCATGGTATATATAAACAAATTCCCTGCACATAACTTCCTCTTAGGAAATATAACAGTGATAGTTTTGAAGGTGGTTTTAATGTCAAAGATGGCAGTCAATATTGAACGCAATCTGTCATCAAAAGTTTTTCAAAGCAAATACAGATTGCTCCTTCCTCTCTGCTTCTGAGAAATTTCTATCAAGTTATCCAACACTGCGAACTCCTATGAAGTGAAGTGATGGATTCTTACGGTAAGGAAGTTCTAGATCGTTGCAGCAAGATAGTTCACTCGGAGCAGCTCCTGTTAATAACGGTTTGAATGCTTAGGAGGGAAAGCCGCTTATTCAAGCCAGACCTGTAAGAAAAATCAGTTCCTTGCCTGTGACCCTGGTTGGAGTCATTCTGAAGTCTTATCCTTCAACGTTTGTGTTTAGGGTGAGGGGTATTAAAAATGCACAAGAAAAATATATTTATGAGAGCTAAAATTTTGAAAAAATCTTACAAGGGGCAATGAGCAGTGAACGATGAACGAATATAACGCTCCTACCAAAGCTACTGATGGTCTTGAATTATGTCACAAGTGAACGTAGATCACCAGTGAACGTAGATTAATCAGACACTTTACAAAACAACTACTTCACTATAATTCGGAATCCAAATTAGTGGCTAAATGCGAAAGAAAATGACACTTGCCGGTTCGCCATTTGTGTACTTAGGCTATCGAGCAGGTATATTCTCATACTGTTTTCTTGTTGTTTTTTTTTTGTTCTGTAACCCGTGTGGAAATTTTGTGAAAGTTGTTGTGAATACACAAGTTTTGGTACACTCAACATTTACAGCGAGGCAGCTCACCGCCTTACCTGTCGGGCGTTATTTCGAAAGTCTCGTGTGACCGCACGGACAAGTACGGAAGCGATTGCGCAGTTTGACGAACAGGCATCACGCTAGGAGATGCAGGGAAGCGAGGCCGCCCTGTGAAACTGTGCTGCCGCACTAGTCAATGCAACCAACACCAGGGCTGCTTGGCCAGGATTGCGTGACGGAAGAGGGAACTCCAGATGGCCAAGCGTTTAGAAAAAAATGAGGGCATGAGCTGCTTGTGGCAGTAGATTCCAGGTAGCAGTTGGCGCAGCGGAAAGTAGGTAATCAGGATCGTTCGGTAGAGTCCCTATGCGGAAACATTTTTTCAGTTAAAGTGGCTCTGAGCACTATGGGACTTAACATCTACGGTCATTAGTCCCCTAGAACTTAGGACTACTAGGTTTAACTAACCTAAGTACATCACACGCATCCGTACCCGAGGCAGGATTCGAACCTGCGACCGTAGAGGTCGCGCGGCGCACGGTTCCAGACTGAAGCGCCTAGAACCGCTCGGCCACACCGGCCGGCGTGTTTTTTTTTTTTTTTTTTTTTCAGTCTTTACGTTACACTGCAGATAAGCCGAAATAATGCTCAATATATTATCTTTATTATATGTGCATGAAAAGCACGATTAGAAAAGCCAAAAGAAACTTGAGAATTACAAATGAATTTCCAGGAAGGAATTATAAGGTGGAAACAACTTAATGTATAAAACCGCACACTTTTATTATTTTTCAGTTAAAATACGAAGTAGTTAATTTTTTCAGCATCTTGCACACGTTAAAAACGCCGGATTTTTGCAATTATATGGTTGACTGAAAGCTTCTATAAAAAAATTAGCTTGGTTTACATTGATGAAAGGCTCTATTTATCATCGCACAGTTATAGAGCAAAGCATCGTTTAGCCAGTTACTGGCTAGGGTAGCAAGTAATTTACAATGGAGTTTATTCTGAAGCGGTCTTCCCGGGATCTGTTTACCTTTTTCCTCTCTCCATAAGAACAGTCTTGAAGCTTTATGGTCGTATTCTTTACCCGACGATAAGAAGAAATAAGCGCAGGGTTGCGCTAGGGGAACGCATTTGGGGAAGAAATCCTCCAAGACGGCAATCCTTCATCTTGAAAAATCTCTTATTTTTGTGGATTTGTTTGTCCTCGCTGCGAGACAAGTAACAATAAGTTTGTTCTCCTTCACGTAGGATCTCATCACATCAGCCAAAAAGATTTTTGGTTGCTGCAGGTTTAACAGATTTTGATGTGATGACGTTCCCATTTCCTCTGCAGTCATCCACAGTTTCTAGATGCCTACTCAACGTATATATTCCTTTTCGTGGCTCTTGTAAAACCATTAGTAAATACAATATACTGAGCATTATTTTGGTGCGTTTCTAGTTTCACGTAAAAAGTGAAATTAATTTCCTCATAGGGTCTAGATGTAG